>NW_026586383.1:4638494-4713383 GCF_907164565.1 Psammomys obesus
CACGTGGGTGCTGGGGAATGTACTCAGGTCTTCAGCTTTGGCGGCAAGCGCCTTTCCCTGCTGAGCCCTCTCACCAGCCCTGCTGTGCACACTTTTGTTGAGCACATAGAGGTGCTGGGCATGTCCTGGCATCTGGGGATACTTAAATAAGCAAAGAAGAAACCGTCATGCCCTAGTGTGCAGCATTCTGCATTTTTGTGACTGGGAAAGAAACGAGTGAGGGGTCATCTGAGTTCTGTGTTGGGAAGTGAGAGCTACAGAGAAAAAGATCAGGAGGAAGGGCCTGGGTGGAGGCTGGCGATCTGCTAGTGGGTGGGGCCTTGCGAGGGGGTGGCCCTGAGACCTAGCTCTGTGCCACCAGCAGCAACCTGAGTGAGAAAAGCCTTTCCAGACCTCCACTCAGGTGAAACTAGGATTCTTTGAGGAAAAGAATGTCAGGGCCAGCCCATATTAAACAGGACTGGCGTTTAGTAAGACATTTAAGCATTGATTGAAGCATGGGAGAAGGACTATAATAGAAAAAGGAGGAGCCGTGCCCACACGTGGGTCTCCACTGTCAGGTGAGCTGACCTGAGACCTTAGCCATATCTCTGTATGTGTGGGTTTTGTGGCTTCTCAAGTCACATCATGAAAAGTTACTAAAAACGTCCCCTTTTCTTCCTTTTGGTCAGCGAGGTCATGGGTATTGCCTGGAGTGCCTTGGGTAGTTGTCTTAGTCGCTGTTCTGTTGCCGTGAAGAGATACCATGACCAAGGCAACTTATAAAAAGAAGCATTTAACTGGGGGCTTGCTTGCAGCTTCAGAGGGTGAGTCTGTGATCATGGCGGGAACATGGCAGCAGGAAGGCAGGCCTGGTGCTGGAGCCGTAGCTGAGCTCACATCTGATCTGAAAGTAGAAGGCAGAAAGGACTAACACAGGCTATTGAAACCTCACAGGCCAACCCCCAGAAAGGTACCTCCTCCTCCAAGGCCATACCTCCCGATTCTTCCTAAACAGTCTACCAACTGGAGACCAGACATTCCAATAAATGAGCCTATGGGGCCATTTCTATTTGAGCCTCCACAGGAGGTTTATAGTGTTGAGAGAGTCTTGAAAAAACTGTAGGTTAGCTATGCATGGTGGTGCATGCCTTTAGTCCCAGTACTTGGGGGTGGGGTGGGGTGAGGAGCAGAAGCAGGCAGATCACTGAGTTCAAGGACAGCCTGGTCTACAAAAGTGAATTCTAGGACAGCCAGGCAGGGCTACACAGAGAAACCTGTCTCAAAACAACAACAAAATAAAACAAAACGAAAAACAAAAAACAAAAAAAAAAAAAAAAAAAAAAAAAAAAGGAAAAAATTGTAGGCTTACATCTGGGAAAGAAATAGGCCATTATATGCACAGGCCTTCAGCATGGTTTATTGCTATGTAGCTTTTTTAAAACTTTTATTTATTTATTTTTAAAGATTTATTTATTTATTATATATACAGAATTCTGTCTGCATGTACACCTGCCAGCCAGAAGAGGGCACCAGATCTCATTATAGATGGTTATAAGCCACCATGTGGTTGCTGGGAATTGAACTCAGGACCTCTGGAAGAGCAGCCAGTGCTCTTAACCTCTGAGCCATCTCTCCAGCCCTAAAATTTTTGTAATTACATCTAATTATACTTACGTGTGTATGTATATAATGCACACGTGAAGGTTCAAAGGATAGAATCAGTTCTTTCTACCCACCATGTGGATTCTGGGGATTGAATTCGGGTCGTCAGCCATGAGTCTCTAAGGGAGCAGTTGTGTTCCAAGGTGGGAGGGCTGAGAGGGGTGTGCCTGGGGGTGGGAGAGTGAGGGTCACTGAGGTGGGTTTTCATTTTTGCATGTTGGGGGTTTTTCTAAGAGAGGATTTTCTTTTGTAGTATTGACTGGCCTGGTCCTCACTGTGCAGCCCAGGCTGGCCTTGAATTTCATGTAGTTCTCATTGTTAGCATCGCTAGTGCTAGGTTATAAGCTTTAGCCACCACATCTGGTTCTTCCCTGAGGTGGCAGGTTATATATATATATATGGCACATGTATGCATATATGCCCAGCACAGTGAGCAAATGAAAGTCAGAAGACAGCATGCAAGAGTCAGTTTTCCAGTCATATAGGTTGCTTGGCCTGAACTCCCGATTCTCCCGTTGTCACCAGGCGCCTTTGTCAAGCCACCTTGCCGGCCCTCGTTGGGTGTTTGCTGGGAGGATTTTGCTGGAAGTGTGTGTAGCTACGAACAGAGCACAGAGGGAGAGGGAGTGGAGGAAGAATGGAGGGTCACCGTCGGCTAAGGGTGGTGCTCCTGTGGAGAGCCATACGCATTGCCAGGAGGGTCCCTGGCCAAGGTGCAGTTATGTAATGTAAAGGCCTCAAGGCCAAGGAGCTTGCTCTGGGAACCCTGGCCCCTGCTGTCCAGGGGTACAGAAGCTTTAGCAGAGACAGAGAGGCTGTCACCAAGGGTGGTGTCCCATGGGTGGAGAGGCGGCTGTGGCAGGCCAAACTGATCAACTGTAAGAAGATAAATTATGACTATGGTGTCCGGGCGCGGAGGTCACGGTGACCAGATGGCCTTTGTCTGTGGTGATGTCTGAGTGCAGGCCCAAGGGAATTCTCCAAGTGGGATCTGGGGAGAGTAAATACTGCCAGTACCGCTGAAGAAGCAGTACCTGGAGGGCGCTCTGTGTGATCTCTCTCGCTGGGGACTCGAGCTTACACCCTGAGTCTGGATGGGCAGTCCAAACCTGAGACACTTCCCAGAAAGTTCCCAAGGTCACAGGTTCAGGACCATGTGAGGGGAGATCTAAGCAGGGAAGAATGGTTGCTGTCCCATCTACCTTCTAGCCCCTATCAGGGCCAGCCAGGGCTGCCTAGGCCTGTCCTGGAGGAGGTGTCAGGTCAGACATTTCCTTTTGGACCTGTCCTCTGCCTCAGTCAACCTCCTCCTGAGCTCCGAATTCTCCCCAGATGCAGGCCAGAATGCCACCCTGGGCAGCAAGCCATCGGGTAGGTCCCCATAGCTGTGCGGTTGAGCGGAAAGCTCAGGGACAGGCCAGCTAAGGCCCGGAGGTGTATGTTTGCAGTGACTTGTGTCCTTGGATCTGTATTGGAAACAGGAGCAGTTCCTCCTGTCTTTATTGAAAAACAAAACTTGGGGCCCAGGAAATGACTTAGTAGGCCAAGGCACGCCAGCCCTGAAAACCCAAATTTAATTCCTAGGACCCACACGATGGGAGGGGAGAATCGACTCCCACAAGTTACCTTCTGGTTGCCATGCATGGCCCCTCTCCACTGCCACACACGCTCGCACATGCATGCGTGCACACGTGCACACACACACACACACACACACACACACACACACACACGCATGCATGCACGATACATTGATAAAAATTAGAAAAAATGGCATTTGGGTTATTTTGTTTGATTTTAATATTTATTCTAAATTCTCTGTGGAATATATTCTTTAGCTGGTTTTGTTTTGTTTTGTTTTTTTAAGAGAGATTCTGTCTGTAGTCAAATGTCCCTGCACCGCCAGGTCCTGCCTATTTCATGCAGACAGAGCCACAGGCCTGAGAACCTCCTTACTGATAACGGGCTCTAGAAAGCCTTACTTCTCCAGGCAACTTGACTGGCCCTGCCCTTGGTGTGGGCTCCAGCAAGCAGGCTAGTACCCAGATGGCCTGGTTAGGGATAGGAGGTTAGGCCCTGAGGTGAGGTTGCAGCCTCAGGGAGAGAAGCTGAGCATCTGCAAGGCCGTTACTATCTTGGCTTCCCTTCCTGATGCGGTGGTAAAAATGGACAAGAGCAACTTACGGGAGAAAGCTTGCCTGGTTGTCAGTTGTGGGTTGGGTTACGTCATTGCCGGAGAGTCTCAGCAGAAGCTTGAGAGAGCTGGTTGCCCTGTGTCCCCGTCACAAGAGAGCAGTAGACTCGTGCGTGCTGGAATGCGCCTCACTTCCTCCTCCTCTTTCGTGGACCCCAGCCCATGGCCTGGCACTGTTCACATCCAGGGCAGCCCTTCCCACCTCAAATGACCCAATTAAAGCCCCTCATAGGCACACCCTCAGAGCAGCCTCATCAATCAGCTCCTCCCTGAGACTCCCTTCCCAAGCGATTCCACCTCAGGCCACATCTGACAGGATATGTTCTCCTGTAATCGAGGGGAGGAGACGGTGAAGTTGTATTTCTGAGAAAGGCTAAATGTATGCGTTTGCTTCCAGACTGTAATTTATGAGACCGGGGAATTTTTGAGGGGGCCCACCAAAGGTCACATGATAAGATTGCGAGGTATGATCTATCAGGCCAGTGAAAACTAACTCTCATGTCTACTGTGTAGCCATTAATACCTGCAATGTGCGTGGAGGCCTAGAAGTGACTGACAGCTTCTTCCAGACTCCTCTCTGGAGAGGTGGCCGGTGGTTGAGGAGCCAAGGAACGTAGAATCGGAACTGGGAGTGACAGGAACGTCCTGGTGGCTTTTTTCCTTTTTCTTTGAGACAGGGGCTGTTTTCACTGTATTATTCAGGTTGGCCTTGGTTCTCAGTCCTCCTGCCTCAGGCTCTGGATGACAGATGTGGGCCATCACACACTGTGACTTCTCTTTTCCAACCTTCTGGTCTAGCCCTTGCCTCTTGTCTCCTCAAGCTGCCCAGTTTGCGGAAGTCTTGCACAAAAGGAAGCTTTGTGACAGATGTTTAGGCTAGGCTCTTTCATTAGGCCTGGGTCAGAAGCCACGATGGTGTGAGTGAGGCATCTCACGCCCCTGTTGATGATGTGAGCAGAGGGTGGGTGTGATGATGGGGCATCAGACTCTTTCCTCGAGGTCTGTACCCAGACCTCTGTGTCCCGCCTACCACACCCCCTGTGAGTGTGCGAATTCTCTCTCCCCTCCCCTCTGCCCTCTCCTCGATCTCCCTCTGCTCGAAACCTTTGTTTCAGAAGAGAAATAAGGACTGACCATGGCCTTTAGGCTCCATCTATGGCATCCCTGAAACCATGATCCCCTACCCTGGGAGGCTGTGAAGCTGGGAGGGCACCATGGAGGAGCTCTCAGGAGGCTGGTGACCAGTGAGCACTCGGGCCTCAGGGGGACTGTTGGACCCAGTCTCCACTCTTGCTCCCCAGGGAACCAGGAACATCACAAACCCCTTCTAGCCGTGTATATCCAGTTAAAGAGCAGAGCTGCCATTCATGTAGGCTCAAGGTACCCTTGGCAGTGGCTGCCCTTGCCTCAGTTCTGAAGCGGTGGGAGGCAGGGCGATGCATGCAAGTCTAGGTGCTTGTTCATGGGGTCCTCTCACACTCCAGCTGCCCTGGAGCGAGACCGGAGCCTTGGCCTTCCATGTTGGTCTGCTCAGCCTGCATACCTCTGCAGGCCACCTCTTCCCACACAGGGGTCCTTTTCCTGGTCTTTCTTGTCATCACAGGGAATTGCATATGCAGCTCTATGTACCGGTCTCATCTAATACCTAGCTCAAATGCTCCTTCCTTGAGGCACATTCCTCTTCTAGGTTCACTTGTCCTAACAGGGGCCTCCTTGGCACTGTCCACCTCTCCCCTACTGCCTCGGTCCCACTCGCAGGGGTGTGTTTGCTCCGTGACTAATGTCCACCTGGGTGACGGAGCAGGTCTACCCTGCTCATGGTATTTTCCAGAGCTGCAGAACACAGGGCGACGAGCAGAGAGTTCTGTCCAAGTGAGGGGCGTGGCCATTGTTGCAGGAGCCTCATGGGTTTCCCGCCTGACTGCTCCTGTCCTCCATGGTCTCTGCTTTGTCCTTGCTGGCCTGACTCTCCTTCTCTCCTGGAGGTGTGCTTCGGCTCTTGGACCACGGAGAAGACTATGTCTTCACACTGCCCAGTGCCTATGCCCGCTCCATCCTCACCGTCCCGTGGGTGGAGCTTGGAGGGAAGGTCAGCATCGGTTGTGCCAAGACCGGGTACTCTGCCACTGTGACGTTCCACACAAAGCCCTTCTACGGAGGGAAGGTCCACAGGTAGGAAGCAGCCAGGACTCTGGCCGTGTTTCTTTTTATGTCTCAGTCTCCTCACACTCTTTTGAAGAAACTAGGCATGGTGGGCACACCGGTAATCCCAGCATTTAGGAGGCAAAAGCAGGAGAGTCTGAAGTTCAAGATCATCCTTGGATACTTAAACGAAGCTAACTTGGGATACAGGAGATGGTCTCAAAAACAAAAAAAAACACCAAACCAAACCAAAACCCACAACAAACAAACAAACAAATAAACAGATGGATTCCTAGCCAGGCATACTGCCACTTATCTACAAGCCCAGCCCTCTGGAGGCAGAGCCAAGAGAAGCTCCTGGGCTACCCAGCACACTCCAGGCTAGCTTAGTTTACACAGTAGGACCCTGTCTCTAAAAGCCAAGGGCTGGGCCATACCTCATCAGTAGAGTGTTTACCAGACATGCACAAAGACATGGGTTCAATTTCCTACTGTGCTACCCTGAAAAAAGATGGCATTTCAGTAACCATAACCCTAACCATCAAGATAGAATGAACAGATCCTATTTGCAAAAACACCTCTTCCCCAACCCCCTGCCCACATCATAGGGTAGGCTTTGGGCCCTCCTCACTCATTTATTGGGAGGGGGGTCTATGGTATACAGAAGTCACCCAGAGAATAAACAATCTTTTGACGTCCTACTTTATAGTGAAAGACCCTGCAAGCACAGGCATTGTGGCAATCCCCATTTCTCAGCTCCTGGAGTCCTGGGCATCCAAGCCACAGACTATGTCTCTGTCCTTAGGGGCTGGGGAAACCAGATTTTGAACTAAAGGAGAGGTCACCGTGGAGGAAGGTCTGCCACTGTGCAGACCTCAGATCCCAAGCTGCTTCTAGGGCCTTGCTGGTGTGGTGCTGCCTGGGGGCACATACAGACTCCCTCAGCAGGGGGCTGGATCGGATGCTGGTTGGGTGTTTGTCTTCCCAGCATTCAGTTGTCAAGCTGGCAGTTGAAAGACAATAGCTAGATCTTCGAAAGCATTGCAGCCGTGTGTCCCCTATGGAGAGCCGATTGCGAGGCATTTCCGGCCACACCACTGGACCTTTGCACCACTAGGCATGTCCACGAGGAACCTGAATAGTTCTTAGGCCAAGGGAGGTGGCTTCCAAGCCTACACTTGAAAACTGGACATGTGGGCTCAAGAGATGGCTCAGAGGTTAAGAATACCTAACTGTTGTTGCAGAGGACCAGAGGTCAGTCCCCAGCACCCACACTGGATGGCTCACAACCACCTATACCACCAGCTTCAAGCACTCTGATGCCTCCCATCTCCACAGGCACCCACACTCAGCGTGTGCATCCCTCTCCCCCAGTACATGTAATTAAAAGAATCAAAATAGGAAAAGCAAACTGGAAACGCAGCACAAGCTGGGCCACTGGGGCCAGAGGGCTTGGCTCCAGGGGCGTTTCCTTCCACTCAGATGTAGAGCCCTGGGTTTCGCAAACCATGCCCAGGACAACAGTCTTCACAGGCCTCTTACCATCATCGTTGTGTGCATGCTTGAGTGTGTGGGGGTGGGGAGGGTGTGGTGGTGTGCCTGTGGAAGTCAGAGGTCAGCTCTGTGGCGTTGTCTCTCTCCTTCCACCTTCACATGGGCTCTGGGGAATCTAATTCAGGCTTTACCTGCTGAACCATCCCCCGGTCCCACACATGGTCTCTTAAAGAGAACTGGAGGGTGGTCATCTAGCGCTCGCTGAGTCCACAGGGCCTGCCGTGGACTAGCAGGTTTAGCTCGGCCTCTATCTGGAATGTGTGGATGCTGGGGAGATGCATGGACTCTGGGGAGTGGCGGGAGCAGCCCAGGCCTCATCCCCGCACAGAGCTGACTTTGTGGTGATTGGATTGTTTGCTTTAGCTTCTGTTTTTTGTTTTGTTTTGTTTTGTTTTTGTTTTTGAGACAAGTTGCTGTAGAGCCTAGGCCAGCCTCCAATTTGTAATCTGCCTGCCCCTGCCCCAAATGCTGGCATTACAGGCATACACCACAATGCTTGGCATAGAACCAATACCTTATTTAAGGATGGAAAAGTTCTTCCTACACGCTTTCCATGGTAAAAATGTAGCACTAGGAGATGCTGTTTTGGAGAGGAGGGAATGTATTTTAGTGTTGGATCATCCTGGTGACAGACGGCATCTTATACAACTGCTGAGCTCATCTATCAGAACAGAGAAGCAGGCTCTGACCGCTCTTACTGTTGATCCATCTTCAAACTTGATTTGGACTTATTCCATGGTTTTGCCCTTTTCTCTTTCCTTTCCTTTCTCTATTCCGTTCTCTTTTTAAATACAAAGTCTATCTGCTCAGCCCAGACTAGCCTTAGTCTTGCCTAGATTCCCCTGCCTCTGTTTCCTAGGGGCCAGGGGTTACACGCAGGCAGAACACTCCATTCTCCCTAAACCACCCTTTAAAAGTCTGTGAAGCAGAGTTCACCTTTTTGATTCATTTGACTCATTGATTGATTCAGGGTCACAGCAGAAGTGAAACACAACCCAACCAACACCATCGTCTGCAAAGCACACGGGGAGTGGAACGGCACGTTGGAGTTCACCTACAGCAATGGGGAGACCAAAGTCATCGACACGACTGCCCTGCCTGTGTATCCAAAGAAGCTTCGACCTCTGGAGAAGCAGGGGCCCATGGAGTCCAGGTGCGGCTGCCCCGCTCGGCTGCCCGCACCCTGGCCGAGACTCACAGGAAACGTCAGCAGCACAGCTAATGGCAAAGGACCAGAGGGCGCTTCCTTCAGCTGTTGACAGCATGCCCACCCCTGCCCATTGGGGACAAACCCATGTAGCTGTCACTTGGTTTGCAGCTGTCATGCCCCTCCCCCAATCTGGCAGACTTGTGCTGCCTGTCCTGAGCTAGCTTGTCCACCCAACTGCCGTATTATTGGTTGATTATAGATTAATCATGGGGTTGCTGCTAACTGAAACAGCTATGCAGTGAGGCAGTGGAAATTTTCTTTTTCATACTTGATGGTTATTTTTAAAATATTGAGTGCCGACACGGGTAGTGAAATCAACTCCACACATCCTGTGCTTCTGGTAGAAGCAGATGCGGCTTAGGGACCATTAGATTTAGATACATGAGCTCACTTTAATCTTGTATTCTATTTCTGGGGAATCTATTTGTTGGCTGGAAAATTATTAAATCCAGAAAAGAGCCAAACATGAGTTTATTTTTGAGAAAGCCGTTCAAGAAAGAGAAACCATATAATTGCTTGCTATTTGGAAAAGGGTTAAGTAAAATTATGAAATATCCATTTAATTATTAATTAAATATGCACTATATTGTATATTATGTGGCTTCTGGAAGTGACAAGTATAGGTCTATGAGCAGGTTATTCATAGAATATGCTATTTTGATATTTTAATCTAAGCTATTAGCCAACATGGTCCATGAGTCGAATTAAGCCCTGGCTGGTTTACCATTTTTTTCTGTATTCATTTATGCTTATGTATGTGGGCATGTGTGTGCCACAGCACACATGTGGTGATCAGCAGATAGCTCCTTCTACCCTGTGGATTCTTGGGCTCCAACTTAGGGTGTCAGGCTTGGTGCAAGTGCCCTTACCCACTGAGCCATCTTGCTGGCCCACAGCTGATTTTTTTTTTTAAAATAAAGTTTTACTGAAAAGTAGCCATGCGGAGGCTGGAGAGATGGCTCAGAGGTTAACAACACTGGCTGTTCTTCCAAAGGTCCTGAGTTCATTTCCCAGCAACCATGTGGTGGCTCAGAGCCATCTATAGTGAGACTTAGTTCCCTCTTCTGGTGAGCATACGTGCAGGCACACATGCAGGCAGAATGCTATATACATTATAAATAAATAAATCTTAAAAAAAAAAAAAAAGCAGCAGTGCTCATTCATGGCAGTACTAGTTCATTGGCAACAGCAGAGTTTTGCTGCAACCAAGACCCATTAAGATTTACTATCTGGCCCTGCATGGACAATGTTTGCCAAGGCTTCCTTTAAATCGAAGTCTGTTTTTTCCCAGGTGGTAAGGAAATGTGTGAAAGGCTTTGCTGGGACTAGAAAAGTGTAGAGCTGCATGGAAGATGTGCTTGCTGAGTGGAAGAAAAGCAGGGTACAACAGTGTAGACAGGAGTTAGGCACAGCTGTAGGGCCCTCTTTTATACTGGTTTGAAAACCAGCCATATTTATTTGTGGTGGTGAATACAACTTCTCTGTGCTGAGGTGGAGGTATGAACTCTTCCTTCCCCCCACCCTGACTGTTGGGCTGTGGCTTCAGGAAGAGAAAGGGGTATAATAAGGAGGCAGTCCACCACCAGCCCCATTGCAGGGACATGCCCAGGATGAGGGTCAGCTACTCCTTGGTCAGCCTCTCGGTACTGGGAATCCTGCAATGGGCAGGGAAGGAACCCAGTGCCAGTTAGAGGGGCTGCTGGGCTTTCTTCTCCCCGTGTGTGTATTTAAGCATAGTGCTAGGCATGGAGACAGTGACTGCCTGAGGTCTAACGCTCAGGAGGCTGAGGCAGGAAACCAAGCCAGCCTGGGCTTATATACCATGAGACCCTGCCTCAAAACCCAGCAACACAGACAGCATGCAGCTGACCGGAGAGAAACTGAGCTACCCTCGTAGGATGTGGGATGGCTGTTCTACAATCTGTCCTCAGCATCCCTGCCCAGGCTCAAGCCTCCGAGTCAGAGCCTCAGCATAACTCGTCTGGTAGTCTTAGCTCTACTGTGGTACCAGCCTGAGGAGACTGCCCGTCCTGTGCGTGTGCTCCTGATGACCAGAATGCTGTCTGAGCAAAGGTGGTGTCTGGGATCACAGAGGCAGGCCTGGAAATGCCACTCTGACCTTGCTAGACCCTGTGCTAGCTCTTGGGGGACACCCCTGACTTCCTCTTGAGCCTGCCCCTCCCTGCTCTGATGTTTCTTCCTCCCTCTCCATCTTCTCCTAGCTTGGCATTCTGGGCTTTTAAGTCAGGTTCCCTGTTTTCCACATTCATTTGACACTGTTTTCTCTGCAAAGCACACCTACTAATTGTCTCTGGGTCATGACCATGAAATGCATTCTTCTGAGGTGTGTAGAGGGGTGCTTGGTGACAGCTGTGCACACCTGCTGCCCCTGGTGGTGGCGGTAGCACTCTGTCTGCTCTTTCCAGTAACTTCCATCTCCAGAGACTTGCTGTTTGAGGCAGGTAGTGTGGAGGCAGCAAACGTGACCAGGAAGCCCTGGGTCCAGACGGGCTCCTGTGTTTCAGGACACCTTGGCTGGATTCCCGAAGACAGCTTCCTAGACCTCCTTCCCTCTCTGGCTGCTGTCGTCTCAATATCTGGCTCAACCTGAGGGTTTCCCTTGCCTTCCTAGGAACCTCTGGCAGGAAGTCACCCACTACCTGCGGCTTGGGGACATCGAAGCTGCCACAGAGCAGAAACGGCGCCTGGAGGATAAGCAGAGGATGGAGGAGCGGAAACGGGAGACCCTTCGCACCCCTTGGCGGCCCAAATACTTCATCCCAGAGGTAACCCTGGCCTGCTGCTAGGTGCTAGCCCCATTAAGGTCACCTCAGCTTCTATTGCACAGTTGGATGGACAGGGCCAGGCCGGCCTTGGGTAGAGCAGGTAGAGAGTGGCTCTGGCTTGGACTGTGGGCTGGAATTTGGGTTAGGATTTCCCCAAGGAATTGGGACCAATCTCACACCATCTTGAGGGCAGAAGTAGGCAGCTGATGCTTGTCCAGCAGTGTTCCTCCATTCAGAAACCCTTCTGGCCAGCCAGGCCCAGGAGGAGACTGTGGCTCTGTTCCACCACTATCCCCACCTAGCTGGGAGGTTCCCCCTCTTCCCTCTCTACATCTGGGTGGCCAGAAGTTCTCGCCATTGAGTATTTCCACAGTGTGACCTTCTGTGGACAACATGGAAGGGACATACAGAGCAGAGCTCCGCAGAGCCTCTGCCTGCAATGCTGCTCCCACCTCCACCCCTCAGGGAAGCAGACAAGGGGCTGTGTGTCCATTCGAGGTCAGCCTTAGTTTTGTATCCTATGGCTGAACTAGAATACCCTGATGAAAGCAACGTAGGGAGGAAGCAATGTAGGCTCGCAGTCCCATCACCGTGGGCGAGTAAAGGCGGCAGGCCCTTGAGGTGGCTAGCCACATCTGCGGTAATTTACACACGCACTAGCTCACTTCTGACCGTAACTGTTTCAGTTAATGTGACCAAGATGGTTCTGGGCAGACACGGGCCTACCTAATCTAGATGGTGTCAAGGTATCACAGGGTTGTCTAGCAGGTAGGAGGGGAGGGGGCTGGGGGTACAGCTCAGTTTGTGGGCTGCTTCCCTGGCACACTGGGTGTGGTGTTACACATTTGTAGTGTCAGCACTTAGGAGCTGAAGGCAGAACACCGGAAGTTCAAGGTCACCCGAGCTGTGTAGTGAGCCTGGTGGCTTGGAGAAGCAGGCTAATTAGTAGTGGGAAGATTTGTTTTTATCTTCCATGCAGATAACAGATTCTTTGTGAGGAGCCAGGGTTAGGTTATGAAGATTACGATATTTGTATGATGCGAAGGCATTATATAAATTTAAACGCCCATAGCTTTGGATCAGTGGGCTACAAGGATGGACTGTTGTGTCTGGCTGTTGGCTGTGGGGTGAGCTAGAACAGCCTAGTGGCATGGATGGGGCAGGAACAATTTATGGACAGGTACAGGAGGTAGGAGCTGAGACTGCGACTGGAAAGCCACACTTTGGTTCAGACTTGAAGGCACTTGGGAGACTGCCTTGAAGGGTCCTGTGTGGACCTGGGTGATATAAATCCTTGAGTTTTCCTTGAGGAGAGTCCGCGAGACAGCTTGCCTGACTTACGTGGAAAGTTGTTCGTTAGACAAACCACCACTTAAAGTTCTGTCTCTGGGGCTTGATAAAGGCCACCATGTCTGTAACAGGAGGACACCTAGCATCCCGACACGACGATGATTAGCTTCCACCAACTGCACTCCCTTCCGGAGGCCATTCTGAGTCTTTTCCTCACCTGGTGGCTGAAAGGGTGGTGTTCCTTCTGAGGACACCTGCCAACGTGCCTTCACTGGGTGGGTGGGCTTTCACGTCACTGGTCTGTGTGCATGCTCCCTTCACCTTTCCTCTCTGATTCATCCAGCCAACCTTTCTTTCCTAGCCACTGTCTCTCAAAATTTTCTTGCCAAGTCTACAGAGAAGAAGCTGTAGAGACCCCTTGTATTGTGATCATTTCGTGGGACTTCTGTTTAAAGTAAATGCATACTTATCTCAGCTGGGCCAGGAGACAGGTACCCTGAGCCTGTCAGAGGATACAGGGGTAGGGAAGGCCATCAGAGAGGCCTGGGTGGGAGGGCTAGGGTCAGGTCTTGGCCAGTGCTGTGTGGGCTGCATGTATCAGAAGCTGGCTCTCTGGGAGGTGTCCTTGCAGCTCAGCTCTGTTAGCAGGCCCTCCTGTCACATCCTTCCCTCTCTTGCAGGGCGATGGCTGGGTGTACTTCAACCCCCTCTGGAAGACACACTGATGGGTGGCGGTGCAGTGGCGCCCTTGATAGGCCTGATGTTTAGGAATAAAGTGGTACAGTATCAAGATTTTGTTGGCATTTGCGGAAACCTCTTGTGAGCATCCAAGTCAGAGAAAGGGGTCATATACTGTGAAATGTGCACCCCAAATTCTGCCCGAGGATTTATTCAAGAGCCAGCTGAGGCATGTGTGCATACATCTGCACACACCAAGGCTGAACTGGGTAATCTTGAGCTCCTTTTTATTCACAAGGTTTGATGTTTTGTATTTTTCACTTTGCCAAGGTAGTTTTACACTTATGAAGGTCTTTTCCACTCACCAACTCCTGTCACAGTGCAGGTTGAAGCAGCATGGCCAAATGAAGTCCCTGTCTGAAAAAGGAACTCATTCCTGGCAGAAGGGTGGGTGGCTACCCTTTGCTTGTTATGATCCACGTCCAAGGTTGTCTGTCCACACCTGGGAAAGAGCAAGTAGGCCTTCCAGTTGGACAAGGGGACAGGAAGCCCCTGGAGGCTGATGTGGAGCCTTCTAGAAGGGGGAGTGGCTTTGGATGAATCAGAGCCAGACCCACCAGGCAGTTTTATCCCATCTTTCTGACACTTCTCATGCCCAAAGTATGAGCACCTATGTTCTGCACAGCAGAAAACACATCACAGTCACAACAAAGGGCTCCAGAAGGTCAGTACACGCATGCATACACTACAAAAACCACCACTGCCTCATATCTAGTTGGGGAAAGAGAACAAATAAATAGTCTTGTGTATTATTATTATTTTTTTCTTGATTTTGACCCAAACTGCCAGGAAGCCACTGTAACTAGGACAGACATGAGACCGTGGGGCCCACTGTCCCAGCTGAGTGTCAGTCTTCAGCCTTCACACAGGTCAAACTTGGACCAAACAAACTTGAGAAAAGTAAAGTTTAACTTGATTTTTGCTCAGTGCTTACTTTATCTTTACCATGCCACCCCATATTTATAAAATTCAGTAGCATGAACGCTTCTCTGTAGTAATACTAATTTTGTGCCTTTTGTCTGCTTTCTTAAGACCAACTATTGACACTTTGTAGACATTAGACAAATATATTTCGATTAAATAATTCTTGTGTCTTGTGTGTTATTTTTAGGGATTCAAAAGTTCTGATTGGTGGATCAGTCTCAAGACTTCTTGCTTAGGTATTGCTAATAACCATACTTACAATGGAAGTTTTTTTTTTTTTTTTTTTTTTTTTTTTTTTTATGTGCATCATGTGCCCTGCCTGCAGAGGCCAGAAGCGGGTGTCAGTTCCCTTGGAGCCAGTTACAAGTGATTGTGAGCAAGCTGCCAGATATGGATGCTGGCAGTCGAACACCACCAGTTTTAACCACAGCCCTGTTTTAAATACACTGGAAAAATCCCAGATTAGTGCCACTTAGGGGCTACTAACTATCAATACTATGAAGCAAATGATTATGAGTACCATGTTTAGGGCCAACCTGAGCATTTACAATTGAGATTCCATCCTTTTGAGATTCCATCTCTAACAACAGTCCTGACAAAACTCTAAGCCTGGATGAAAAGAACAAATTCCTAGAAACACATCCTACTAGGAATGAATCATGAACTAAGGAATTAGAATAGATCTATAAATAGTAAGGAGATTGGATCAGTCACTTAAAATCTCCCAAACAACAACAAAATGCCAAGACCAGATGGCCTTAGATGAATCTTACCAAACATTTAGTTATGCCAGCCATTCTGGATTGGCCTAATTTGCCAGATGATGCCCAGCACCAAAGCAAAAACAAAAGGACTAGCATCCTGTATAAATTTTCTTAAATCCTAGTGCAGCAAATTCCACAGCATGTTTAAACCATTACAGACAACACTGAAGTTTATTTTTAGAGGGCAAGGGTGGAGGAATGCAGACTGTGTGAACATAGCACACATTAATAAAGAGGCTAACTACAGTCATCTGAACCCATGGAGAAAAAGCATTTGACAAGATTCAGTCCCACTCATGATAAGCACACACCCCAACTCAATAATGAAGTCTACATGCAAAAAGGCCACAAACATTACAGAGTTGAGAAGTTAAAGCCTAAGTAGGGATGCTGCTTTTGACACTGCCATCGACACACTACCAGAAGTTCTAGGTAGGGCTAAAGAAGACACGACTCAGCTGAACATTCTCTTGTATGGCAGAAGCCACCAATTTATCTCGAAAATCCAGGACTCTACACACAAAAAATTAAAGTCCACCCAAGTAGGCCATGAATTCTTGCTTCAAATGCTTCCCCGCCCTCCATAAAGAGGACTTTTGAAAATAGCTACATAGCCTATGTTTTGCACCAATTCTGAATGTTGGCTCCACACCAGGGGAAAGCTTCACTGAACGAGCAAGGTGAAGATGAGGCTAATCCCTGTGCCCAGCCCAGGCCTGCTCTCTCTCAGCCTGGCAGGTACTGCCTGGGTCTGTGCTGTTTTAAATGTGACTTCTGGGGCTGGAGAGATGGCTTACTTACTGCTCCTGCAGAGGACCCAGATTCAGTTCCCAGCACCTTGACAGGTAGCTCAGGACTACTAGTAGCTCCAGCTCCAGGGCATCTGACACCCCTGTCTGGCCTCCGTGGGCAAGGACACCATGCGTCTCCCCAACACAGTAAATCTTAAATTTTCTAGCATCTCGATCCAGGTTCTCAAATTATCCTCCCCAGAATTCCACACCCATCAGGTCTGGACCTAGCGAACCCCTGGCAGCCTCATGAGCACTGTCTACACTTTCCACAGCTTGCCCAGCCTTACCTGAGAGAATTGTAGGCAAAATGTAACCCAGTGTCCCACGCAGCCCCAAACAGGTCACTGTAGCTGACTTCTGCTCTCCACCCACTATAGGAGGGATGTCATTGGGCTGCACCACACTGCAGGTGGGGTAAGGGTGAGTAAAATCAGGATACCACTTCCCACCACCTGAATACAGCTTTTTGGACTTGCACGTGCTACTGTAGACCTTTGTTTTTGTCCATGCTCCCAGTGACCACTTTGGTAAGAACTGTCCTCTAGCTGAGTTGGTTTTCAGGAGCGAGGAAGGCTAGGGACTGTTCTCTTGGCACAGTGCGGTTGTCAGCAGTGAAGGACTGTAAAGTAGGTGTGACCACAGTCACATGCGTGAATGTGTTCACGTCCGTGTGGAAGCCCCATTTGAGAATCTTCTTCCCCAATCACTCAACATTCTCCCTTGGGGCAGGCTCTCTCAAACCTAGAATTTCTGAAGCCAAAGCTGCTGGAATTAGCAGAGGTGGGGGTGGGGGAAGAAACAACACCTATGTAGCATTTGCACCGGTTCTAGGGATCTGAACCCCAGTTCTCTTGCTTTTGCACAGGCCCTTTAAACGTCAGCCCGTTATTTCTGAAAACTTGAAAGAATGTTGGATCTGACTAAAGTATGTATCTTCAAATCACATGCATGCCAAGCAGTTGAAGTGTTCCCATCGGGCTTGAGTCCATTTTTGTACACTCTCCAACAGTTACTATTTGTTTCCATTTACTTGCCACTTTGATTTCCTCTGTCAAGATCTCATTAAGATCTCCCATGTGGGGGGCTGGAGAGTAGTGGGTTCAGCGGTTAAGAGCACTGACTGCTCTTCCAAAGGATCCCAGTTCAATTCCCAGCACCCACATGGCAGCTCATAACTGACACCTATAGACATACATGCAGGTAAAACACCAGTGCACATAAAATGAAAATATTTAAAAAGATCTTCAATGTGTCTTCCTAGTAGTTCTTAGTATATTCTGGAGACAATTTCCTCCATCAGATATGGGGCAGATGATGGTACCTTGTCTACCACGATTACCAGGACATGTCTCTGGGCCACTGAAGAGACAGAATTGGCACTAGCCAATTAAGAATTCTAAGGCTTCCGTGCCAGGATGGGGTAGTTTAAGGACACATGCCTGGATCAGCAGAATACAGAAACAAATTACTTTTTGATCAGTTTTCAACACTGGGCCAATTAAATGGAAGAAAACAGGTCTGTGAATACTGGTACTGAATTGATGAAGAGAAATTGAGTCCAACAAAAATCAACTCAATCCGGCATGCCCAGTGCACACCCAGCGAGCACGCGAGAGGCCACCTTACACAACCAGGAGACTGGAGCTGGCAGGTTTGCCCATGGCTAGGTTTCCCCGAGGCGGTCACTGAGGCCGACTAGCGCTCACCTTCTGCAATGTTTGTGACTGTGCCTTTCTTCATAGGGCTAGAAGGCCATTTTATAAGTGCTTTCTCTCAGCAGTTAATAGGCCCAAGCTTCTGATCCATGCTAATCCTTGCCAATGGAGGATCGTATGATGAGTCTCTCTAGCTGCCATTCTACCTTCAGTTTTCCGTTTGGTTGGTTCCCAACCTTCAACAAAGCCATCTCAGCAGAGCAGACTCCTGATGTTCTAATCCAAGTGCGTCCAGGTTGCTTCCAGACTGGAAACAAGGCCTCAAAATGTGGCCCACTTTCCAATTTTGAGATTGTGACAGTGTTCAGAGACACAGTTAACTTTGGTAGTGTCCATTTAACTAAGGCAGCAGGGGAGATGTCAGAAGCAGGTGCTACAGGCATTCTGGGATCCAAAGGGACAATTTGTTGTGAAAGTCCCTTTCTGACAGTAGGAGCCTAGAGTATGGTCCAAGAGCCCAGCAAAGATGGCTGGAAAATCTGTACATAGGGGTCCTAGTGCAAGGTGCCTTTATCACCAGGCCAGCAAACCTGAGGAAATACAAATTCTGAGATAAAGCCAGCATTTCGGGCCATTTAACTTGGAGATTGGCAAAGGCCAAAGAGAGATGGTCATACCTTTACAGAATGAGAAACAATGTTTACATCAGAGTACTGGCTGAGGTCTTTGTACAAGTTCAGGCCAGCATTGTATACAACACTCAAGCCATTAAATGGTTCAGGTGACTCTGGCTTGTTAAATTCCCCTAGTTCTCTGGTAGATAAAGTCTCCTGCAAAGTAAAATCAGAGCACTGGCCTACACTTACCCACTCAGCTTCTTAGTATAATGCTTATACCACCAAAGCCTGAATATTTAGTAAATAAAATCATAGGCAACCTGCGGGAGAAAAGCTCATGCAACAGAACAGAGACTCTCTCTAGGTACTGGAAGTAGGAGACAGCCTAAAAACACGTTAACATCTATGGATCAGGCTTAACCAACATAATCATATTAGGGCTGACAAGATCGTTCAGTGGGTAAATATAAGTGCTTGCAGCCAAGCATGATGACCTGAGTTAGATTCTCAGCACATACATAGTAGGAGAGAACTGACTCAAGTTGTCCTGTGGCCTGTGTGTCAAAGTTCCAGTATTGCCTACAGTGGGTTGGGACCTCCTCCATCAATCATTACAGATGTGTTCACATGACAGTATGATAAAGGCACTTTCTCAATTGAGGTTCCTCTCCCTACGTGATTCTACCCTGTGACAAGCTGACAAAAAACCAGCACACCCACACAGACATTTATACCACGATCTTGTAATCCCAGCACTCAGAAGACTGATCATCAGGCCATGAGTTCACATCAACCCAGACTACAGAGTAAGACTGTGAAACACATACACATCTCAAAACAAATTGTTCATGGTTAATTTGCTTAATTTGATCAAAGATATCTGCAAGAATTATACTCAATGGCAATCACGAGCTTTCCTGGTGAGAGAGGGCACAACACAATGAAGTACAAACCCATTACAAGGAAAAAGGAGACCACCATTGTTTCCAAGTTCCAACCACATGAATCTCTGAATAACTGCTAGGATGCTGATGACAAGATCAAATAAAATTTCATTAATGTAAAGCACATGTTTTTATATTCTAATAAGTAATTATTTATAGTATTTACCAAACATCACACACCAAAACACCAGGTAATAAAAGTCATGAAAATATGAAAGACAAATTGTCAAACCGTTTGAGGCAGGATCTCATGTAGCTTAGGGTTGGCCTTGAACTCACTACAAAGCTGAAGATGAAGTTAACACCTGCACCCCAAGTGTTGGGATTACAAATGTGTTAGCCACTATGGCTAAAATAGAAGATTTTACATATGTGCATGTGTACTTGTGCATGTCTATGTCTATGTCTGTGTACCTGTAGAGGGTGTCAGATCCCCTGGTGCTGCAGTTAAAGGCAGTTGTGAGCCAAAAGCAGTTCCTCTGCAAGAGCATCAAGTGTTAACCTCTGAGATATTATTGCCCCAGCCCCTAAAACACAAACTTTAGCTATAGCTGCCACAACCACTACCAACCAATTAACAAGCATTTCACAAAGTACTCAACAACAGAATCCTGGGGGGAGGGCAAGGATAAAAGGCAGAGTCATCAATTTCCTAGAAAGGAACACAGAACAGACACCATCTTTGTGGCTTTACTTTTTTTTTTTTTTTTTTTTTTTTAATATGTATTGTGAATGTGTCTTGGGGGTGAGAAAGGCATGCACGGAGATCAGAGGACAAACTAAAGAAGTCTGTGTTTCCCTCCATTACGTGCATCCTGGGGATTAAACTCAGGTTTTAGGCTTGGCAGCATGCATCTTTACCCATCAAGTCAGCTCGCCAGGCCATGAAAAGATTTTTCAAACGAGGCACTGAGAGCCATATACGTATAGAACATTACTCCCTGATACTGCAATACTCATACTGATAACCTCAGAGATGATACATAATGAATTTTCAAAAGATAAAAAACAATATAGCACGATCCAGAACACACACGTCAGAAAAAGTATATTTCCAAATGGCCTCCACCTTACCCAACAACCTGGATGGTGTTCATAAATGCTGCTAACTAGATGTTCATGAAGCTGACTAGGCAGACTCTATACTCTGTGATTTCACTTCCACGGACTAAAGAGCAGGTGTACTTAACCATGCTTAAGAAAAAAAATCAGTCACTGCCATAGAAGCTAAGAGGGAGAAAGTGGCACTGGCAGTGGCTGTGAGGAGACAGCAGCAGCTTCAGGAATGCTGCCTCTGATGAGGTGATCCTGGCCAAGGACATAGATCCTTCTACTCTACTGTAATTCAACATGACACCTATACATTTTCATTTCTGTGTCAGTCACACAACCTGTGGCTGAACTGCATTCTCACCTACTTCCCTACCTCGGTGGGGTTGAGGGAAGCACAGCAAACGTCGTTCAACAAAAACCATGGTAAGCAGCAGCCACTGCAGCCAGATGAAAAGGAATGGCAGATCAGTTGTCTAATGCTGTAGATACACTTAAACTACTAAATACAAATACTACTAAACTAAACTTTAGATAAACTAAAGTACTAAACAGTGTGTGTGTGCCCGCACAGGTGTGCCAGCTGTCTTCTTCAATCATACCCCACCTTAGCTTTTGAGGTAAGATTCCTCTGAACCTGAATCCAGTTACAGTGGTTGGTCAGAGAGCTTGAGGGGTATCCCATCTTTTCCCTGACCCCATGGCAAGCACTTTAATGACTGAGTCATTTCTCCAGCCCTGAACTGTGTACTTCAGATCAATTTTTGGCTAGTGTGTAGTATGTGCTGGGTGAGTGTTCAACCACTGAGCAACAATGCCAAGGCTGTACCAATTTTCCAAAAGGAATTAACAGCTCCAGATCCTATGGGCTGAGGGCCCCTTGGCTATAGCAACACAGTAATATAGAGGATACTTTTACACTGTCTAGTCTTTGGCGTCCTGGTCATTGCTCAGGCATTCAGAATGCTGCCACTGCAAACTTAAGTAGGGTAACAATGTCAGTGTGCAAGCTGCAGTCTGCCTAGTTTATACTATAAGCATCGCCGTGAACTTCACTTTGCAGCTACAAGGTCATGATACTGAAACTTCACTGTGAAGTTTAGGGTTAGTGATAACACAGGGTATGAACTTAGGTTCAAAATAATCTTCTAAGCTTACCAAGCCAACACTCCAGTGTGGTAAAAGCCACTATCTTGTCATTTCCCCACAACAGCACTGTGAGTTCACAAACACGAGGCTTCAAACCAAATTTGCTCCCTAACACCAAGATGGCGTGAAAACTGGGCTCAACATCTTGCTGTGCAGTCTCAGAGCCCTATGGAGCGGGTACTCCTCACAGCCCGGGCTTCCGTTCCTTCCACTGCCTGACCCCAACAAGTCACAATGAAGTACGTTTTATTCTGAATAAAAAGGTGAAATTTAAAAACATGGTTTGAGCAAACTTATTTTTCTTTTCTAAGGTGAGTAGAGGGAGGATGGGATCAGAACTTCATACTGCTTTCAAAAACAAGATCTGCAAAAGACAAGGCTTAACACAAAATTTGAATTAACTTTATTTCCCTTATGGTCAATAACTTCTCTGCATTGAATTGTAAAGCAACAAAGTAAGATAAAATCCCCCAAATAAAAAGGTATCAGAAATCCAGATTTAGTTACACTTTATTTGTGAAAATGTTCAGCCTTTTTTATTGGTCTGTAAAAGAACCATCATCCGGGTCAAAAATGAATTCTATAAATCAAAGAATATTCTACACCTTGAAAAAGGAAATCAGCAGTAACATTCTCACGGAGCATTGTAAATTACGGCTTCTTCATAAAAGGTACATACTGTTCTGTACTTTCCCACCAAAGCAGTGGTGTAATGTGTAAAAAGTTCTCCTGCGGCAGGAAACCCCTCTCTCACTAACAACTGGATAAAGTTTTCAAGTCTGTATAAAGGTTGCCTATAAGCTGGAAAATGAACATGTTCAATCTCCATTTATATTTTAGTGCATCTTTTGACAATTGTCACATTTGTAATAAAAGTAAGAAAAATGCCTATATAGCACTAAAGAGTGTTTCATCAAATGCTTAAGGTAGTAAAAAACATGGAGCAGTGAACAGAAATCATTGTGATGAACAAAAACTGGTATAAAATGAAAATCCAGGCAAAGTTTACAAATCCTTTGTCATTTTGAAGAGTCACAGAAATGAACTTTGGATACCTGTCCACTTTAAGGGCATGCCCCTTAATCGTCTGCATGTAAACATGGTGCCAACTTCAGTACTAAGGTAACAAAGCCATCCTGGCCAGCAACATTCTGTGTGTGCTTACCATGATTCCCAAAGGATATAAATTTAGCCCTTGAATGAACAACGCATGAAATCTGCTCTGTAAGTACCTGGTGAAAACACCTGCTAAACCGCAGTGCTGATGCCTGAACACAAACATCTATCTAGTCAGCTAACTATGCAGAGGCCCACCGTCAGCAGCAGCTGCTTACAGCGGCAGTGAGCGACAAAGTAGACATTTGATGAAACATTCTTCACACCGGAGAAACAGGAAAATAAATAGTTCACAGACGTAGACTCTCTTCTAACACTTCTTTCTCAGACCTGGGCTAGTTTGTTTATTGGTCAAGAAGCTCTTGTCACATCTGTCATTTGTGTCTTATATATTGCTATTTGGGTAATTCAAATAAGATGCAGGTCTCGTAAAAGATTAAAAAAAAAATTGACAAGTACGTATGTGCCAGGGACCAAATTAGAGGGTTCTTTGGTGCAATTAGTCCAAATTCTCAGATTTGAAGGGTAATATGTACCAATAAAAAAAAAAAAAAAAATCTTCCGCCAGCTGCTCATAGCACGGCTCTGTCTTGCTTCACATTACAAATCGAAAACAGCTGTTCTCAATAAACCAATTTCATTTTTAAATGAGGCATTGTCAGAAAATTTTGTACATTGACCTGGCCCAGCGATGGTTCTGTACCCTTGGTGCTGTGAAACAGGACATGAGCTGAAGGCAAAGACCGGTTCTCACAAGGACAACTGCTACAGGCCTGGCCAGAACAGTGTTGTTTAAACAGTCTTCTTAGAGATTTTCTTGCCTTTCTTAAAAACTAGCTTATTTTTAATGTAGCCACGCTTCCTTTTGGTAGTCTAGAACGAGAGAAGAATGCACAGTATTAGTCCAGATCTCTTGCAGATTGAGGACATAGCCAGCTCACCATTATGAAGACTGTCACTAAGTCTGTCTTGGGACACGACTGCACAAGGCTCAGTGTGTACACTGCTGTCTTGTAAGAAAGCTGAGGTGAACACAGTAGGCTACTGGTGTTTAGAAGATTACTACAGCACCCCTTGCCTCTTCCCTCAATAACTACCTGCTTAGTAGTAACAATGACAGATTCCCGGTACCAATCTAAGGAATGCTGCTATTGGCTAAGCATCCAAGGAAACTGGCTGTTGGTAATACAAGTTAATATGGCCATTTTCAGAGCCCCACTTTCCATCTGTAAAACGAGGACGACTATTTGCCCACCTTCAAAACTGAAAGGCAAAGTTCACCTGGCATAAAAACAAACATTTCTCAGGTTTCATAAATCTTGTAAAAATAAAACATTTTTTGACAACTTGGTACCTAACTAAAATAGTTGTTTATTGGGTACATGTGGGCATTTGGGCATACATGCACACAGAGGTCAGAAGTCAACCTCTATAGGTCACCACCCTGTTTTGTTTTGTTTTTTTGGATAGTGACAGTTGCTCACTGAACCTAGACACCACCAATTCATCAAGGCTGGCTGGCCAGTGAGGGATCTGCCTGTCTCCAGTGCTAGGCTAACAGGAGTGTGCTGCGATACCCTGCCTTTTATGTAGGTGCTAGGGATCAGTAATCACTTTAACCACTGAGCCATCTCTCTAGTCCTACTAAATGAAATACAGATGTTTTCTGGTAGGATGCTGTAGAAGATATGGGGGTAGAAACTGCTACAAGACTATCTGCTAAACCAACAGAACGGCCAGACCCAAGACCTCGAGGAAAGCGCTGCACACCAACAAACTAGGTTTTTACATTAAATGCACTATTCAAGAAGGCTATAAACTCAGGATACAGTATGTTCCTCTTAGAAAAAGCACTTGTCACCAAGGCTGCCCTCGTGCTAAGAGAAAACCAACTCCAACAAATTTTCTCCTGAGCCCTGTGCCTTTTGTGCTGTGGCACGCCTCCTGCAACTCTCAAACCAGAATTAAAACAACAACAACAAAAACTTCTATTTAAATATCATATATATATATCCAGCATGGTGGAACATGCATGTAATCCCAGCATTTAGGAGGTGGAAGCAGGAGAATTTCTAGTTTCAGACCAGTCTAGGCTACACAGCAAGACCACTCCACAAAAGTAAATAAAATTCACCACTACTAAAGTAAGTAATATGGCCTGTGTTCTGAGGTATTTGGCATGTACTTTAACAGGTTAAATGAACTGTTCTGGGTTATGGAAAGACCTAAGTGCCCTTTGGAAAAGATCAATTTACTCATCAGTACTGTGCAACCAGAGCCTGCTGACAGGATGGTTGCATTTCCGACTGCCCATCACTCCCATCCTGCACCCACACACTCACCACTTGTCAGCGATCTTTAATAGGGAAGGTTATAGATCTGCCCAACTTAAATGACTTAAGTGCGCAATAATGCCCCCCCCCCCCCAGTTTATTAGGAAAGAACTACATGGTCTCCTCACAATTCTTGCCTACAAAGCTCTGTCATAATAATTATATTGAAAGTAAGTAGCTTAAGAAAAATGACTTGAGTTTTTACTTCAGAAGGCCTCACTCAACATTATACAGATGATGTGCTCAGCAAATAAAAGCTTCATTCAAGAGTAGAGCATGAATGTTAATGTGCTTTAAACTGAGATGAGGAGCCAATAACTGAAGTTCTTTCAAGTTTTGACTTTCGTGCAGATAGGACAATTAATGGCACAGACCATTCAGAGACATCCCACTGATGGTCACAGCACAGACTGAAGTAAGAATGCCCCTAGAAAAACTTCCATTGTGTTCAACAGCAGGAAAGTTGTGGCTCGAGGTTGCTAAAGTGCTCACTGTGAGAAGGATTCCTGTAGCCCTTGTACCTTGTACAAGCAGTAATGTTTCTTAGCAGTTTTCAGCATTTTCCAAACCACTACTGGACCACTAAGCCTGAGCTATCCTTTTAGCAAGATGACTTCACCGGGCACCCACCTTCTTTGACAAATATTTCTGTTTGGGGATAATATTGGTGACTCGAGGCTTGTGACCTAGTGTCTCCCTGTTGTTGGGAGCTTTCACTTTATATATCCTGACAAGCCAGTGCTCTGATGTAAAGGCTTCCTCCAAATGCTTGAATTTAATGTCCTTATTTCCAATCTCGGCATTACGCGTTCGGTCAAAACCTGGGGGTGTGCGAAAATCTAGCTGCAAAAGAAACATCAGAACCTAATGTCAGCCATATTGGAAAACATTTAGCATTACAAAGTAGCAACTGCTGTCAAAGGGCAATGACTTTCTTCCTTAAATCAGAAACAGAATGGAAGAATGCATTGTAACAGGTCTCAATACCCAGATAGGAAGAAATCATCAAGAAAACTAGACACATCAGAGTATGTTTCAGAGTCCTTAAAAATAGATGAGCAATGTAAGTGTGGTTCAGGGACAGAGGGACAGGGAGAAGGTGCTTCCTTTCACCTCAGAGCCTCACAATGACTATCTGTTTCATTATGCCACATGGTCGTCATTCAGCTCTCATGCACTGGACTGACTCTGTCTAAATGCCGCCGTCTCTTTAAATAAAAGAAATGCCCATGTAAACAATGCTCTGATGTCCTCAAGTCCAAAGGAAGCTAAGCCAGCTGAGCTATGGGGAGACTATGAGAAATAAAAGAGCAATGGACACACTTTTAAGTAGATCAAGTTCATGCAGAAACAAAACAAAACAAAACAAAAATATCTCTTTTATAAGCAGTATAAAACCAGCCTACAAAGCAATACGGATGTTTTTGCTTGCCTATACAACAGAAAAATTGTATTTCCTGCCCCAACATGCATGCTTCCTAAGGGATAAGACCAATAGACCTTCAATTATTCATAAAACTTAAGAAGGAGAAAACCTCCTCCATCCAGAGAACTTTTCATTTATACCAGAACAACTATTTTCTGGAGTACCTTTTATAACCAGGTACTTCTTAGCAGGAATTTGGATCCCAGGCAAATGGTCTTTAAAAAAAGCAAGAACAAAAGTGGGCATGGTGTTTTGCTTTTAAAACCACCTACAGAGTGATCCCAAACACCCTCCTACCCTAGAGCAACACAGAAATCAGTAATAAACTCAGTATAAAATCAGTATAAACTCTTCTAGATCATACGAGCTACCAAAACTGTATTTTACAAATGGAATAAATCTGTTTCACATTCTGAGGTTCAGACAGACCCTTTCAGGTTAGAGTAAACATCCCTGGTAGAAAAGTAAACAGATGATTCCTCTGATTTTTAAGGTACCAAGCTGACAAGCAAGCACTGTGGAATTCATTTTTACTGACAGCTTGAAATCATACTACCAACTTGGCTTTGTAGGCTATAAAAACTGATTAGGAACAGTTAGGGGATACTTTTTTTCCTTTTTCTCTAACACCAGGACTTCTTAGGCTGGGATGGATGGATCCCCACAACAAAAGACAGAATAACAACAGCAAAACCACGTTTACCAATACATGCAAGACAGAACAGGAGAGACCTCAATGAAGAGTGACGCAGAGCAATGGCTTCGAGTTGCACCTCACAGACCATGCTCAATCAAGAATGGTTAAGTTACTGGAGAGACAAGAAGGCTGAGGTCTCCACAGAGGGGAAGTGATGGCGGTGCCTGTGGGAAGGCTGAGGGAGTGTGTAAGGTCTGCTTGCAGACTGCTTTGATGTTCTCTCTGGACTGAAGTGTTTAGAGTTATCTTCAGTAAAAGAGCATTTAATTTGTGCCTTTATGTAGGAGTGAGGCCAGATGAAGAATACACCTCTGCTGTTAATTGCTTTTAGTGAAAAAGAAATTTTTAATGTCAGAGAACTACTTTGTTTCCATCAAAAGCCAAGTCACCAGTCTACCCCTCCATTATTTGTACATTAGAAAAGTCATTGGTCTAATATTTTAAAACATGTCACAATAAATTCAGAAATTGAGCTAGGCATGGAAACACATGCCTATAACACCAGCACTCAGAAGGCTGAGGCAAGAATAACAGGGGTTTGAAATATAAATATAATGGGAAAGAAGCCTTGCACATTTCCACAGTACAATTAAGATACCATAACTCTATTTTGTTTTGTTTTTTAAAAGAACTTACAAGGTGCCTCCCTATTTGAATAAAGATTAAAGAACTGATTGAACCAACCTGCATTTCTCCAAATCTGTAGTATGACATTTTATACATAAGGCAATTTAACAGAGTAGGAGATCCAGCTTTGTCTACTCGGAATTCTCCCTGCTGGGTGAAATAGTCACCTTCCTACGGAAAGAAACAAGTCGAATGTCAGGCCAGCTTAGCACATCCACAGCTACAGGCCATAGCTCTGCAGACAGCATCATGAAATTAAACTCTTTTTAATCCTCCAGCCCCAGAATTAACCGTCAGATTTCCAGCTGCACAGTTAAAAAGAGCGAGACCAACTCCATGCTTTAACACCAGGCACCATTAGCTCCCAGCAACTGCCCTCACCACCGCTTTTCGGAGTTTGCCCTCAACTTTCCCTATCAAGTCCAAAATCCTTTAGTTGGAGAGGAGAATGTTCAGAAACTAGAAGGAATATAAAGAGCACTATCTTTGTATTAATTTTTATCAGGTTAATTTATAAATTAGCCTCCCTACAAGGGACAGATCATTACTGTTTTAGAAGTATAACTTTAGATAGTAAAAATGTAATTTCTAATACCACATTCCTTTTACAGGCTATGTTCCATAGATACTTGTATGTGATTCAAATAATGAACGCACAAAATCATGCCACAGAGACATAAGTGCTCATCATAGAGACAGGTTAACTAAGCAAGGTAAACAAGCACACATAATGGACACTGTATGGGGTAACCATAAATGAAGATGATAGCCAGAGTTTAACAGATTCCTAAGGTCCAAATGGACCTTACTTCTATGGAAGTAAACAGTGTATACACCTCATTTCTAGTTAGTTGCTTAACTTAGAACCACAGTCACAAAATAGTATTAGGAATGACCAGGGACTTCAGTTAACAGAAGTGTGTGCCTCTCCCAGCACATAGTACTCCCTTTCCTATGGTGAGAGCACTATTCTATTCCCTCAGCAGTTTGCAAGTACATGATATGCAGATACTATCTACATAAGGAATGTATGTGTTCTTTTCTTGTGAGGGATAAACTAGTTTTTTCCATATTTTGTATTACTACTTAAAAAGTTTAAAAGTAACACATTTCTTTAAAAAGCATAGGAATTTGTATTTGTGTGTGTTGTGTGTATTCAAAGTATAAATCATGTTACAACCTCTAATGGCACCAAGTAGTTCACAAACTAAAATCATGTTTTAGGAGAATAAAATTTCAGATTAATCTAATATAAGGAAATAATGTTTGTTAGTTACAGCTAAGGAAAAAGGTCACAGCACTTTCACCTGAGCAGGACAACTGGGACTGTGCTTCACCCTTGTCTATTTCTCTCCTCCCATCTTCTGTGCCTTCCTCACATAAGCACTATGCTAGTTACCTGTCCTCAGAAGATGGGAGACAAAAAAAAAAAAAAAAAAAAAAACAAAAAAAAAACTGACTACAAAGCAATTTCCTGGAGGACAAATAGAAACATGGGTGTATCCAAAAAGTGCTTTGGAGAGGAGGTGACAAGTGTGTGGAAGGAGAGGCATTCCAAGACACAATATTAAAAACGTGTCAGATGGGCCAAGGAAAGAAACCATAGGCAAGTTTCAGAGACTGGCAGTGGCACAAATCTGGCCAAGAGACCAGGAAAGGGAGCCTAGGTATAAAGAGCTTTCACTCCAGGCAAGGGTTTGGACTTTTTACCAGTGCTTTACCAAGAGATATACTAACACGAGGCTTTAACTACATTACCATCACATATGTAATCGCCAACACTCAGCAGTGATAACCTGAGTCTTACCTTAGACAACCATACTAATTCTAGATCCTAGAAAAACACCCAGTGCCCAAAGCATTTATGTTGACTGCCATAAAATAGCTTGCTTGGAACACCTAGCTGGCAGCTTTAGTTCTCACACATATCTGTTGGGCTTCAAGGCTGTTCTCCTACCTGTTAAAGGCTTTTAAAGTACTAAGTGACATGATCAATGAATGTCATTCTACATGGAAAAAGACATGGGACCAAGGCAAAGACAGTAGTTTCTAGATTATTGGTCTCTTTCTGATTTATTAATATTAAGGATAGTAGTGGAGCAGAATGGAAATATAAACAAAGGGTGGGAACAAGAGGCTAGAAGAAAAAGCCAGAAGACCCGTTAAGGGTAGGATGGAGGTCCCATCATGAGGATGTGTCCTGAGACAAGCATCATTAAAGCAACATCTTCACTTGGGAACATCAGAGCACATAAACATGAGTCTAGACTGCGCTACCTCCTACATCCTCGTGTTGTTTAGGGTAGCACTTTCACACATGTGCTGTTATAGGGCACACGAGGCTGCCCAGCCTAGGAAAGCTGTTTAGTATTGTAATAGAGTAAGGTGGTAGAATGGAGGGTGGGTGACGAAACAATGCAGCCACTGGGCATGGTGACTCGGGGCCTCTGTGTTCCAGGCTAGCCAGAGCTACACAGTGAGAAGAGGAAAAAAAGCAAAGACTGCTAATCGGCAAATGTGAGCACAACACACCCAGCGTGCCCCTTACCCGAATGTCTTTTGGATGCTCCCCTTCAGCTATCCGAACCATCCAGAGGAACTTGTTGATATCATCACCAGAATAGCCAATAACTCCTCCAAAAATAACCAACACATAATCAACATCAAGAGACCTCATGATTTTATATGCGGCTGTTTCATTAGAAGACATAGCTTTCCCCACCTGTAAGATAAAATAAAAATGTACATTCTTTTTCTAGAACATAGAATTCATTGAATTTGATATAAATGAATTTTGGGTCAAAATTATTTTCTATGAATGTAGAAACTTAGAGGAATTCACTAACATTCTAACTACAATAACCATTTTATAGCAGAAGTGTCAAAAATCTGAATATATTTACTAAGTTCTAGGACATTAACATTTTGAAATGAAAACAGGCAAGCTTTTAAAGAGATAGTTTTCTCCAACCCCAGGCTGAGCCTGGTCCATGGTTTCCATAGCAGACTCTTCTGAGCCAGCAGACACCTGGTAATCAGCACAACACTCATGGAAACTGAATCCATTTACTTAAGACCCGTTTATCTACTCAGACTCCAAAGTACAGAGGGAATAATTTAGAGATTCACCATTTAATAGAGTGAATATATAATTTGCAGATCTGTATGACTTGAACATCATAAAATTCTTGTTTTCTTAAATTTGCATTGAAAAACTATACATCAAGTGTTTTAAATTTCAGATCTTGCCTAGGTCTAGTACGCTAGCTACCAAAGCTACCAGACATAAGCCTGCAATCCTGAATAGATAACTACTCATAAAACAAGAGCAGGCAGGCGGGCAGTCAAGAACCCTAACCTCTGCCTTTTCTGTTTAACTGTGAGTGGAGTCTAATGCTAAGTAGTGTGAACTACTTTCTTCTTTAAAGACAACAGCAAAGCCAAGTGCTCACCAGTGCAATGTGGCTGTTATTCCAGGTGTTGTTGTCCACCAGAGTAGTCCTGTTGGCCATCCCAGCAATCTGGTAGCCATAGTCCCACCAGGACATGACCCGGGCATGCTCATCCGTATTTTGTCTTAGCCAAAAGTATGCTTCTCTAAAATCATCTAAGATATTTCTGGTGCTAAACAAAACAAAACAACAAGCCAACACAGTATTATTTTAAATGAGGTCTTTAAGTGTGAAGGAGATAGCTTAAAAATTTGAGGTGTTTAATCAGTGAAAATTTTTACTTTAAATATGGTAGCCAACCTCTACCTATAAGGAAAAAAAAAAAAAAAAAAAAAGAGGAAGAGCTGTGTCTTACTCTAGTGTTTCCCAAACCAGTGTGCAAACAAATTACCTGTCTTGTTAAAGGAAAAAAAAAAAAAATAAATAAAATCAGATCCTAATGAACTAACTCTGGGATAAGGCCTGGTACTTGATGCTCATGTGAAGCAGAAGAGTGAGATGTGGCACTCTAACAGGCAGCTGTCAAAATCTAGGTGCACTGCAATCATCAGGGCTTGTTAAACCACAGCTGGCTGGGTCCTGCCCCCAGCTCTCTCAGGCAGGCTTAGGGTGGGCTCAGTAATTTGCATTTCTGCCAAGTATCACACTAATGATTAGGCAGTGTCCACTATGTTTACAGAGTTGCATATGCAGGTCAATTTTGGAAAAGAGCACAAAATAAAGTTGCTACCACCCAAAGAATGGAGAAAGGCCATACCAATAGACAAAGTGAGTAAACTTAGGGGCTGGGGTTGCATGTGGGAAGCCCTGGGTTACAACTCTACTATACCTTAAAAAAGAGACTCAGAAACAAAGTTTCACATTTTTTTGAAGTAAAATAAAAGTAACAGGTATAAAACCTTTATAGTCAAGTTGTTTTCTTACCCGTCATGATTGTAGGAGGCGAGGACCACACTTGGACTAGAATAGGCGTTGCTCGTGACCCACGTGCAATGGACAGCGAACATCATCAAGAGCATCAACATCAGCATGGTCACAATGCTTTTGATGTTGGGGCCTAAGCCCTCCTCAGTTTTCTCTTGCTCTGTTACGTGCTTTCTCACTTTACCTGCCTAAAGACACAGAGCAAACAGTTAGAAACCTCTGCCATTATACTTGGCTCATTAACATAATCAAGGGGAAAAGTAGGGAGAATATTAACCTATCAAATAATTCCATGGGTCAGAAGGGATGTAGTCAGATATTCTTCTATGAGTTATGAGGAGATTTGCTCTCGTTTTATAATTCAAAGTTATCTTTAAAGTCAGTGTGAATCAGAAAATAACAGTTAAATCAGGAGCTGATCTGAAATCAGGAGCATCACACAAGGCCACACCAAATACAGACTGAGGACAAGTGCAAGTTCTGATCGACATGTTAAATCTGATGTAATTCATCAGAGTTGTGTTCTCAACAATGGAAAGGTAATAACATACCTAAGTGCTTAGGTAACAACTGGCCAAAAAGAAGTTAACAATTCCTTCCTCAAATCCATTCTGTTTACTTTGAGCTCAGAGACCAACTAGGATTTTTGAAACAAGCAATGGAGAGAAACTATAGGGAGGCATAACTCATCCATGTCCTAATTTCAGCACACTTCTACATCTGGAAACTCTTCTGGTGCTGGGAAGACAGAGACAGCATACCCCCTCACCTTGTCATATAAGTTGCCTGGGTTTCTTTTGTCATCCTCATCACTGCTATCCTCCACAGGTGGATTTTCCCTTTTCATGTCATCCCCCAAATAGTGCTCAAACACATTGGAGAAGGCAATTGCAGACAGCATGCAGACGACTGGGGTCAGAGTCAGCATCAGCCGCACCATCACTCCAGCAAAGTAGACAGCACTGATCGCATACAGAGCAACTGCAACGACAGGTTCTCTTTCAATACTGAGGGGAAAATGCTCACAGGAAACTACATGTTAAATACTACAGTACAGAACACATTTGGAGGTAGGCATCTCACAAAGCAATTGTTTCTAAATGGTTAATACTGACCAAATAGTCCTATTTAAAAATAAGCAGTGTTGACTAGATAAGTAAAAACTATCAACAGAATGGGAAATTAAATGTAATTCTTTTTTGTGAATAGCATTATACATTATAAAATCCATAGCTGACAGGTGACAAATAAATTATGAATTACATCATTAGGGACATTAAGTTTATGAAACCAGAAATAGCTTCAGAAAGCCAGCACTCATATCTGGTGTAAAGCTTTCTTTAAAGCAAACATGGATAAGAACACAATAGATGGACATCTGTCAGGTAACACTTGAAATGACAATCAGGCTCCCCTAGCCAGAGGTCTAAAGAAGGTATTGAAAGCCTCGTATCCTAAAGGCTAGGAACTGCAGAAAAACCAATGAGGAATCTGACTCCTATATCATCTGAAGCTACTGAAAATATTCATGTGGGTAATGGGTTGGATGTAAAGTTAACATGCCAGGTCTACATTTAAAAAGTCATAATTAGAATTTGCATACACCGAAAATTCAACTAAATTTTCTTGTCTAAGCACCTTTGTAAAACAGAAGAAAAAGGTTTTTTGAACATAGCATATAAGAAAAACAAAACATTAAAGTGAGGTAATCTCAAAATGGGAAAGAAATAATTATTCTGAATCAAAGATTTAATTAATTATCTTACCAAATACTCTTTCATCGTTGATATTTTTGATGCAGAACCATAGGCCTGCTGGGAAGGTACATACAAGAATATGTAGATCAAAGAAGAAAGACACCCAAGTCGTAGGCTGATGCTCAGACACTGATGCAATAATTGGAATGTGTATTTTTGCATACCTGACATTAAAAAAGTTCATTATTATTTACAATCAAAGGATAAAGCAGGAGTTTCTTTTAGATGAAGAAAATTTCTGATTACTGACATCACTTTCTCTCAACTTATTTAAACTTATTTTAACTGACATAGCTAGTGACATAGCTATTTGGTATACATTGGTCAAATGAAAGTAATATGCTCCCTTAACGTGGAGCTATCCAAAGCTCATAAAATTATACGCTCTGGTTTCTAATTCTTGCTCAATAGGTGTCTGTAGTTCAGCTCTATTGCCTACATCTACATCAATAACTTTCTCCATCTCTTTCTGGTGGCAGAAACATGACAGGCAAAACCCCTTCATTCTACTGCTTTCCCAGTGGGCTGGCATGAATGGAGAGCAGACGGTTTCCTGCACTCTGCAATTCCAAAGTGATCAAAATTACTTTAAAAGCATAAGTAAAACATCAACTTTGAAATTCACTTAATCCAAACAATCTTCTGTTAACTGATTCCTTCCAGTCCTCCAGATCCACACACAGATTAAAAATCAGCATATGCTTTAGCCACAAAAACACAGTTTATGCTCTGTCATTACACTCGCACAGGAGCCCTTTGGTGTCCTATCAGGACACCTGATCAATAATAAAAGGTGGTAGGATTTTATTGGATCATTTAGAAAGCAACCATACAAACAGTGACATCATCTCGGCACTAGCTCATCATTTTAAAGACAAAAAGTTTCACTGAAATGAAACTTGGTCTAATTCAAAACCTAAGTTTTAAAATTAGTTCCTTTTATATAGCATTCTTAAAAAATGTACCAGATACTCAGTGTATTTCAGAATTTTTAAGCAGGAGCTTAAATTAAGAGACCTAAGCCACATAAATCTGTAATAGAGTACCTTGTCCTTAATAAAACTTAAGACGTAAATTTTACATTCATTAGTTTTGTTTTAAAAACCCATCCTGAAATTATACAAATGCTTCTGCTCTGACGAAACAATGAGTTGGCTCTGTAAAACAGGAATATAGAACTTATATCTTAAAAGAATGGTGCACTCCCTTCAAACAGCTTAGCCTGGGTATTTAATGTTGCTTAAGGAGTGACTGAAATGCTCACAATATAGGAACACAGGGAGAAAGGCTATTTGAATAGGAGGCCAAAATAGCATATTTAAACTTACCCAGTATCCCATAATGAGTAAAACCTGCCACTCCATGGTGCAATGTAACCTGGAGGGTGGAAAAAAAACAAAAAACAAAAAACGAGGAAATTACCTGCCTTTTTCCCTTTTAGTATTTTGTAAATTCTTTCTCTTTCTCTCTAGGGGTAGCGGTGTTGAGATAAGGTCTCCTGCCCACAGCTTGCCTCAAATTTTCAGCAACCCTCCTACCTCAACCCCTCAAATGCTGGGAATACACTATGCTACCATGCTTAGCTTTATTTTGTATACATTAGGGACTGGAGAAAAGATTCAGTGGTTTTAAGAGCACTGGCTATTCTTCCAGAGGACCTGGGTTTAAATTCCAGTACCCATATGGTAGCTTACAACTATCTGTAGCTCTCGTTCTAAGGAGTCCAACAATCTTATTCTGATGTCTGTGAGCACTAAGCATACACACAGTACAGATATACATGTAGGCAAAACATCCATACACACAAAATAAAGGACATAATGACAGTTATTATAACTGCTGTGTGCCGGGCACTTTCTAGAATAATTTTAATATTTTATTATACATTATTATATTAATTTAATTTATTGATATTTAATAAAGGCATTAGATATTACATGTACTACATTATTTATTATTGTTATTTGTGTGTGTATGTGTGTTGGGTACATACCACAAAAATAACTATTTATTTATTGTTGTTGTTATCAGTGTGTGTGTGTGTATTTTACATGCATGCTATGGAGCATATGTGGCAGTCAGGACAATTCTGTGGTGTTGATTTTCCTCTTCTACGTTGGCTTGGGTTCCAGGGACCACATTCAGGTCACCAGGCTTACACAGCAAGTACCTTTACCAGCTGAGCCATTACACCAACCTAATTTTATCCTTTTCATAGCTTTGATACTATTAATTACAGATAATTTGAACCAATATTCAAATAATGTTGGTTTTATTTTCGAACACCTAGTTTTTGACTGCAGTCATATCTTCATTCATCCCTGTGCTGGGCCTGTTCATTAGCTGCGCAGATAGAATGTGGACCCCACCCCTACCTGCAACCCCAGAAAACTGGACCTATTGTTTAATACTTATAAGCTCAGGGTTAGGGATTAATTTAGATCCAAAGCATGCTGAAATGATGTGGCCAACAGTCTTCATGGTAAGAGGAAGAGAAAACACACAAGAAAAGGTAAGCACACAATAGCTTATCACAAACGGTGAGCTTTCAATAGTTTTGGCTCTTTAATCAGGAAGGGAAGGATGTTTGCAGATTTACAAGGGCCTGAAAAGCAGTAAAATTAAGATAAGCTAGTTATTTCTAAAGTCAGAAATAATGGCTTTTTTTTTTTTTAAATTGCAATTTGTAATATGCTATTCAGGCTTAGAACTTTTGATAATTACTTGTCAGTGTACAGTATTTGATACTACGATAAATGGAGAGTTCAAGAAGGACTTGAACAGTCTTGTGAAAGACTGTTAAAGACTATTAAAAAATAATCTAGAGCCATGATTTGCCTCTTATAGGCAATGCCACCTACCTGTGTATGTCAGATAGATGACACTAAGGAACACAGCACCTGCAGCTAGTGAGACACCCAAAAAGAAAAGGGTCTGAAACTCCTGCTTTGTCAACCGGTCTCTCAGATACTGTAAAAAAGCGTAAGCTTGCAGCAGCGCAAAGACACCTAATTAAAGAGAAGGCTTGTGTGAATACCAACATAGCATTTCCCCAAAACCATTTCAATACTTTCACCTGAAAAAGCTTAGAACCCCCTTTATCCTTCACACCAGGGACTAGTTATTTTATCTAGGCAACATTCCCTGTGTCAATTGACAGTTAACCTGCAATTAATGCATGTGAAAAAAAATCCTATCACACATTTTTTCCAAAGTGGTCAGAATCCCTATACATGTACAAAGCAAGGAAAGCAGCCAACTGTGTATGCTGACACTGCCATTCATCACTGTAGATTTAAAACATTACAGCTATTTCTGTGCTGATGTGCTAGCTAGTTTTTTGTCAGCGTGACAGAGCTAGAGCTATCCAAGAAGGGGAAAGCACAAGTGATAAGATGACTCCATGAGATTGGCCCATTGGCAAGAGTGTATATTGCCTTGATTAATGGTTAATGTGGGAGGGCCCAGTTCACTCTGGACGGTGGCACTCCTGGGCTGGTAGTTTCTGGGGTCTATAAGAAAGCATGGGGAGCAAGCCAGTGAGCAGCACCCCTCCATTGGCCTCGGCTTCATGTTACTGCCTTGAGTTTCTGCCCTGATTTCCCTCAGTGATGGACTGTGAGGAGGACAGTTAAGCCAAATGAATCCTTTCCTCCCCACATAGGTCTTAAAAAATAATCTGGAGCCATGCTTTGTCTCTTACAGACAATGCCACAGCAATAGAAAGCAAAGTACAACAGTTAACATTATTGAAATCCCTGATATGTCATACTATAATGAAGAGCTGGAAAACTCATTTTAGTATTAACAGGAGCAAAACGATTAAAGTCACACATATTTTAAAAGTAGATAAAACATTTTACAATGTCCTTTTATTTCAACTTCAAACACTATTTTCCATACCTGCAGCTGCCATGTGCTCACTTGTTCTGATCGGTTGGAATCCCACAAAAGGTATCTGCATGGATAATATTAAACCCACAATGTAGAAAGTGCTATAGGCTATAAAACAAAACAGGAAACAAGGGTAATTTACTACGGCCATTAAGTATTCAACACATAAATATATTTATAAATCTTACGTTTAGAAACCTTTTAACAGAACTTAATTAACAACAGAATCTTGAAGTGATTGACTTAATGTGTGAATGTTAGCCACATTATAGATTATAAATATTTCTATATATTTTAAAAAGTATTACTTTAACTGTTCTTTGTAGACTTCACTTATATATAGTTTCAGAGACTTGTGCTACCTTCCTTTCTAGCAAATGGTACCAAGTTCTTAAAAATCCACCATTAGTAATTACTGATAGAAGCCAAGAAACTATGCAACTGCACCTGCACTGAATAAATATCCTGCTGTGGGTACTAGTCCAAAATAGCCATGGCCTCACAGTCACCCCGCACCATCCATAACTTACGAGAGTACCTGCTACTCTCAGCACTGCTGAGTAATATATCTTCTTTGTAGTGTTCTCCTACTCTTTGCACAGAGTAGTAAAAGTTTAAAAAGGATATTCAACCTGTTTTCTACATGAAGGAAAAGAACCCAGTTATGGAGGTTAGAGTCTAACACAGAGCCTGTTTGCTCTCCACAGTGCCCTTTCTCAGCTTATGCTGATTTTACTGTACATAACTGCTGAAGAGAAATGGCAATCTGTGCCAAAGACTGATTTTCCACTCACATGAACACAGAGTACAATTGGACAACCTGGTTAGAGAGAAGTATTTAAAATCACTGAAAGTAAAATTTCATCAGAAGATAAAAGGCCTATCTAAAATAAGCTGATGTGAAAATATTATTCAATTCATAAACTTTACTTATACCACTTTCATAAATGTACTTGATGTTCAGTTTGGGGGCAAATAAACCACTATGGAAAGGGAAGTCTGGCATACATTTGGACTAGAGGTTGTTACTCTGTGCCCTTTGCCTGCTCTACTATACAGCGTGTGCTACAGTGGAGCCCACACACTTTGCTTCTCCTTGCCTAACAGTTACATTTATTTGCTTTTAAGAGAAGTCCACTTATAGAGGAAAATGAGAACTGTTAGTTCAAATGTTACACTACTTCCCAAGCTGTCTGGGAATGACTACTATGTTGGGAGGATGAGCTCATAAATACAATAGAAAGGGCCAGAGCTTGTGGGGCAAGTTTCCAAAGACTTAGAGCTAAGGAAGGCCACACACAGCTCTGCCATCCACCCAAAGTGAACTCCGCAGACAGATTCACACCGCAGTGGTATGATCCTTTGTGAAACAGTCAAGTAAAATCTAAGTTATCACAATTTCGAATCCACTTATGGGGTCAAGCAATCTTCTAGTAAGTTTTTTTTTTTTTTTAACTAATTAATCTGTGTTGAATCCCTGACACAGAGTCAGAAGCAGAATGAGAGAGGAAAAAAAATGAGAACAAGATTAGCATGTGATCTCCAAGTCTATAAAATCAAATACTTCAGTTCCACAGAATAAGAGCTAGTAAAGATCTGTAATCCCCTCCCCAAATTAGAGCCCCAGATGCACTATCATGAATAGGCCTTTTAAAGTGTGGAGTTGAGAATCAAACCTCAAACATGAACACAGACACAGCACAAGGAAAGCTTGTAAGAGTGATGAGCTTTCATTAGTGAAGCTTGTGCACAGCAAACAGTGTAGTCACCTCAGGCTAGGGCTGCTTCTTAGAAATACAAACATGGAATTCAGCAAAACTGACAGGCTTTAAACTGAATATAATATACAATACAAACTGAATTAAAAAAATAAGCAATTCACTTTTTAAAGGAGAAAATAAGGCAGCAAAACCACCTTACAAAGAACAACCTGGGGACCCTTGATGTGTTCACAAGTTGTGCAACCGCCCAAGCATGTGATCACCCCATCACACAGCTTCTTCCAAGAGCAAAGAGAGACTACGCTTCACACCAACTTCACAACTTCCATCTCACTGGTAAGAAGGTAACACCCAGGGCTGGGGATGTGGCTCCATGGTGAAGCGCTTGCCTCACCTGCCTAAGGGTCTAGGTTCAGTCTTCAGGACCACACAACAGGCAAAGCAATCAAGTAACAAGACCACAAACTCTATGGAAACCAATGTAATAGAGTTCAAGTTAATGCCAAAAATGAATTCTAGGGAAGATAACCTAGAGAGATTAAAGAAGCCTAGTGCAAGTTGAGTTCTTATTACTTGGCTAATGTCAAACAAAGTAACAGAAACTAACATAACAAGCTTTGAAAGCCCCTGTACTGATCAACCTCCTTCATGCACCTGAACCAATGAAGCCAATCTACTAGGACACTGTAATGGCCCAGAGTTCCATTTAAGACACCCAGACCCATGCCAGCCAAAGCTTTTTTTTTCTTCAAAAGTCCATTTATTAATCTTAAGTAATATTTAGAACTCACACATTAAGATCAGCCAAAGCTTTAATAGTTTTGGATTACTGGTTCTACAAAGCACTCAAACTAGAGAAAAACACATTTTACCTCACAAGAGCCCCTTCAATACACAGGAAACCACTTATACCAAATCAAGTTTGGGACTGCTGACCAAGTTATATTCAGTGCCAAACATTACAAATTTACCTCATATAAGGTACTGTGCTTTTTGATTTCGTAAAACAGCACACGTCTTAATATCTTATTTGAAATCTCATTTACAAATTTACATTTTAAAATGTAGAAAGTGTAAAACTGGATTCACTTGAGTAGAAAGACATGAAGAAATTAGATTAGGAATAAATTCGATTAAGAACTAGATTAAGAATAAACACAACCTCTACCCACTGTAAAAATAAAAGCATGTCTTTCTCCAGACTATATAACAGCACCCAATGGTATGTTTTCAAAAAGACTTTTTATCTATGATAATCAGGACATTTTAAAAACAGAAAACCTTATTAAGATCAATCCTATCTATCTAGTCAGATGAACACTAAGAGTCACAACAATGTAGCCAGTCCGTGTGACAGTGGGAGGGGAGGTTATGAAAGCAGGAGCTTGAACAGCAGCATAAAAGGTACCCTGTTCTTACAGGACCTCAGTAACAAAAACCTCTATTATAGTATCAACTCTTCCTACAAGCCCTCTAGGAACTGTCGCCAAACCACTACTCCATGTAATCCAACTTTCTACCCGTCTACACTAAACCTACTTCTTAACTCTTTATACTACTCCACCAAGGAGAGAGCTCTAGGAAATGCAGAACCCAGTGATACTGTAAATCAATCATTACATCATAGAAATGCTGCCACACTGCCATCCTGTGGAAGCACAGTTCCTGGCATTCATTGCTGCCGACCACACTTCTGGTATATTAGAAAAACGCCCCCTGAAATAACTGGACTTATTCACATGTACAGTTTACTTTTATCCAAGGAAAATGCTGATTAATGAGAGACAGAAATCTACAGAAATCCTATTCTTGTTTCTGCTCAAAATTCTTGACTCCCAGGGGGCATAGCGTGAAGCTGGGGCCAATGTAAAGGTGGACTCCACTTCCTTAAGTGTTGAGAAGCTCTTCCCTCTCTCTCACTTCAGTACCTCATTGATGAGCCATTATAACTTGGCAGTACTCTATGACATCTTTCATTCTGGAGTGACAAAGCACGGATGTGGAGGTCAAAGGACAACCTTCCTCCTTGAGACAGGGTCTCTCTTGGCTGCTGCAAGCCCCGGTGCTTGAATCATATGGAGTTGCCATGCCTGCCTCATATGGGGTCCAGTCAGGTCCTCACACGGTGCCTGTGAACTTTTCCTCAGCCCACTTCTCTGGAGTTCTAACTTACTACTACTACTCTTCCTTCTGCAAACTTAAGAGAATGGTCTGTGAACACAAAGCCCATAAACATTAACGCACCATTAAGTGCCAACAGCCTTTCTGAGTTACCAAATCTCTTGGACAGTATTTAATGGGAATGTTCAATAAAACATCCCTCCTCTGTTAGACAAGAAACAGGAGAGAAAGACCTTACAATCTATCAGTTTTACTTGATTGCTAACAAACACTATTAAAAGTTTGTACGAATGTTGAAAAGTTTACTTAATAAAGTCACCTTGCTACTTTGTGACCACTTCAGTCACTGAGAATTTTGGTAAATATTCAGGGTAAAGAATGATAAGAAGTCACAGCAACAAAGGACAGAAAACAAGTACTTCTGACTAGCATGAAAATCTGATTAGCTTCACAGGCACAGATGTGAGAACTGGTTGCTCACAGCAACTAGATAGAGCATGTCATCGAAACAGGCATTTTACAAGCCCCACACTTGTAAAAACAGCATGGAATGACTTATTCAAAATACTTGAGCAGAGACATTTACACTTTCAAATGGCAAAAAAGATCTTCTGCTACTACCTAATAGGACATTAAGGCTAAGAATCTAGAAGAAATACACCCAGATTTAAAATTATAGTTCTGGACTAGAGAGATGGCTCAGCAGTTAAGAGTACTGGCTTGATCTTCCAAAGGACCTCAGTTCAATTCCCAGCACACACGGTGGCTTACAACTGTCTGTTAATTTTAGTTCAGGGGGATCTGATGCCTTCTTCTGACCTCAGCAGGCACTAAGATATGTACACGGTGTAGACATTCATGCAGACAAAACAAAATAAATAAGCACAAAATAAAAATAAGTTTAAAACTCTAGTTCTGTCTTGCAGAAGCAATTCCTTAGTTCTGACAAGTGTTAATGAGACAACAGCGAGCACAAGACGATTATAAACACACTGTGGGTGAACACTATAAAGGAGAACAGATAAAATATATACAACTTTTCTTTTCTCTTGAGTCAAAGTCTCACTATGTAGCTCTGGCTGTTCTGGAACTCACTAGGTAGACCAGGTTGGCCTTGACACAGAGATCTGCCTGCCTCTGCCTCCAGATTGCTGAGATTAAAGATGTGTGCACCTACCATGCCTGACTAATTCTACTTTCACTGTGACTAAATTACTTCTGCAGATATGCAGTTAACTATACCTAATGTGTCAAAAACTACAACAAACAAATATCAGTAAACATAATTTACAAATGAAGTATAACAGATTTAAAAGGATTCAAATAAAGCTACAAATTTATTCTACTATAGATCATTTAGGACTTTCGCTTAGAAAAGATCACAATTCTTTAGCCAAGGCTAGCCTGAAACTATGTGTGAGCAAGATTCATATCAAACTCTAAACAATCCTGCCTTGGCCTCCCAAGTGTTAGATTTTAAGTGAGTAAAACACCAACTCTTAATAAAACACAAGTTCGTAAACAGATGTAAGCATCCTGTGTTAGGGCTCCTAACTACACAGAAGTGCTCCTGATCAATGTTGACAGGGGTGATTCTATGACTGGGCTCACCTATGGCAGCACCAAAGTCAGTTTTCCACTTTTATTTATAGATATGAAAAAATACTTGTCTTTATTAATCGAAGAAGGCTTTTTTTGGTCAAGCAAAGATTTCTGTCAAATCACAGTAAGAAAGAGCCTTGCTTTACATATTTTGAGTCTTAAGACAAAAGATACTCGGACTATTCTTTGTAAATTCAACTATGTAATGCTTGAGGAACCCCCAACAGCCCCTAAAATATCTATTTAATAAAACATAGCCTATGAAAAGGCAGCCTCAAACATGTCCTGAATGAGTGCCCATTGGCTCTCCCCTGGAAAGTGCTTATGGTACAACAGGACCTGTAAGCAAATGAAAAGCCAAGGCAATACTCTTTCAGCACACTGGCCCTGTTTGTCCATCATGAAGGTAAAACTTAAAATATGGATCATCATCGCTAAAAGGATCAATCTAGGAAGCACCAAAATCACTTTATGCTTTTATAAACAACCCAATTGTGCAAATAATATATTTAGGAAGCAAAAGCAATCTCCTATCTTGGTAAATCTTTACCTTCCACAAATATAAATTCACACATCTTATTAACTCCAATACCTTGGATAAAAACCACCAAAATTACTTATGATAATAAACAATTTAAACAAATGTAATCAGAAAGTTGAACTACAAATATTAAAGTATTATTCCAAATATTATATAGTAGTAAAAACTTAACCCTATTAGATAATCAGAATATAGTGTCAGCTGTTAGAACCACTGACCACTATGCCATGGTGTGCCTATCCTCTGCCCTTAACTATGGGGTAATTAGTGCTAGTAATCCTCTGAGCTGTTTATTATAATATAAGCTATTTTTAAATTAGCAAAAAAATTATTATATAGTCAAGGCTGGCTTTGAACTTGCTACCCTCCTACCTCTTAGTACTGAGACTGCAAGCATGTACCACCACACATGGCTTCTAATAAGCTTTACCAATGTCCTGTTACCTATAGAACAAAGTACCTCAAAAAGCCAATGTGTTATTTAATAATTTACATTTCTACCTCAAAATTTCAACAGCAACTAAAAACTCTGTAGCACAGAAATTATTCTTTTTAAAAATAACTTATTTATATTTTATGTGCATCGGTGTTTTACCTGCATGTACGTTTGTGTGAGGGTGCCAAATCTTCAAATTACAGACAGTTGTGAACTGCCATGTGAGTACTGGGAATTAAACCCAGGTCCCCTGGAAGAGTAGTCAGTGCTCTTAATCCCTGAGCCATCTCTCTAGTCCCTAGAAATAATTACTGTAAGTCACTTTGAAAAGTCTTAGCTGGTGTGTATCACTGAGAAAAACCAACCCTTCACCCTATGTTTAATCTTGACATTTTATATCCAAGTTCTCATTAACTCTACTGTAAGTGAAATTCTTGAGTTAAAGCAGTACAGGTTTTACATCTGTGCTCTTCTGTAGCTTCATTAACTAGCCACATTCCTATAGGGAACGTCCTACTACATAATGTTCCTACCCATTGCTCCTTCCCCAGCTCATTAAAAAACACACTATAAGTACAGGTAATACAGAATCAGTCACACAAATTCACTATTTTTACCTGTTATATTCACATATGGGACTTGTTTCTGGCCATCCCCCATCTCACCCTCCTTTCTCTCTTTTCTACTTGTTTTTGCTTTTTTCAGACAGGGTCTCATGCAGTCAACACAAAAAGGCAAGTTAAACATAAAAACTACTACCTTTCCATGGACAATACTGACCAAATGAGGTCTGTGTACTAAGAGTGAATGCATGGAGGCAGGGCACTCACCTATGTAGACTCTCTTGCTGTACCTCTGCATCAGGAGCAGCACGAACACGTGGAGAGGGATAAGGTTGATGATAAACACATAACCTCCCCACGCAGACACCTATAGGAAAAGAGAGGCTCAGACACATGGCTTCTATCTCTCACTTCCTAAAATAGGTACATCTCAATTGTCATGACTACCTAAACATGAGAAAATAAAACACTAGGATTTTTAGCAATTTTCCTATATATAGCATGAATATATAACATAACTCTTATTTATTATTAGAAAGTAAAATAACAAGATCCCATAAATCCAGTAAGCTTTTCTAAACTCACTGGCTCAAGTTAAATTTGATTTAATAGGAGGCTGAGAACATCACTGGCAGAAAATAGGCTGTTCTGGAAATAAGCATAGATAATAAATTTAGAATAAAATAATAAGTTTTTATTTCAGCTCTTTAGGATGATCTGTTTACTGAAAGAAAGTTCACACCAAGCTTAAGAATGATGAATTCTGACACTGGTCAATGACTTAACTAAAAAAGCACTCCATCCCCTGGCCACACTGTGGGATTCCTGACAGTGCTGGTTGGCTGCAGCCTTAAGCTGGATTACAAGTGAGACCTTGTCATTGACTTCATAATCTATTATAAGTATTCACATGTTTAAAATCAGAATAATCACAAGCACTCAAGTCTATATATTTTTAAAAGCCAGTGTTCATTCTCAACTACTACAATAGACTGACTTTTCATATCCTTCAAACAGACAAGAAGCTCTTTCAGGATTAAAGCTCATCAGCAAGTTCTAATTTGAGCAATGCTTAGGTAATGACTCTAAAGAGTTCAGATATTCTGAAAGTGCAGCCAGATCAATATGCCACCTCATCTCTGTCCACTTACAAACAGAAAAACTAAAAGCAATCTGAACACGAGTCTAGTGTTTTAAAGCAGACTTGCTCATCCTTTACATTACCTTTCACTCTGGGGTTTGAATCCTTTCTCTGGCTCAGATACCAGAGAAGTTTTTCATCACTTTAAGGAATCCTCCCTTTTCTCAGGTAATCCTCCTTTGGGAGGGCTTTCTCACCAAGACTCCTTCCCAAATGCTATTTCCCTGGCCTCGGCAACTCAGTGATGAACAAATGATGTGTACTATATTACAACTCACAATTATGTGATCATTAATTAAACAGTCAACACCAACAACGGAAAACTCATTTTTAGTGAAAAAAAAATTAAATTACTTGAGTGTTAAACAGAAGCTAACTTCATCTAACCATGGTTCAGTGTATTTGACAGAGTTTTTATTCTTTTCTAGTTGGTAATCTACCTAGGAAAACATTTACTTGTCCATTAAAAACAAATACATTTAAACTCAATTTTAGACATCATTAAGAAGTTAAAATTGTTTAGAAGTTTAATGTTACTGGTTTACTTGCGTATAATAATACTGCATGAGAGGGCTGAACATCGGCCCTTGTCAACAATGTGCATGTCTCTCCAGCACCAGGGTGGGAACAAAGAGGGAGATGGCAATGCAAAGTACACACTGAGCGGAGTCCAAATCCAACCCCAGACAGAGCAGTGGAAAATAGCGGGCTAGAAGAAAGGAGCAGATCGTGCTGCCCAGGGCCCTTAGAGCATGCACCAGGCATGCACGGATCTTACCATGTAGAAATACGACAAGCAGCAGCACATCGTCCAGAATACAGACCCGGTTTTCACAGACTTTACCTAAAAACAAAAGCAAACCCCATTGTAAAATGTAAAAGGTACCGAGTGAGGGCTGAGGCCTACCTATCCCGACTGACTCCTTTACAACAATGAACAAAACACATTTTAATAATGAGTTCTTTTTTCGTTAATTTTCAGTAAAAAGAAAAAATAGTAAGGAACGAATTACTGATTCCATTTTCTGCCATGAAATGGTTAATATCAAGAAACTGGAGCCTTAAACAAGTATGTTCAGCAAATCTACACTTTCATAGTTGATCTGCTAGACCTTTATATGTTTCATCTGAATATATGATCATATATATGACTCTATTCTGAAAACCTTACAGTTACAATAAGAAAGTTTGAGATGCCATAATCAATATTTTAATATATATTGTTGAACTATCTTCCAGAGGCCCAATATGTAAGTAAAACTCTCAGCAGTTTATATTAGAAAGACTATATACAAATAAATCAAAGTTCAACCAAGCCTGTCTTAAAGTAGTAATTTCCAAATGAGTTTCTCTGTTACCTAAAGAAGCAAACTCTTAGCATCTTCAAAATAACAGACACAGACCTAAACACACAGCAAAAGGTCACCTTTGAGGTGAATACCTAAGAAAACATGAGAACAGTTCCTATCACAAAGAATTCTATACCCAAAGAGTTGTTTTCTATCTCTTCATGCTAAGAGCATGTTCAAATCTAATTTCCAGGAATTCTTTAGTTTGTAAAAACAGTTTTTTTAATAATACAATACAGTTAACTCCAGATGATGTCTAGAGTTTGGTATAAAGTATAAAAAGAATACAATAGAAGGAAGCAAAGGGGGTGGAGGAAAGAAAACATTTCTAGCTCATAGCACCTAATGAGAATAGAGAAGAAAGCTTATTCAAATGGTAAACATTTTAAAAGCAAGAAACGTCTTTTGACCGATCTGAGATAACTCAGAGATCACAAAAAGACTGCAGAAGGAGCTGGGATAAGTCATTGCAAAATGTGTAGAGTTAAAAAGACTAAAGTAACACATGCAAATGTGTCCTACTAGAAAGAACTAGTAGCAGATACTAGGGAAATGGTAAATGAATGTTCAGTCTTCTCCAAGAAGAGAAACTATAAGGGGCCCCGAGAATAAAATGGGCAAGAAGGCAGAGGACAACACCCAAGATGGCCTTGAGAGGCAATGGTAGCAACATAATACAATGGTAGCATTGGGGCAGACAGACAAACCAGTCACCACAGAACTTGTGGGCGTGCTAGAAGAACATGGCGTATAGGACCTGCCATGGATGTAGGTCGACTGTGCCATCAGGACCTGCCTTTCTGTAACTAGAACTCCCACGCACTCTTGACAGCCTTCTACCTCCACCTAATACCCAGCATGTCACAGCCCACCAGTTTTCATCCCTCACCTACCTATACCCCAGAGTGTTTTGCTTCAAACTGGTTCAGTCTGCCAAGACACTGAACTCTGTCATCAATGGGCTGAATGAACCTAAAAAAAGGTCCTGAGCAACTTCTACGCCATACTTCTTTCTTCCACCTTATTACCTATATGTCATAGTTAATATTCTTGCTTATACAAGTTTCTTTAACTTCCTGTGACTATTTCTTTGTCCCAGCAGAGCCCAGATTACTATAATCTATGACAAGAAAATCACAATGTATGTTACAGCCACCAAATACATTCCATAGGCTTGCTTTTTCCTTTTGAGATAGGGCAGGGTCTTACAGAGCCAAGGCTGGCCCTCAATTTCCTAAATAACTGAAACTAGCCTTCAACTCCTAAACCTCCCATCCAACTGCTGGGAGTACAGGAGACTCACCATACCCAGTTCACATTCCATTTGCTTAAATTTCTTCAGGCTGTAATGCCAACTAGACTGTCAAAGAATGAGAATTCAAAAATATTCATCAATGTTGTCAAAAACTTTGCTAGACTATGCTGATGTCCTCCAACTGAGGGGATAAAGAGACAAGGTCAGAGTTTCAGTCAAAGTACAGTATGAGATCATATGGGACAGCATCTAATGGTCCTGATGATACAGACTCTGAATACCAACAGCAGGGAAAAAGCATGGGCTGGGGTAAATTACAAGTAGCTTTAGAAGTGGCAGGATTTGTATAGGTCCTTGTAGATATGATAACAAGGCATCCAATCAATAGTCCACAGTGGATCTAGCAGCTGCAACAGATGGAAGGGGGTAAAAGTTAAAACTACATGCCTGTAAAATACAATCTATAGGAAAAGGTAAGGAGAAAAGTGATTTGTACTATATTTAAGATGTAAGGAGCTAGAGACATAGCTCAGTGGTTACTGCTTTTGTAGAGGACCAGAGTTTGTTTCCCAGCACACATGGAAGCTCACCATCACTTGTAACTTCTAGCTCTAGGGGATCTGACAGCCTCTTCTGGCCTTTCTGGGCACATACCCTTAGACACACGCACACACACAAACACAAACACACACACACACACACACACACACACACACACACACACACAGGCACGCACGCTCACACGATAACTTACAAGGCATCATAACAACACAAAGTGACTCAGCATGGGGAAGGAGAAGGTATATGTCATAGAAGTAATAACAGTATATACCAGATGTGTGAGAGAGGTGAATAGCATGCATTAAGTTCTAAGAAAATAAAAACAAAATAAGAGAATCTATCTGCATCAAGGCTTCAAAGAGGCAAACCTTCAGGGACTATAGTAGGGAGGGAAACAGAACATCACCTCCACTATTTCAAAGGAACCAGAGAGGCTCTAGTGGGCCATGCTCATGAGCTGCTTTTAAGAACAGGAAAGAGAAGAGGCAGGAGTCTTTCACTGGGCCTCTAGTTTATAGTGGAGATGTGGATGGACAGAAGTGACGACGTTCGAGACCAAATCAGCATTCCAGGGTGAGCTACTGGGTCTGGCAGTAATGTAGGAAAAATCAGTTTCCTGAGGAGGCTCATAGATGACCCATGTGGGGATGTGGTTTTGGAATGTGGTCTTTGACAAGGTGGTACCAAATGCCTGGTGGAAATAATGTGGGAGGCTCACTCACTATCCATAAGCACTGTGTGACCTTATGAACTGCTTTCTAGCTGAAAAGTTGAAAGGACTAAGCTTGAAACAAAAAGATGTAAGAGCAAGATCAACTAGAAGCCACCCCAGTGGAAAGAAACAGAAAGACAACAGTTCAAAAGTTAAGCCTCAACCAGATTGAGAAATTCTTAAATGGTCATGAGATTATAAATTGATTCACTAACTTCTCAGCTAAATGCCATTAAACGTGATTTTGTATGTGCAAAGCCCTGGGTTTGATCCCAGGACTATAAATAACATTTTCTTCCAAAGCTAACTGAAATGGAATCTTTTATCAGAGTTGAAAACTTTGATATGAGACATGTCTGGTTATAGGGATGTGAAGTTTCAGAGATTATTCACTGAGAGCAAAGAGAAAGGAACGACCAGAACTAACACAGTTCAAAGCAACTATGTGAGGACTGGGGGGTAGTGTGCTTAACCAGCACACACAAGGCTCTAGGTTCAATTCGCTCACACACAGATGACTGCATAAAATAACCATTTCAGTGTACATAACATCAATCAAAAGGACAAGCTGAGAACAGAGGTCTTTGTGTCTTCAAAGTTTACCCTTCTCTCCACTCGGCTTGGATGGTGAAAATGGAGTTTATATATATATATAAAAAAAAAAATCAGCTGGTTTGATACCCCTAGACTCACTACAGACTCAGGAGTGATGAGAATGAAAAACAGCTTTGCTATCTAAAAGCAAACTCTCAAAACATGAGGCCGTCTACCACTCTGCTCACCCAAAGTTACAAGAACAGTTAAGACAGGCAGACTAGTCAGGAACCAGTGACACAATCCTGGAATGAAAAGTCCACGAAAACAATCTGAGATAAGGTCATTCCTCATTTTTGCTGAGAACACACACATACACCCAAGATTTGGGAAAACTATCAAAAGAATCAGCTGTACCTTTGAAAATATTCTTCATACCACAGACTAATCAACTGTGTGAAAATGCTTGAACATAAACTCCAACCAGATCTTTGGCTGACATATATTTATGCAGGCAGGAGTGATTTTTAGGAAGTTTAATTCAATTATAAAAATTAGAAATAAAAATAATGGTAGATACATCATTGTGAAACACCAGAGTTGCCAGCTTTAGTTCAGGTAAATGAAACAAAATCCAAAGTTATAGCATTTCCTAGAACGCTATTTCCACCAAGTGTAAGGTATGGGTACCGAAACAGGAAAGGGTTACTCATGTTTGGGGAGAAAAAGAGCAGTCAACAGAAAATACATCAGAATAGACCAAGGTGCTGAATTTAGAGCTCACAGACTTCAGTTAGCTATTATAAACACCTTTAATTCCAGCACTCAGGAGGCAGAGGCCAGCCTGGTTTACAGAGTGAGTTCAGGACAACCAGGGCTATACAGAGAAACCCTGTCCCGAAAAAAACAAAGAAGTGTTACAATAGGTAACACTTGAATGATGACTTGAAATATGTAGTTTTGTAGGCATGTAAAAAAAAAAAAATTGAAGTAACTAGAAATCTGAGTTACAAGCATAAACAAAACTCATCAATAAAAACACTTAATCTGGGGCTGAGGAGATGGCTCAGAGGTTAAGAACACTGTCTGCTCTTCCAGAGATCCTGAGTTCAATTCCCAGCAACCACATGGTGGCTCACAAACATCTGTAATGAGATCTGGTGCCCCCTTTCTGGCATGCAGGCACACATGCAGCCAGAACACTATATACAATAAACCTTTAAAAAAAGCAAACAAAACAAGCACAAAAAGCCCCATCTAACTCAAAGAACACAGACAAAATTCCAAAAAGAGACTAGGGTGGGGATGGGGCAGGGCACCCATTTTTAAATCACAACTTTTCAAATTTTATGGCAAACAATTTACAGAGCCAGGAATCCCAATTAGCCACTAAATATAATAAGTAAATTAGACAATGGTCACAGGTCTGAAAGATAAAGACAAAAAGAAATTCTGAAAGAGAAAGAGGAAAAAAAATGTATAAAGGAACATACATTTGACCTCTCACAAAACCAAACAAACAAAAACAACAACAACCCCATGAACCCTAAGAAAGAAACTATCATTAAAACATGAAGGCAGGGGCTGGAGCGATGACTCAGTGATTAAGAGCACTGGCTGCTCTTCCAGAGGTCCTGAGTCCATTTCCCAGCAACCACATGGTTGCTCACAACCATCTATACTGAGATCTGATGCCCTCTTCTGGCATGCAGGTGTACATGCAGACAGAGCACTCACATAAGTAAAATAAATCTAAAAAAAAAAAAAAGAAAAAAAAGAAAAAAAAAGGCTGCTACATGTGGTAGTATAGGCCTATAATTCAAGAACTTGGGAGGCAGTGGTAGAAGAATAAGGAGTTCAAGGCCAGCTCCAGCCATATAGCAAATTTAAGGCTAGCTTGAGTTACCTGAGATCCATCATAACAGAACAAAAGCAATCAACTGTAAATATATAGGTGTGTGTATGTATATACATATAGGTACACACAAATACACAATTATTATCTGGATTTTTAGAGTGGTGACACACATGCACAGATACATATATGATGACAATGGCATATGAGAAAAAGAGCAGTATCGGAGCCTCACTGCTAAAATTACTAGAATTATCTGAGTCACAACCAGAGGCAGACTGTACTAAGTTCAAGATGCACACCACCAATACACAGAGATTTTTTTTAAATTGAAACAACTAAAATTAAAAATACACTTTAGCAGATAGAAAGATACTATATTGCAAATACAAATCAAATCACTGTGTTTAAAAAAAAAAGCTGTGTTAAGTGTGAAGTCACTGAACACTCTAATCAAAAGGCAGAGTTGGTTATGACAGTTGAACAAGACCCAACTTAGCAGTCTTTTAGAGATGAATGGTTTGAATTTAAAGCTTCTTCAGGGTCCAGTAATCTTTTTCTGAATGACAAGAAATCAGTATTAATTGGGAGGGAATTATAAAAAAGCTAGATAAACCCTAGCCAGGCTAATCAACTAAAGAGGGAAAATACAAACTACTAAAAGCAGAAATAAGAGACATCATTACAGACAATACAGATATTATTAACTTGTGCCAACAAATCAGACAATTGAGATGAAATAAAAATGGTTCAAAATGGACACACATTACCAAATTACTCATGAAGAAAAAAAATCAGATTAGAACAATAACATAAAAAAACTGATTCACGTAATTAAAAAAATCTACCAAGGTCCAATGGTGAATTCAATTTTGCATAAGAAACAATGAAAATTTCATAGAAACTTTCAGAACACTGAGAAGAAAACATTCCCTACCTCATTTGAAAGGCCATTTGCAAACCTGATATCAAAATCAGACAAAAGCAATCTAAGAAAACTACTGGCCAGTATTTCTCACCAACATAGATACAAAATTCCTAACAAAATGTATATAATACACACAGCAAAACACACAAGGTTGTACATGTTTAGCAAATATTTATTTCATAAAGCAAAACTATTTTAATATTTGAAAGTAAAATAACCAATTCTAAACCTTGGGGAACATTTGGCAATGTCTGGAGACACCTGACTGTCACCAACAGGAAGACCTACAGAGTGTGTAGAGGTAAACAGCTTATTATATACAAGACACAGCTAAGTAAAATATTACTCAAACCATAGTATTAATGGGGAGGGTCAAAATAATATGATCAACCTTACAAGAAAGAGAAAACAAAACTCAACAACCATTAACTTTTAAGCTGAAAGCCAAGGAAAGCTTCCTTAAACACAGCAACCCTAAACTACAATCACATTGCACTGGTACTTCCTTATGTTTCCACTTAAGTCAGAGCAAGTGAGCGGCATCCATTTTCCTTGCTTCGGATATGCAACAATGTATTGAGACTCTAGTCAGTACAAACTAGGAAGAAAACAGTAGGAATACACATTGTAGACCAAAAGATAAAACATCCCTTTTTACTTGGGGGGAGGGGTAGATAAGATGACCTTGGTATGTTTAAAATCTTAGGAAATCTAAAAGCAAAAGTAAAGTAACATACAAGTTTATCACAGGACACATGGTCAATACATAAAAATTTCCATTACACAGAACTTGTGTACTGTGACATGATAATTAGCTGGTGAGCCAATGAGGGAAGTGTAGTCCCTAGAACACTGGAATAGAAAAGACTGAGCAATAAACCCACCATTATGCTTTCTTTGGGTCAGGACAAGGTGAGGATATCATCTTCCACCACCCTTATTTGACACAGGACTAGAAGTCCTAGCAAATCCAACAAGACAAGAGGAGGAAAGAAAAGGAATGCAGACTGGTAAGGAAGAAATTAAAATTTGACACAACTGTCTAAGTAGAAAATTTCAAGGAATTAAAATAGCTACTGAAATACTAAGTGAACACAGACACACAGCAGAATACAAAAGCAATTAGCACTTAATATTTAAATAAATACACAATATCTCTTCAACACAGTATGTGTGTGTATATATATTAGTTCATAAAATGACTTTGAAAAGAATATGTATAGAATATCTAAACAGAAAACCAGCAAACTTTGACGAAAGAATTCAAAAGATTTCAATAGGAAAAACAAATTAATTCAGAATTCTGTGTAGAAAGGCGAAGGACTCTGCCAACACAGTATTAATAAGTAAATAAAATCACAGGGATGATAGTACCTGGATTTTAAGACTTACAAATTACAATAGTCAAGAGAGTCAAAAGGATCACTAAATATAAATCACATAAATATAAAACAAAAGGTAGGAGGCTGGAGAAATGGCTTAGCAGGTAAGAGCCACACTGCTTGAGCAGAGGACCTGGCTTCAGATCCTAGTACTCCTGGGGGCTCACACTAACTGTCTGTAACTGTAACTCCTGCCTTCTTCCAGCCTTACAGACTGCACGCGGTGCACACACACATCAACAAATAATTAAAAATTTAGTTAAGCGATAAAGTTTCTAGAATAGAAGGTAAAAATTAGCTACCACCTATAACACAGAAAGACATATCCCATGCAATCCTAAGGTGGCCTCTTCCACAATGTTCAGATCAGTGAGAACCCAAGTGAGGCCACATGGTTGGTCTATTTGGGAGTTTTTCCCAAAGAATCTTAAAAATAACTACTTTCAGAAATTTCAGGGTCACCTAGCAGGGAACTGATCATCAGGATACACAAAGTTCAAAAAATCAAATGCCAAAAGGAAAAATAATCCTATCAACAAATGAGCAAATGGACAATTCTCAAAGTACAAATGGCCAATAAAACATGAAAAAAAAAATTCAGTATGTTTAGCCAAAGTACAAATCAAAATGGCAATGCAATCCCATCTCACCTAGTCAGAACAGATACCATTGGGAAAACACACCAGTGCTGGTGGGGACACAGCCTAGGGTCACCCTTATACCCCACTGGTAGGAATGCATTGCACTGTAGTAAGGAGCAAGGAAAGATCTCATGGCTCCTGGATAACCTTAATTTCACTATGGAGCTACTGTAATAAATGCACATGTGAGCAGAAGCACGAGACAGGCGAGTTCAGAAGTAAAGACATACATCACAGTAAATCTGCTTTTAACAAGAATGCTAAGACCATTCAATTAGAAATTGAGAAAGGATTGTTTGTCAAGGGGCCCAAATCCCAACAAACGATTATGATTATGAATAAGAACCAAGCTAGAGAACATTTAAATGTACTACAAAAGTTCTGGTAGGTCCACACACAGCTCTAGGTAACCTTGGCCTGTATGTCAAATGACTTTGACAAGGTACCAAGAGTAATTAATCAATGGGGAAAAATGGAAATCAACATGTGAATTAATAAATCTGGACCTTTGTTTAAGCATCATTTATAAAATAATAAATGGAGCAACCTTAATATAAAACTTAGAACTATGAAATTCTCTTATTTATTTATTTATTTATTTATTATAAAATTCTTAAAAGGCGGCACATGGTAAGAACTCACAGTGATCTGTTTTACAGTGATCTCCTGGACATAGGAATAAAAGAAAAAGTTGACAAGTAGAGGTTCATGAACATTAATTTTTATATATGAAAAGATACAGGGTGAAAAGGCAGTATACAGAATGGGAGAAAAACGTAAAAATAATCAATCCATAAGGGATTAGTAGCAAGCACAGAGACCCATAAAATGCAACTCAAAAATAAGAAAAGAACTTCAAAAGGCATCTCTACTAAGAATATCCAACTCGCTACCAGACACATAAAGAGGTGCTTCCCACTCATCACTGAAGAAACATACACCAGAACCAGTTACACCATCTTACACCATTAGTATCATTACTATCAACAAAACAGAAAAATTAAGCCAGGCGTGGAGGCCAACATGTGGAACCCTAGCTATCTGGGAAGCGGCAGGAAGAATATTGGGGATCTGAGGCCAGCCTGGGCCTACAGTAAGAAATAGCCATGAGAGAACAAGGGGCAGGTGAATTTAGGAGCCGTTGGAACAAGTGTACTGCTGGCGGGAGTGTGAAAAGGCAGTCATGGAAAATGACACAGTGGCGCACAGACACTAAAAATACAACTGTTGTACAAATATATACTCTAGGTTCTACCAATTCAGTTAGCCAAAGCCAATGAGACAAAAGTAAAATAGTTACATTTTACAAGATGTGGGTAGATGATAGGATGGTCACAAAACATTACAGGTGCATATAACATTTCTAAACCGTGCCGTTTGGTAAATGTTATATTCTGCATATTTTACCATAATAAAAAAATCTGGAGGAAAAAATAAAGTGTGTATAATGTGTGTATATGTAACAATTATGCAAAACATAAAGACACTAAACAGTAAGGTTTCGTTTATGTGAAATGTCCAGACGAGGTAAGTTGGTAGAAGACAACACTAGTGAGACAGTGAGAGATGTCTCAGAGCACAAAAAGCGCTCGCTTTGCACGTCTGATAACCTGAGTTTGATCTTTAGAAACCATGTAAAGGAGGACAGAGAACCAATTCCACAAACTGTCCCTTGGCCTCCACTTGTGTGCCACAGCATACACGAGCCTTCCCAACCCAACAAAAGCAGATAAATAAAACTTTCTAATGCAGGTGCATGGTTACTGCAGAACATAAAGAAAGAGGAACTGAGAACAACAGGGTCGAGGTCAAAGCACAATTTTTAAACTGGAGAAATTTTCTGAAAGTAATAGTGGTGACAGTTGTACAACACTAAATATGGTAAAAAGGATTAAACATACAGTCTTTAACATAACACAAGTTTTATTACAATTTTGAAGAAATCTAAGTGTTAACTGGTAGCTGAGATTCAGTTAGAATGGCACGTAGCTATGATCCTAGCACCGGGGAGAAAGAGGCACAGGCAGGACTTTGAGGCCAGTCTCACAGTTTCATATACAACTAAGACCTTGTTAGAAGCAAAAGGGGCCAGAAAACTACATAGTGTCAATGTCATTTGGTTTTCAATGCCCAACTATGAATGAGTTATTTCTATCTGAGCTTTGTTCCTTCCATTTATGTGCTGTACACATTTCCGACAATAGGGTATTTCTTCTACAGCAAGCATGAGATATAACAACAGAATGTAGATGACAACGGTAGCTAACCCACCACCTATCCAAACACTCACATTCAAATCAATGCCATTGTTTACTTTAGATAATTGTATTCAAGGAAGAATTTAACCAACATAGGTTGACTCTCCTTTAATGCTGTTTCCTCAGTGTCACCCTACATCCTCAGAAATGATGTGTGGGATTTTTCGTTATTGTACTTTTGCTACAAACAGTATAAAGACTGTCCCATTTGTATTGTTTAAATTTTATATTCATGACTTAGCATATCATGGCTAGTCTACCACAAACTTTACCGTTGGTACTTTATTAACAAGATCTGTCCACATTTACATTCATTATGTTTAGTATTGAAACTTACATAATTAAAAGGCTTTAAACAGAGTTTGCAAAATTTTAAGTTTAGGGTAGTGTTTTTGGCTTTTTTTCTCCCAGCTGCATTCAGTAAATGAAAAGAGCTTTTAAAAACTTTTTTTTTAAATGATAACAATGCTGTCATCATACTCACATGGGTGCTTTTAAACTCTTTAAACTTAAGATGAAGATCTCTTTTAAACTCAAGATCAAGAGACCTCTGCAGATCATACTGCAGCATTCTTCTGGAATTCCAGGCTAGGTCAAAGCAAAAATATCCACAAGCCAGGTAGCTTTTAAGAGAATTTAAAATACTTATTAAAGAAAAAGTGGCAGCTGGGAGCGTGGCACACAACTGTAATCCCAACACTCAGGGAGGTGAGGCAGGTGGATCTCTGTGAGTTTGAGACCAGCCTGGCTACAATGCGAGTCCAGGACAGGACTACACAAAGAAACCCTGTTTCGAAAAACAAAACAAAACAAAACAAAACAAACAAACAAACAAAAAGGCCTTGAAGAAATGGCTCAGCGGTTAAAAGCATAGTCTGCTCTTCCAGAGGTTCTGAGTTCAATTCCCAGCAACCACGTTATCCTCCCAGGACAACCACAGATCTGTAATGAGATCTGGTGCCTTCTTCTGGCATGCAGGTGGACATGCAGATAGAGCACTCATCTACATAAAATAAAATCTTAAAAAAAAGTGGTGCTGTCATTCATCTAGCTACCTAAAAATATAGTTAAATGTATAAAAGGTATTCACATATAAGGTATGTATAGCTGACAGGCTGCTTCTGAAAGCTCTTTGAAGCTATGACTAATAAGGTAGACACAAGATTATTGTGAAAACTAAATTTTATATAGATGTATTAATCCAGTTATATATACAGAAAAGGTTCTGGTTTGCTTTTAAATGTCGCCTATTATAAATAGTAACAGATCTGTAGCAACACTATTGGTTAAAGATATATGTCCAACCTAAAGACTTAGGGCAGAAGGTTACCAGCATTAATGGTAACTAAACATTAAGTGGTACTTACCCATAAGTAGTAAGTGAACTGAAGCGCAAAAATTGCAATGCCTTCATTATCAAAGGATCCTGCCACTGACCGAGATATATATCCCGGTACAATAGCAATAAAACAAGCAGCTAAAAGTCCTGCTCCTTGGTTCCAAAGTTCTCTAGTTAGCAGGAACGTAGATATAGATGTAAGGCCGCTAAAAGTTGGTGCAAGGAATACACACACATCTCTTATGTGAACTGTTATATTCAATGTATTTAAAATCCAATGAATAAGGCCAGCTGTTATCATCAACCCTGGGTATACCTAGAAGGAGAGGAAAGGAATTTAGTTACATATAAAACAAGGTGCCCAAAACAAACAGTACTCATTCCTTTTTTATTAGTACACATCATCTGTAGCTAAGATCAAGAGGAAGAATTTTCCTATTTAGGTGATACAAAATAAAATATTTTTGGAATAGATATAAAGAACAAGTTCATATACAGAATATACACTTAAATAAGAGAACAGAGAGCATATAAAACAAGACTAATTAAAATTAAAATATGTAATGATCCTTATTCCAGTAATTATTTTTTTCACTTCTGAGCACTGTCTTTGTCATTTATTTTTTAGGACTGGGATTTTTAATTCTCTAGTCTTGTTCTTATTGTGTATATATTAAAAAGAGAAATGATAATTATAAATAAGTTCCTCCTACTTTTTTAAAATCCAAAATTCAGAAAGTAAACACCACTAGCTAAGAAGGACCAGTCATTTGGAAACCAAAAGAATACTAAAAGGCTTAAAGTAGTATGCTCAAAGTATTAATGATGGGAGGGAAGAATATATGTACTGACACACCCACCCTGATACCAACAGAGCAGTGAGCTCAGGAAGATTTGGTTCTGGGAACATTCATTCTGAATTATTCCTCAGTAACTAGAATGTGTATTTTTACCTGCATTTGCGACATGTACATGTACAAACGGCTCTTTCTCCCTAAGACCAGAACCACAAAGGCAATGTCACATACTCACTCTTTGGCTGTCCTGTTTCAATCTGTGTGTCTTGTCATCCTCCCAACCATCTCTACCTCACCTCCCCTTGCTTTTTTCCTTGCCATTTATTACCATTGAACACACTATGTATAAATATTATTTTTAACTGCTCAGCATCACAAAAACATAATCTCCAGAAGAAACTGTCTTGAAAAAAATAAAAACAAACAAAAAAATCAACCAACCAACAAACAAAAACCAAGGGAGTTAAAATTAACTAGGTATTCATGTCACCAGAATCCACAAGAAAAATAAAGCAAAAATCCCAAGAGAGATTTTAACTTGACAGAAGGGCCAGAGAAAAAGCCTAGTTCCAAGCAATGTCAGATTCTGTTTATGAAGCTAAACTGGACAAACTCTTTTCATTTATAGGGAGGTCAGGAAGGAATTCTGCCTTCCTTACTAAGTAGGAACAAAATCCTACAGAGAGAGATGAGACTATTCCAAAACTACGGCACCATCAGGGTACAAGAAGCTTCAAAATGGGGCTGCGGAGATGGCTCAGACGGTAACACGTGTAAAAGCATGAAGACCTGGCATTCCATCCCCAATGCCCACGTAAAAAACATGGAGTGTTGGCATATTCTCGTAGTCCCAGTCCTGGGAGATGGAAATGGCATGGTGGGCAGAGGCAAGTAGATACCTGGAGTTTGCTGGTCAGTCAAGCTAGCTCCATTAGAGAGCTCTAGGCCAGTGACTCTGCTCAAACAACAAAGCCAAGGTGGAGAGCACCCAGGAGACATCTGTGGCTGAATTCTGACCTCCATATGTACACTCCTAACATGTGTATGAGCGTGCACCATATGCGCGCATGCACGCGCGCGCACACACAAACACACACACCTCCTTCTAAACACAGAAGTGCACTAAATTAGAATGTACTTTAGGTTACAATCAAGTCTCAAAACTTAAAAGTTCTGAAAAGTTACATCCCATTTACTAACTATAATCTATTTCAGAACTTAAACAAGCACTACAAAGCCTCCTCTTTAAAAGTTAAATGCAATTCTAGGCAGCCATGGTGACTCACATCTATAATTCCATCACTTGGGAGGCTGAGGCAGAAGGATTACTGTTGAATGCAGACTGGCATGGGCAACAGAGTGAGTATAAAAGAAAATAAATCCCCACAAGTAGAATGAAATTAAAATGGAAGGGTGGTGGAAACACCACACCAAAACTCAGGAAATGCTTATAACAGCATAGTGATAACTGTGACTGTAACAACTGTAAAACACAACCAACCAATAATGAAAAAAGGTTGAAAATTACTAGAGAAATCAGAGATTGGGAAAGGAGCATAAAAATAAATTTAAGGATATAGAAGGAAGGAAATGAATTTGAATTACAGAGAGATAGATAAGAGCAAAACTTTTATTTGGAGTTGATACTGATAAACCTCTAGCATAGCCATTCAAGAAGAAACAACCAAGCATACGAACTCCAAGAGCTGCCATGTCTTCCCCCTTCTCTACAAGTTCCTACACACTGAATCCTAAGAATCTTCATGTCATCCTCCTGGATCCAGAGACCTCTACACCAGGTATGGAGGTTCAACTATCTAGATTAATTCAGAGGCTTGAGGCTAGAAAAGTTTAAACTGCCAAGAACAGAGCTAAGAAATATTGGCTAATTAACTGGAGAAGATATATTTATGAACTATTTACAGCTTTCAAAGACCCTCATCCCCCCTTAGCAGTGAATTGTTTACTCAATAGTTTGCAGTTAACATAAAGAATAGCTAATATACTTACAGTGCCACCTACTATTCTTCCTAGTGGATACCATGCTCTTTCATCAAACCAATTTAAAAATTCATAGAACCCATGAGATGCAAGATGATGTGTTGATCTATAGTTAAACCTGGAGAAAAGAGAAAAGAAAATATTATAAAATCAGTTAACATAATACCTTTCTTATATTCACTATATAGCTACAAATATCTTGTTATACATATATATACATTAGGCTCAAATAATAAGATTTCAAACCAATTCTTATACCTCTAATATAACCATAACACCAGCACTTGCTAGAATTCATGTAAGAACCAGTAATGCTCAAAAATTAACATGTGAAAATTTGTGGGGTTCAAGGCAGAGGGCTTAAATTTAACCAGGAGGGGGTGGGTTAGGATCCACAGAATTCATCATCGCAAAAGAAGTACATGACTCAAAAAGATTAAGAACTATTAATGAGATGGCATCAAACTGAAGAGGAAACACATGTCATGTATCATCCCAAAACTTAACATAGAACAATAAAACAGTGGCTTAAAAATTAGCATATAGATCACGCTAGCACAGTGAGAGAACATGGGTCTGGAAGCATGGCTTAGTTTAGAGAGCTAGATGAGTACTTTACAAAGCCCCTGGTTCAGCCCCCAGCATCACATACACACCAGGAAATAGCATGGTTTTTAAAGAGAAATAATTTATCTCCGAAAATGACAAGTGAGAAGAAACTAAACTAAGGAAATCAAAGCCTAACGTGTAAGCAGAAAAAAATGCAAAGCACAGAGGGCAGTTTCAGGGTCACTCTATATTCAGCACAAAGCAGCTATAGAGCGCAGGATGGACCCGCATCCGCTCTCAAGGTGAGGGCGATACATCCAACCATGCAAGGTTCCTTCCTCTACCACTGCCATGGCAAGTAGGCAGCAGAGGGTGACATGTGGGCGCAGGAAGCAGCACAGCGCGGGACTCAAAAGATGATGCACAGGAAGTCCAATCAGTGTATAGTCCCCAAATCAAACACCTGAGAGAACAAGGACCTTCAAAGTAAGCAGGTAGGCAACACAAAAGAAGGCTCCACAGGAGACAGTGGATTCTCATCTCCAGATGAGAATCCTACTGGTTACAGGTTTCAGTACCACGAAGGCACCTGGCTCACACCTCATCTTGTATGACTTTGAGGAGTAGGCTCCGTATGTGCTTGTCTTCCAGTTTCTTCACAGCACCTATATCATGAGGTGGCTATGCTGTAGAGCAGCTGTGAAACTACTATTACTAAGACTAGCACATATGATAAAAAAAACCATTTCCAAAATTTAAGGAAAACTAAGATTATCCAGCTGAATCATAGGTAGGTTACTTTAACAGATAAAAGTGAAGGGCCAACTACAAAGTAAAAAAAAAAAGTATGAAAAGTTAAATCAAGAGACAGCCTGAATTCTTACAGTCATGATACAGAGTCACTAAGTGCTACAAGGGATTGGGGGCAGAGAAGGCCTCAAACATAAGCCCAAAATGCTGATAAGGTGTAATTCATTCACTCATTCAATCAAACACACTCTATAAAGGAACAAAATCTAGTACGCTTTTTTTTCAGTTTGACTACTTGATGTTGTAAGGCTGTGGAGTAATATTAATTTTTCTGAGGAAGGGATTTTTAATATTAAAGAGTTAGACTCTCGTGTAATACAGGAATCCCCACACCACAGAATTATCTTCAAAAACAAGGCCCAGATGCCCAAATTACTGGTATATACAGAAACCACGTGGTGCTGCGAACTCCAGATGCACTTATAAGCAACCATTAGGCAAGGAGAGTACCACCCTAGAAAAGTAGAGTAACATCCCCGGACCTTGTGACAAAATTGAATGCAAGAACCTGTATCATAGCAAGAATCAAGACTTAAAATTTTCAACAATTTTTTTTTTCATTAAAAAACAAAACAAAACTTACTCCAAGTAATGGTTAATAAACAACATGTCTTACAATTACAAGCATGTCATTCCAAGCTCACCACCAAAACTGTCCTCAGGGGTACTTTCCCTTTACATAAGCCATGACCTTGGGCAAGCTTTAGAGCCCCCAGCTCTGCAGCTGCTCCTCTCTCTCCAGGCAGCAAGCATCTTCTATTTAAGATGGTCATGATAACTCGCTCTTAAGTTTCCCCAAGAGACCTCAGTAGACCCAGGTCGTGTCCCACAATGTACGCTTATGTCCCTGCCTGGACCTTCCTTCTCATTTCTAAATCATTCATACTTGTCTTTACTGATATTTCCACCACTACCACCCCCAATGCCACAAACTCAACATCCAATCAAACCCATGACAGGACACCTGACTCACCATCTCAAAACAAACATATTGCACATGCTTTCAGAGTCTAGTCCCTCACATCTTAGATATAAAAATGACTGCCTGTTCATCTTTGTAAATCCTGTCAAGCTTCTAATTGTGTGCCACAACACAAATGTGACCACACCGCACCTCTCTTCATCAGACTCCTCAGAGGCTTTATCTTTGTGTAGCTTTCTCACCACAGTGGTGGAAGCTCTCACATGACTGCCCAGTCTTACACAAGGTTAGCTCCCCACTTTCCATACTTGATCTTGAGTCATGCAGACTTACTTCATTCTCTACTGCCACAGTCTTTAGTCTATTCACCCTTACAACCACGTGTGACCCTGCTCTTAGCCTGGTTACCTCACTCTATGAGCCTTAGCACATTTCTAAGGGACACAATGTACTACTTTCTTCTTAGTGTTGGTACTGATCACATGCTGAAAGAGTATCTCAGGCTCCATGACTGAGGTTCTGCATGGAGATGACAACAAAGGCAGATAACTATGTAACCCACTATACCAGTCTTTCCAAAGTGACTTTTTTTTAGCTGTAATTCTTGAGATCAAGGCCTGAAGGAAAGCAAGGCATTACTCAGTCGAGTGAGGCACTACTCAGTACGTAGTAAGAGACTGAGTAAGCTACTGCTTATTTTCTTCATGATTAACAGTTAAAGTTTATCTATTAGACCCTTAGTGAGTCTGGAACTGATCATTACTACAGCTTTCAATTAAATCTTGGTATCCGAGAGAATGGTTTTACTAGTAGTTTTTGGCTTGCCTTTTTGAATTTCTAAATCATATTTTTTTTGTGTGTGTTTGGTTTTTGATACAGGTTCTTACTATGTACCTCTGACTGGCCTAATACTCAATATGTAGCAAATTCCTCCTGCCTCAGATTCTACACATCAATTTTAAAGTAAGTTTGTCAGCTACACCCAAGATACCCAGCAAGTTCCACTTAATTTCAAATCAATCCAGAAAGAATTTACATCTTTATTACCAGAATATAATCAATTCAAGAATATGGCAAATATCCATTTATTTAGGTCTTCCTGAATGTTGCTCCACAAATCATACAATTTCACCTTACAAGTCTCAAACACCTTTGCTTAGTTTTAATCTCATTTCTTTCTTTTTTTTAAAGTTATATTTTTTTATTAGTTTTTGAGACTCTCTTGGCTTGTTTTTTGTTTTTTTCTTTTCCAGAGCTGAGAACCGAACCCAGGGCCTTGCGCTTGCTAGGCAAGCACTCTACCACTGAGCTAAATCCCCAACTTAATCTCATTTCTAATGCTATCTTTATATCTAAAAAACGTGACACGTTGACAATAATCTGTTGGCATTTTCACAATGACCCTGTAACTAAACACCCTATATGTGCATATTAAGACAACACCACTAGATTCTACTACATTTTAAACATGGAAAATAACAAGTATCCTGGCATTAAATATAAAGCGGCATCTCAAAGACTCTGAAAGTTTTAAGGACACTGTCAATAAGACCATATGTTCCGGTCTCATTATACCCTTCAGTATCCCTGTAATTGCCCATCTTTTCAGTTACAAAAACACAAAAGCATACAGGTAAATACCAGTTTTATTCAAAGTTAAATATTCAACAAAAACTGCAAGAAGTTCCAAAATAAAATAAATTACTGGGTTTCCAATTTTAGAAACAGTATATTTTAATAGAATCTACATGAACTCAGAAGAGAAACTTAATATCAAGCTTAAGTGTATAAGAGTTCAGATTATAGCAAACAGTAATAGTTTATTTTTGCACAAGGTTTTCTTAATACCAAAGTTTCTTTAGGGTCTAAGAAAATTCTGGCCCTTGTCTATTGACTATATACTAAATATCTGTCTCCCTCATGGTTACATTAAACAGGAAGCACCACCATCTAAATTTATAACTTACTACAAATCTGTTGCACATTGGGTTGTTACTGCTTAGATATTTTCTTTCATGCAAATTCTCAGTTGCAGTACTACAAATCCAATCTAAAGCAAACAGAAGAGACATTTAGACCAACCGTAAGGCTATTCTTTTCCTAATAAACCCAAATAGAATGTATTTATCAATTTCCTTCTTTTGAGCAATTTTTAGAATGCCCTTTCTCAGTGCATACCTGCTACACACACATGTAATTCTCCCTCCTGAGATTTCTAATTGTCCTCAAAGCTTCTCTGACAAGTCTACCTCCCTGAACCCCAGGCCATTTTAATGTGTGCTTTCAAAACGTCACACTGAACTACAGGTTTACCTCATCATGCAATTGTGTGTGTGTGTGTGTGTGTGTGTGTGCACAAGCATGTGCACACAGACACACCTGGAAAGACTTCTTGCTCATGAGAGCCAAGTAATGCCTGCAGCTGACTCCTCTAGGGACCCGAGCAATAACTTAAGCTTTTGTGCCTTACCCTAAAATTAATCTGCCAGGGAAGAAACTCAGTCTCAAACATGACCAGTAAATGCTCTACCACTGAGCTACAACCCCACACATTGTTTTAACATTATATGGTGTATGTAAAATATGAGCTAGAAAAGCTGGGAAATAATTTTCACCTAATTTATAGCTAACATAGAGCAGGTTTTTTAGTTCACATGTGCTACAAATAGCAGTGAAACGAAAACAAGTTTCCAAAGGACCAGGCTGTCCTTTGTTCTAAAATGTTTCTCCTCCAAAAGACCATCCAAATATATGTATGCAATCAATCAGCCACTGTGTGTGCTTCTTGAGGAGAGATGCGAGAATTATTATTTTTTCATAACACTTATTAAAATGATTGTCAAGGGCCTGAAAATAATTCCTACTCTATTTACCCCTTTTGGGGGTAGAGACAATGTCTCACTATGTAGCTTTGGTTAATCTGAAACTTGCAATGTAGATCAGACTGGCTTTGAAGATTTTCCTGCCTCTACTTCCCAAATGTTGGGATTAAAGGCATGGGCCACAATACCTGGTTCTGTTCACTTCTGTGTCACATTCTCAGATCCAAGATCAGTACATTTTTAGAGGTACACAACAGATACTGCAGCAATTTAGAAACCAGCCTTTATAAAAATACATTAAGGAAAACTTTTTTAAATAAGATGACAGTAGAAAGCAATCAAAAAATGAAGGAGGAGAGGATCTCAACCATTTAGTAGTGAAAGAGCACACCAATACAAGGGAGATGAGAAATAAACTCTGTGTCACATCTGAAATGTTGAGTTAAAAAATCTTTTACACCCATGACAGGAATATAAGTCTAATTCAGATTTTGCAAACCAAACCTAAGGCACACTTCAGGAACAATCAATTAGGACCAGAAAGGCAGCTGAGACCAATGCTGGTGATGAAAAACACAGAAAGGGCCAGGTGTGATGGCTTGTGGGTAAAATACTAGTACTCAGGAGATGAAGTAGTCCCAGGCTAGCCTGTGCTACAGGAGACCCTGTCTCAAAGAAACCCAAAATGCTAAAGAATGGTATTATGAAAGAGAATGGAGTAGATGGAAGGGTACACTCAACATTGCAGTGTGTCAACACAGTCCCTTTACCACCAAGGGGAGCTTTGAATCGCCCTCTCTAGGGTTTTAATTTGCTTTGAGAAATTAGATTAACTATAGTTTGTATTTAAAAAAACAGGAAACACCAGCTCCTTACAGAGACAAGACTCCCAGGAAGTCTTGTCTGACACGACACTAGAATAAACAGCACACACCACGACACAAGCCTACACGTTTCACTTCTACAAAGTGATAATCATTTATGTTTGAAATCCCTCAAGTAACTGATATGTACCAAGCTTCTTTGAGGTACTAAGAATAGAAGACTGAAAAAGAAAACTGTGCTTTTCTGGAGCTTAGTACAATAAACACAATGTAGATCATTATAGATGGGAAAAGTTCCACAAAATAAGAGTAAAAATAGAAGCTAGGACAGACTGCTGTAAATAAGAATAAAGCCTGATCTTACACCATCTGTCAGACACTTAAGGATGAAGTAGTCACTATTCATAGATAGGGAAAAGAAACTAGTAAGCAAATGTAAAGCCCAGAAAGATGGGTGCCTGTTTTCTATTTCTGTGATAAAATATTTGGACCAAAAGCAACTCGAAAGAGTTTATTTCAGATTATACGTCCCAATCATAGTCCATCTTGAGAGGAAATCAAGGCAGCAACCTAGAGGCAGAAACTGAAGCAGAGATCACAGAAGACCACCACTTACTGGATTGATCCTCATGACTTGCTCAACTTTTTTATACAACCCAGGACCACCTGCCCAGGGTGGCATCACCTACAATGAGCTGGTCCTTCTCATATCAATCACTATTAAGGGAATACCCCACAGACTTGCCCACAGGCTAATCTGATAGAGGCATTTTCTTTCCAGGTGATCAAGCTATGGTCACAGTGCATGAAAGGGACACAGAGTGGTTATGATGTGTGTTTGAAGACTTTGTACAATTCTTGTAACTTGTGCTAAGTATTTTTTCCATTTACTCATCTGGCACACACTCACAATCACAAACAAAACATTTGAATGAATGACTGGATTAAGGCAAAAATGTCTATTACTTGGCCAAAGTCATACAGTTATGCAGTGGCTGGGATGGCAGCTCTGGCTCCAGAACCCACATTCTTCAACTTGATGGCAGGATGACTCTGAGTAGCAGCAGCAGCATGATCAGTGGCTACAGAGGTTCCTTTACATCCCCTTCTGGACATTGTTTATCCTAAAGTAGATTTAAAACTGCTTGAGAGTTCCAAAAGGCTCCCCTTGGATACCAGAATTGGAATACACTTTGAACAGAACATGGTGTCCTCCATATACTCTGCATTCTGTTATAAATCTCATTTAATGAAAGGGTTCAAAACTAAACAGTACTTGAAAAACACTGGTTATACATGTTTAAATATGTATAAACAAAAACCACTGGTAGTGTTATCTTAATGCCTCAGAGGTTAAGAACACTTGCTGTTCTTCCAAAGGTCCTGAGTTCAATTCCCAGCAACGACATGGTGGCTCACAACCATCTATAATGAGATCTGGTGTCCTCTTCTGGTGTGCAGGGTACATGCAGACAGAACATTGTATATATAATAAATAAACAAGCAGTTCTGACTCTAACAAAAACCAGGTAGGCTTAAGAGACTGTTTCCTCTTCATCCTTCCTATACTGCATCAGGGACTGTGTGGAATGGAGAGGGAGAGAGGCCAGTCAGTGGAGCTCAGGAATTATGATACAGTTCTGCAACCAAAAAGGTCAGAAATAGACTAAAAACAGAAACGCAGCCAAGACACAACAAATACATCAAACACACTGACAGTGTTCAACACAAGCAATTGCTCAATATGGAATAATTTCTTGCCAACCTTATGGCTAGCTATGCTTCTCACAAGTTGGCAAAACTGGCAGCTGGCAACATAGGCCTCACTGCAAACAGAGGCAAGGGCAGGGTGTATAACCTTTCTGGATGACAGCCTCATTCACTAATAGTAATATGGATGGCCTCCCCCATACACACTAAAGTCTGCATAAAGGTGTTGTACAATTTTAAAACTGGTTTTGAAATACCCCCACTGGGAGTCACAAAAGGCATCAGAACACATCAGACCCAGCAGCAGCACTGGTCCACTTCACTTTCAGAGACCGTGACCCCAGGAAAAGGGTAGTTTGGGGTGATTCAACTGAACTCACTTTTCAATTTTCTGGCTTAATCATTAATCATTTAAAAATTAGTTATCATTTCTATTAAGGGAAACAGACAAAGACAGAAGCAGTTAGGCAAAGTGTTAAGTAACCACATGGCTGCTATTCACATCACTCTTGTTTATTGGCTCTTGAATAATAATAATTAATAATAACAAATGCACACGGCAATACAGTTGCTTTTCTTTACCTTTTCATGAAACACTGGGTAATAAGAAGAAATTAAGAAGAAAATGTATATACTTTCATCTACTTAAAAAGAAATAAAGCCCTATCTATTCAGGATATCTGATGTTTAGGGGCTTTCAAATACAGCATACACACTATCTCAAAATCATACCCAGGGCAGGCTAACCCTAACATTAAACAGACAAGTTTTGTGAATTCTGGCACAGATAAATGCTAGATGCTATGTAAACACTAAGCACAAAATTCTGTAACAATGCAAATATTTCTTAAAATGTGACCACAAAATATGGACACTAAGTTTAAGAAACTATAGTTCTCAAGTAACTTTCCACCTCATAACTTCTGAGGCTAGACATACTGCATGCAAGCACAAAGGTAACTGAGAATAGAGGCAGACTTGCTTTCTGGCTCTGCAGGGCTGACACCTGACCATTAATAGTGCAGACAGCAACCAAAGAACAGAACATCTGAATGCTAAAGACTCATATACCATGTTTTGTTTTTTTTTTTTCATTTTGGAAATCTGAAAAAGGGCTGAAGAAATAACTCAGTCAGTGCCTGTAACTTCAGAACTGAGATGGAGAGGGCGTCCCAGACCTGTGGCCAGCCAACCATTGAGCTTCAGTTCCATACACATAGTCTCAAAATAAATAAGTAAAGGGAAAGCGCAATCAAGGAAAAATGCCTGAATGAACATGCAGAGCTGCCTTCACTAGTAAGTACATACAACACACTCTACATAAAAACAAAGACCTGGAGTAGAATTTCATGCATTAAAATGCATGTTTTATGCAACGAGCTGACACTGCATGCATATCACCATTCTTAACTATCATTCCCAAACCACCAGCCCATAAAGTTCCCACACACACCTTTCCAGTCACCTCCCTTTTCAAACAGTTTGACTTCCTTCATCACATATATTCTACTGTTCATTCTCTGCTTTTGTTCTGTAAAAATGGGATAGTTCTACACTTATCTAACAGTAACATGTTAGCATAACATGTTTGAGATTCACATCGTGGAGCAGTAATGTGTCCCTTTTTACTTCTAAAGCGCATTCCCTCCTATGACTACTATTCATGCTGTTATTGATGGGATATGAGGCTGTTCCTAGTTGAGAAGAGTGATAGAGCTGATAGATTAAGCATTCTTATACAGGCCTGAGTCTTTAAGATTGTGTGTTTCAGTCTCTGGGTAAATACTTTATAATTCCACTTCTAGGCTATAATCATGTATTTAGAAAAGACTAAGGGTTTCCCACAGGAGTTATCACTGGTCTACTCGCCAGCAATGTGCAGGAGTCCCAGTGCCTCCCTGCCAGGTTCTGTTTGTTCTTAGGAGCTTACCTTACGTACCACTCTGGCACGAGCAATCGGTCTCCCTCACAAACCCAACTACCTACAGGACTCACAGAAGGTCTCTACAATTGGCATTTATCTTAAACCTTGACTAATTACCAAGCAGGAAAACAGAAATGATCTAAAAGGAGAAAAGAGTATGTATGGGGGTGGGGGGAGGGAGTACATTCCATGTCATAATGCTAATAAAAGCATGGCTAGGACAAGTCTGTGAGACAGGAACATGAATTAAATCTTCTATGCTCTCATTACAGCACATGCCTTTCACAGCATCTGTCATTCTTACTCGTTCCAAGTCTATCTTCTTCCCCTCTAGATCAGACCCATGCTTGACTTCAAGACTGTATCCAGGGACTGGTATACATGCCTTTTACAAAAGGGACTCACTACCTATTTCTTGATTATACATTAGGCAGTAGTAGATGGGAAGCAAGGGCTAGAAAGGGCATTTGTATTTGTTCTCTACCCTTGTGTAACAAGTCACACAGGCTTAGTGGTATCTAACAACATTCACTTGTTACTATATTCTTTTACAGGTCACAATCCAAGCTTGAGAGTTCAGTGTAGTTAGGTCCTCCGCTTAGAGAGCATGTGGCTCCAATTACGGCATAGGCAGGGCTGGGTTCTCCTTTGGGAGCTCCACTGGAAATAACCCCCTTTTCAAGGTAAATTTGCTCACTTAGGCTACTAGCAGAATTGAGGTTTACTTGAGATGACAGGTCTGTGGGTCCTAATGACTTAACTCTTGACCGAAACATCATAAAAGTCCCTTGTGTGTGCCATCACTATGGCTGTTTATTGTAATATCAGCAAGAAATCTCTCGTGAAAGTCTGCTCAGAAGACCAAGAAGTCTTCCTTTACTTTTGAGACAAAGTCTCATCTACTGAGGTTAGCCTCAAACTCACTATGCAGCTGAGGGTAACCTTGAACTTCTAATCCTGTCTCCACCTCCCAAGTGCTAGGAGATTACCAACTTCACCAAGTTGCATGTACCAACTTCACCTGATTTATGTGGTGCTGAGGATTAAACCCAGGGTTAATGCATGTCATTTGTCATTCTACCAACTGGCTACAAGCCCCACCCAAGACAAAAATCTTCTATAGCATCACAGAATCATAAGCTACACTCTAGTATCTCATCATTCTGTTCTTCAAGGCTATCAACAAAAAGCTCATTTAAAAAAAAAATCTATTTTGCAAAAAGATTTACATACCTGCATTCAACCTAGTCAATAAGAAAGCAAATACTGACACCAAAAAAATGACCAGTTATTTAGTTGCTAAATAAGTCTAACAGAATCAGAAGATAGAGAAGTCAAAGGTGCATGCAAAAAGGCAGGTCATCAAACTGATGATCAGCTGAGAGACACTCAGCAGGTGAAGACAATTTTGACAACAAGCTTGGTGACCTGCTTCCATCCCCAGAATGCTACATCCATTCATAGGTAAACATGAAAAGAGATAAGACTCTACAAAGTTGTTTCATAACTTTGAAATATGCATTGTGCAACATAAAACCTCATATACACATCATGCAAACACACAAAAACAATAATATTTAAAAACACCAATGAGTATCTCAAATATGAAAGGCTTTCCATTCTCCTTTACATTGTTACTAAGATACACAAGCTTTACAGATGTTCTTACAGAGTTAGGAGGATTCTATAGTTGAGAGACTTCATACTCACCCTAAATTTATTAACAGAGCTAGAGAACAACATCAATTAAGCATGAGCTAACACTGGCATTTCATCTTTTATTATCCCTGCCATCTAGTGGCGGGATAAAAAACTCAAGGAAACGGGAGTTCGCAGATAGCTTCATTTAAGAACACAGAGGGTGGGAAAGCCTGCTTTATTTCACTATAGCTAAAAAAGCAATTTAAACCCCCTTGCACCAGCTGATATCTTAAAGGCATTGTCTAGATAACTTTATGACTTCAGATATGGAGATACAAAGCAAGGTATCCACAGCAGTTCTTAACTACAGAGAGAATTACCCACGATTCATGAAAAAGAGCTTCATGTTAACTCAGAAGGTAAAGATCTACAGAGAACGAACAGCCACTGCTGCACCACCATAAATGTGCTCATCTGTGCACAAGCAGCTGTAGCTTGGCCCTGGGATGGTGCTCCCTGACTTCCACTCACTGGTAGGTGGGGTCACTTTAATACAAGACCTTCTTCAGCAGAAAGGGCATGTACTGAGACCAGGCACCTGATTCTCTACTGGTGAGCACAACAGGAGAAAGCAGAAGGGCTGTTTAAAGTTTCTGTCTTGCCACGCCTTTAAGTCACTCTCACTCTTTTCCCTCAAAATGACGTGTACAAAACCAAAACAAAAAATCTGACAATATATAGCAAAACTTCACAACACGCATTAACCACAAATAAGGGTCCCGTTTCAGTCCCATCTGATAATATCTGCTTTAACTGTCTGATGCCAATTCCCATCAGTAGCACCTGGAAGAGGAGGGTCTCTCTCGACTATCAAGGACATATGCTTTGTTCTGTTTTGGGAGAGGCTCTTTCTCTGAGGCCAGCCTAGCTTGAACCTGGAATACTCCCACCTCAGCCTCCAAAGTGTTGATATTATTACATTGCATCCTACCACACCTGGCTACAATGGATATTTAAAAAAACTAACTGGAGGGCTGGCAAGATGGCTCAGTGGTTAAACCACATGGTAGAATGAGGACTGACCCTGGTCAAGCAGTCCTCCAACTTGCACCTGTGTGCCACGGCATGCTGCAAGTACCTCCTATCCCACACAAAATACATGTTGTGTGTGTGTGTGTGTGTATTTTAAACTAATTGGTGAAAAACAATGAAAAGTCAGCAAGAAATAAAAATTAAAAATCAAAGTAAGAGGTTGATATGCCATTATATGAACCAAAAAACTCAGTACATACAAATATGCAAGTTTGATTCAATGAGCTCTGCTCAGCTAAGTCCAATATCTAAACTTAACACAAGGAGGAAGGCATATATTCTTATACATAAACTATCATTAAATATATGATACATATTTGTTATATATATTCATATATTACAGAAAATTTCTCCAATACTACCTTATTAGACACAATTATTTGCATGCATATGAAATATACATAAAACAAGAATTTAATCTTCTATAGAAATAAGATTTATAACAAGCATGATCTAAAGTAATAATGTCCCATGATCTACAGATGCAAGTGATTTCAACTAAAACTCAAGAGCAAAGTGAACATCTTGCAAGAAATACTTTCATGGGGGTAGGGAAGTAACAAGAGATAAATCTGCTGCTCAGAGCAGTGTCTACAGACCTTCTTGGACAGTTTAGTTCTCGGGGCCTAAGGAAAGGCATATTCACAAGCTGACATCCTCACATACCTGTGTGTTTTAATATTCAACTTAGACACCAAGACAAAGGACCACTTAATTTTGTTCTGCAAACAGCCCACACTATACTCAATATAGTGGAATTGGACATTACTTTTTGCCATCTTACTTGACTTCAGGAATTTATTGAAGTAATAGGGCTGCAGACTCACTGTATGTAGTTCTCTGAGAAGAGTAATTAATGCTTTATGACCCTAAAGAACAAAAATGAACACAGGTGTCTACCATGCAATGGTAGGGATCAATGGTGGAAAGCATTCCAAGTTCAGAATCTTTTGTTTGTGACTTGGCCTCATTAAGTTACTCAGCCCAGGATTAAACACCTTTGCCATACCAGGCGCTTGAATCAAAGCCCCAAAAAGCTGAGTGTCTACCACATGTAAAAAACCCCTCCAATGAGAAGTGCTTCCACCTTCAGATTATCTATCTATCTATCTATCTATCTATCTATCTATCTATCTATCTATCTATCTATCTATCTATCTATCTATCTATCTATCTA
>NW_026586383.1:4713393-4736436 GCF_907164565.1 Psammomys obesus
CTATCTATCTATCTATCTATCTATCTATCTATCTATCTATCTATCTAGTTTCAGTACTTAGACTTGACCCTGGAACTTACTTGACAAATCAAGCTGGCCTTGAACTCACAGACCTGCTGGTCTACTTGCTAGGATTAAAGATTAAAGGTGTGTGGTACTTACTGCATTTGGGTATTAAACCCAAAAAATGTGAGGTGGCATGTTTGCACTAGGCCTACTACTGGAGTGCTATCAATGTACAGAACTGAAAGAACTGAAAATCACACAAGCAAATCTTTCTAATTTGAGAGTAGAGAGGAAATGCCTACAAATGTACTTACATCTTTTCCTATTTGTTCAGGTGTGAAAGAAAGCTGTTTCATTTCCCTCAGAGCTTTGTATTCTGTACTTCAGTCCTACTCCGTGGCCTCCTCACTTCTAAAGTAACTCAGTTGTGCTTGGTACCTGTCTACAGTATTCTATGAACATTGGGCAAACATTTGAATACACACACTGAATTTCTGAAGTTTATATACTTTTGAAAATATTTGGCCACAATACTTAAGAACCTTAATTTCCAGGATAAAGTATGGAAGTAGAGGTAGGCAAGAATATCTCAAATATCAGTCAAATCCTTCATACTCTGAGTACTCAGTGCCCTCAGAAAGAGCACTGACTGCAATCAGCCTGGCTATGGAAACAAGCATGTAAAGTTTGGGCAGGTAGTGACTGAATGATCCAAACCAATAACTCAAGGAGAAAACCAAGAAATAAGGAAGGGGAGTAACAACGGAAAACACTGGAGCTCAATGTATTGGTTCTAGAGCCACCACTCTCAGTAAGGTCTCCAGCATTACCTGTTCTCAGTGCACTCCTAACAAATGTCAGGGTGATTAATCAGAATTTTAAAGCCCTGATCTCTTTTGAGAAAGGATATAACAGGTTGATGGACACCTAATTGTACACCTTTGCAAACATCATTCTTTAAAAGAAAATGTTATCTTTGGAAGCTATCTGTAAAGTGGGGGAAATGAAGTATCAATACCATATGTGGTTATTGTAAGTCACTAACTGAAATAAACTATTTGCAACAAGTTTAACCTCAACTTAGTGTAGCCTGTATACGTATATTAAATGTGTGTATGTGAAGCCTCTTATTAAGTTATTAAGAAAAAGACAAACTAATTTTAATAATCTGATTAGGGCTAAGAATGGTGGTGTACACCTGTTACACCAGCACTTGGGAACCGGGGGCAGGAGAAAGCAGCCTGGGTTATGTAGCCAGACCCTGCTTCAAATATAAGCAAATAAAAGACAAACAAAAAACTCAAGGTGGTCAAAGATACTCAGGAGATGATAAACATAATGTGGCAGAATTTTTAAAAATGGTCCTAAATAATCTGCACTTATATATGAATGTTCTTTTTTGACACTGAGGTAGGCCTTATGTCATCTAAACGGTAAACATACTGGAGATGACGTTGTCCACTCCCAGCCTGGCCTTTAGTCAGCCAGCCAGCTTCTCCCATCTTGGGATTCTCTTTTGGAGTTCAGGAACCACATAGTGAAGCAACCAAAGTAAAATGGGGGAAGAGCCAAAGCCCTGACTAAAGCATGGTCAAGTTCCAGCATGTTACCAAATGCCCAGACATCTGAAGCATTCTAGCCCCAGCTGACAACAGCCTGTGGAGACAACTACAATCCTCTCAAAATGCAGGCTGATACAAGTGGAGTAACTTCCTAGTCAGCCCACAGAACAGAGAAAAGTGCTGGCTGCTGTGTCACAGTTTTGAGAGGGTATCTTTACAAATAACTGAAATATGTCAGTCCAGGCACACAGTATCAAACTCGTATATTTATATATCAGAAAAGTTATGTCATTAACATTATTCATGATACCAAAAAACTAGAACCCACAACTGCCGTAACTTCAACTCCAGAGAATCTCAACAGCCACTCCTAGACTATGTGGACACCTAAATTCACCCCTGCCACACATACATAAACATACAATCAAAAAATAAAATCTCTTCAAAAAGTCAGAATGGGGGGCTGGAGAGATGGCTCAGAGGTTAAGAACTCTGGCTGCTCTTCCAAAGGTCTTGAGTTCAATTCCCAGCAACTGCATGGCGGCTCACAACCATCTATGAGACCTGGTGCCCTCTTCTGACATGCAGGTGTATATGCAGACAGAACATTGTATACATTAAAAAAAAAATAAAACAAAACAACAAAAACCTTAAAAAAAAGTCACAATGGTTTTCTAGTTACAACAGGAAAAATAAGAGACAAGTTACAGAAGAAACATGTAAATATCAAGATAGTCATGTGCTTGTTAGGTTCCCAATATCATCAATAAGATTCATAATTATACAGAGTACACACATTCCAGTTATATACATGTTACATTTTAAATATGCCTCAATCTATTAGCAATGTGTTATGCTGATTCAAGCTCAATAGGCCTAACTAACATCACTTAAATGGCATACGTTTTAAATATCCTAAATGATTTTATTTCAAAAGGAAAACCTTTTGTATAAAGGCTATTTATATTAGACACTAAGTTCAGTAAATTACTTCAACAACCAAAATAATTATCTTAAATGGGGGGAGGGAGTGTATCCCTTTTAATGAAGTGACTTATTCCACTTAACAACCATAAATAAATACGTGGATTTTTTAAAAATTAGTTGCTCAGCTCACTTTTCTACTTTGAACACATGACTGGCCTTTAAACCATGTTAAGATTAGATTTACTTCATTTATCTCACATAGTTTTTCATCATCCTGTTTCTCCTTCAGATGTCAGAAAGCTGTGTAGCATGTTAAAAATAAGTCTCTGTTTAAATCCAGGGTAACCATGTTGTAGGAATCAAGTTATACTTTTGTGGGACAGGTGTATTAAGTTTTTTAAAAGTCTGTGAATATACAATGTTGGCTAATGTATTGAACAAAATCCACTCAAAACAAAATTCTTTTTACTATTGTTCTTTGCTGTGCTGGGGACTGAACTTGGGGCTTTGCACGTTTATTAATAGACTTTCTTTTTAAAATACACTGAGGGATAAAGGATTTTTTTTTAAGGCAGATAGTTTTATTAAGTTAAACAAACAAACAAACAAAAAACCCCTAAAACCACGTGAGGTCATCTTAGGTTTTCAGTTCAAGGACTCATAAGAATACCTAACAGACCAATCATTTCTATTTGGGTTTGATTAATAATTTAAAAAAGAATAAGGACTTCATAGTTTGGTTCACTTAACACTAATACACTAATATGTACTATTCAATGACCCACCTAATAATAGACATAGAAAAGGTTACTTCCACTGCAAAGACTTTCACAAAGACAGCAATTTATTTTATTCTAATGAGTATTTTTATTTATTATCATTTAAATTTCTAAGGTAAAGTTTAAAAAGGAGGTCAAAACTCTTGTGCTTTCTAAAGTGTTGCTCGATTTGTGCATCACTTACCTTCATCAAGTTCAATCAAGAAAGAGCTATGAATGGATAATTAATCCAAACTTATCTAAACCCACTGTTGGCATAAATTTAGTCCATCCTAAGGTTAAGGCATACGATAATTTCAGCTCTTACTATTCCTCAAACTCTAGCTTGTAAACTCATTTTTACTGAGATGGCACCTTTTCCATTCATCATCTCAAAAATTAACAATACAACTTTTATAATTCAAGAGGCTTATAGATACTAACTAGTCTTTCTTGTCTAATGCAATGTTCCTAAACTACTGAGTTTAAGCATGAAAAAGGAGCTCTTTGAAAGTTATTTGTACTTACAGGTACAAATAAGAAACACTGACACAACTAAAATTACACTTTCTCTTGAAGTTCTTCCTGAAGATTCCATTCAGCCATTCACACTCACTGCTAGTGCTGGCAGTGACGCTCACCACTGTGTCTTCTGCAAGTAAAACCATCTCTTCTCCAGCAACTCTCCTGTTCCCTAAAACTCATGAAAGTGGGGTTACAATATTCACTGCATATGACTTTACTGACACTACAGTCAAACCCAAGACTTACATATGTGTCCATTATCAACAAAACAAGAGACATAGTTTAAGACAAAGCTAATTTTAAAAATGGTATAGTTAGAGACAAAAAGGTTTTAAATAATCACTGACTATTCGCCATGCCCCTAATACTGTGTAAAATATTGCAGGGAGAATACAAATAATGTTCTTGACTGGAAGTATCTTTTTTCTGCTTTCTATGGTAACATTAAAGCATCATTCACTACAGGGGCAAATGAGGACTGAAATCCAAATGACAATGCTTACCAATTCAGACAATAAAACAAAACAAAAAAGCCACAAACCACAAAAACCTAGTTCTCCCTGGGTATTTTTACTCTATAGATGTAAAACTTCAAAAAAATGGCTTCAGCCTGTTCAGTCAACTGTGAAGTCTTGGCAAAGTTTAAAATACTATTAACAGAGCCTACACCGACTAACCTCTCACATGAGGCAGATAAGTGATTATCAGGTTATTTTCCTGAAAGGAGTAGGACTGGCATGGTTAACAACAGTTGAGACATTTCAGGAGAATATCTCAGCTTGGGAATTTATGTAACAGGAATACCAGAAGCATTAAAAAGAGTCTTCTATCCTTACATTGACCATTACCCAAGTGGAGTCTAACTAAAGGCATTTGGAGTATTCCCTGCTATGTTCTGCATGGAGCTTGGAATGATTGGATATGCTAAACATCCTTCTTAGGATAGTTGGCTTAAGTTCTAAAATATGGATTATAAAATTCAAATGCTGGCTGGCTCAATAGAGATTAAAGAAAGGCAGTTCCAGATTTAAATTTTTCTTCAGCAATGAATTAAGTTTGACGACAGCCCATTATTTATTCACAAAAAATAAACTGTTTCCACTCAAGTAGCATGGGTTTTATACTAACATATAGCAGAAACCACCACCAAATCTAATAAAAATCACTCCAACCACGAAAGAGAATTCATGTGAGTTTTCTTATTTGTTTCAGTTAAGAAGTGCTTTCTAATTATAAAAGGAAGCCTTACTAACTAGAGTCCCTTTCCTGATACCAGAAAGCATTTGCTAACAGACACCTAATTCTCATAGTCCAATAAAGTTCAGGTTCCTGAACTTAAAAAAAAAAAGTTGATAAACTTTTCCTAATATAACTCTTTACCAATTATCCTGAAGATGGACACAGCCAATAAACAATCAAGGAAATAAATTGGAAAGGATAAAACTAACCATCAAAACACTAGGGTAGTGGTTTTCAACCTTCCTACTGCTGCAACCCTTTAATGCAGTCCCTCATGTTGTAGTAACCCCCAATCAGAAAATTATTTTCGTTGCTACTTCATAACTGTAATTTTGCTACTGTTATAAATCGAAATGAAAATGTGTTTTCTGATGGTCTTAGGCAACTCCTGTGAAAGGGTTGTCTGACAACCCCCCAAAGGGGTCATGCTCCACAGGTTGAGAACCACTGCAAACTTAAAGAAGCCATCAAGATATCCTACATAAAAACACACATACACCAACCAAAACCAGCAATTCTCCATTAAAACAAAACAAAACAAAACAAAACAAAAAAACACCCAACACATCAAACAGTACATTCTTGGGACATTCCTAAATTCTTACAGCTCAGATGTCAAGTCTTTTCAGAAGTACTCCCTGGGGCTTTGGAGTGTGAGGACTGGTATTCGAGTCCCCACAACCCATGCAAATGGATAGGGATGGATGTAACTCTACTTTGCTGGAAGTGGAGGCAAGGAAGGATCCCTAAGCAGGATGGCTAACTAGCCTAGCTCAATCAACAAACTCTGGGTTCAACTGAAAAATCCTAGACCAATATAAGGTGGTAAGTAATCCAAGAAACACAAACACCAATCGCTAGCACCTGCTCAAACATGGGAATATACATGCACATGTGCACACACACACACAGAAAATAATTATGGCTAGACATGGTCCCAGCACTTGGAAGGATTAGGGGTAGGAAGGGATAGGGGTAGGATTAGGATTAGGGGTAGGAAGCAGGATGGAGAATTCCAGGCCAGACTGTACTACCTACCAAGTGCTAGGCCAGCCTAAACTGCATAGTGAAATCCTGTCTGAAAACACAAAAAAATTGTCAACCATTCATTCACTTAAGTTAATTTTACTATATGTACATTCCTTAAAATAAGCAACAGTTGACAAAATCAAGTTCTTGTTTGTTTTGGATAAGGTCACACTATATTGGCCAGGCTGGTCTGGACTACCAGAAGCTCAAGAAAATTCACACCTAGGACTGCAGACACAGCATGGCCAACACCACTAGAGCTCTGCCCCGAAAAGCCCAGTTTTTGAACAGTAATTTTGTTTTTATTCCACTATCATTTGTCTCCTGAATGATATTCCCATGCCCTACTTCCTGTATCCACTATTGTTTTCTGAGAGATTCAATCTTTTAAGGGTTATCTAGAGAAAAAGATGACTGCATCTAAAGAGTTAGCCTTAAGATCATTTGTTATCTAGGGCTGGAGAGATGGCTCAGTGGTTTAAGAGCACTGGCTGCTCTTCCAGTAGACCTAGGTCCAATTCCAAACACCTATATGGCAATGCAAAATTGTAACTTCTGGGCTTTTGTGGGCACATAGTACACAGATGTACATACAAAAAAATGTAAAGATCATCTGTTATCTCAAGTGAAAAAGAAACTTTTTCCCTTCTTTTTCACAGGTACTTCCTACTATAAAAAGAACAGGCAAAATCTCAGGTGCTAGTCAAATTACTGCTGAGCCTTACTTATTGCCCACATGTTCTGACTCTTTTTAACCAAGAAAGATGACAAGAGCTACAATTTCACTTTACTAAAATAGGCTAACTAAACTGTGATTTTAGCAATACAGAAAGCTCACCAAAAAAAAGTAAGGACATACTCAATTATGCTATAATGTGGGAGATAGGGACTGGAGAGCAAACAGTGTTCGAGGTGATGCCAATAATCATGCTCTGGGTGATGGTCAGATGGGTCCTCATTTTACTGTGTATCAGATTTCTTAAAAGACTGAAGCCCCTTTTACCTGTAATAAAAGCCTTTGCAAATGCATTTTTGGCTTTTTTTATGTAAGCACTTAAGATTTATTTTCAAAGAATATCTCAAAAGACAAGAGTGCTGCTTTCTTTTTGATAATTCTACATTCACTGTTTTTTTGCAATAATTGGTGCAATAAAATTTACTTTCATAAATAAATTTCTGGGCATGTTCCTTTTCTTCAATGCCATTCAATTTGGCCTCATGCTTTTCTTCAGACAAATCTGACCACCAACAAAAATAATGTAAGGCATGCATAATACACACTTTAGTTATGAGTTACTAACTCATTTTAATTTCTGTAATGTTGCAGACAATAGTTCACCTTCAACATAGTACCACAGGCATGTGCATGCACACACACAGTCACACACCATCAATTACAACATTAGATACTGAGAGAAGAAAGCAAGAACTTGCCAATATGTTAAGTTAAAAAAACAAACAAACACTGGAATTTTTTTTTTAAGTTGAAAGGACTGACTGCTAGATATTACTCAAAAAGCAAACAAACAAACAAAAAAAAACCATACTAGGGAGAAAAAAAGTTTATGTGAGAAGGATTAATAAGCTCATAAAGCTTGGAAAAGAAACTCATCAAGTTGCTTTTCAACTAATACTTCAGAATTTTACTAATATGAATAAATTTCTTTGGCTCTTCTATCCAAGAACATTTCCCTTTTGATAAGCATGAACACACAGTAAAAAGAATAGCTTAACTTAATTTATGGCAGTGACAGGCAATTCACGCCCACAGTTTTTTTACATCACTAGCTCCAAATTAAACTTAAGTCCCGTTTCCCTATCTATGCTTGAACTATTGTTATTTTCAACACTCTCAATTCAAAATGAATGGAAATATACAAAGAACGTCCTCTCATATTCTGAAGTCATAACTTTCAAAACAAACCTCAATATGAGAAGCATTCAACTACTTTCTGGTAGTTTGTCCACCTTCCTCAGGCCCTTTGTCTTGGAAACAAAACAGGTGACCACATATACTTTAAAAATCTACTCACTTCTCCATTTCTGAGTCTAAGAGTCCACTCAGAATTCCCATGCTGATGACTTAATACCTCCAAACTCAACACTATACTTTTCACAGACAAATCTCAGTGAAAATATTCAACTAGATTGAATCATCTTTTCTCCTCAATCAGCTACTTCTTTAAAAGGCCCATTTCTGAAAATTCATTACCCATTTTCAACAAAAAACCCAAACAAAACTTAAAACAATCAACTTGTGTTATTCCCCTATATTAAAACAATCAAAATAACTATACTCCAACTAGCAAGTTTACTTCACTGAAGAGGTCTGTGACCAAGCATTTTAGAACATATGACTAAGAAACAAATTAAGTTGGTCTTGCAAACCTTTATTCCCAGAACTCTGGAGGCAGAGATAGGCGGATCTCTCAGTGTGAGGCTTTCCTGGTGTACAGAGTGAGTTCCAGGACAGCAGGGCTGCACAAAGAAACCCAGTATAAGAAAGAAAGGGGGAAAATACATTTTGTCTATGAAATAAAAGATTTCACCCTGTTTCCTCAATTCAAAGGTCACCATCAGCCATTGTTAAAGTTATGCACTACCACCTGAAACATGTTAATGTTTCCTCTTACATTGAGTTCCTCAAAGGAAAGTTACAGATGATATGTCTAACTTAATTAGTGCAATAATTCACAGATGTGCTTATCTTCAAATGGTACAAATGTGAATGGATAAGTAGTACAAATTTGAATAGACATTTGCTAATTTATGTTGAAAGTATATTCCAAAACATTTAATTGTCTCAGGCTAAGAAAGCATTTTTCCAACATTCAAACTAAAAAGTGGCAAGATCTTTTGGCTGACCTACAAATACCAGTAAACAAATTTATTCAAAGTACAGAAGCTTCTGTAACAACTGCCAACTCTCCCAACATTTACTCCACTAGACATGGAGCTCTTTTCTTTATCCCTTTTCCTGTATTTCCATCCATTCATGGCAGAAGTAAGTAAAGTGAGCAGAATGCACTTGTAATCCCACCTGCCAGCTTGGGCTTCACAGCTAGTTCTTGACAGAAGGAAGGAAGAAAAGAAGAAAGGAAGGGAGGGAGCAAGGGAGGTCGGAAGGACAGACCAATTCTCAGAAAGAATAAATCGTTTACAAATGAGAAGTACCATCAATCACAACCAGCAGATGATCCTCAGATTGTCCTTTTAATTTTGGTGTATATGTTTTCAGGTCCTGTATTACTTGGATGAAACATGGTAGTGACAACAGGCTAAATAATAAGACAATTCGAGTTTAAAAGTCCTAGGTTAAGTGAAATCAAATAAAACCCAAAATCAACTACTTCAGACTTTCTCTTGAGACAACAGATTCAGCAAAGCCAAGTCACTTAACATGACTAATGCACTGGCTTACAGTGTACTTGGGTAAAATTACTGACCAAAACCTGAAAGGATGGAATCTGATCCTGACCTGCAGTCCAAGCGAAGACACAAAAACAGTTATTTGTATACGCCGGGCTCAGGTTCTACAGAAAACAAATGTGGTCCAGAAAGTTCTCCTTTTTCGTAGAGTGGAGGAACAAGGGTAGCATCCTATATCATAGAACAATGCACCAGTAGTTTCTCTAGGTTTTAGAGTCTATGAGAAGAGTGTAAGCACAGCCATAGACGTTGGAAAGGGAAGTAAAATATATCAACTGGAGAACATAAGTAGTAGTGATGTGAATGTTCACTCTAAAATTCAACTTTCCTGTGTGTTGAAAACTTATAGCACAATCATTTAGCAAAAGGCAGGTCTACTGAAATGCAAAGATTTTTAACCCAAAGCAGCTGCAGTATTGTAGTATCCTATGATTTCTCTTTAAACATCAGCCTTTCTATTAATCAATTCTGAGAACACAGCTGTACCGGTGAATACTAAGACACTATATTAGTATTTATTTTCTATGCACTAATCACTTTTGAGAGCACGATGACTGGAGGTTAAGACACAGGCTGTGAAATTACTTCCACATTCACAGGTTCACAGCCAGAGAGACTTTAGCTCCTAATGCTTGGTAGTCTTCATGCAAACCACACATGACTTAAGAATCATGCAGTCCTCCCCATTTTGGCTCTAAAGCAAATAAAATCATTGAGGAAAAGCAAAGATTCCAAGGGTTTAGATGACAGACTCTGCTTTGGGATCAATCATATGCTTCATGAAATTCACAATTACTACCAGAGGGTCACAATGACTGCATGTGGGAGCAGGTCCAAAGTCATCCTCAAATCCAGCCACCCCAGCACTCCCCATTACATACTTCTCAGAAGCTCCCAGCTAGAAAACGTCTATCACCATGAAAGCAATGGTAGTGATATCCCATTTGGAGGAGGAGCTGGCCTGCTGCTGCTAATGAGCCCAGTCACGGAGCTTTAAAAGATCTGGGAGGCGCTGTGTTCTAAAACTGCTTGCTTTTGCTAGCCATTCTGTCTTCTTTAAAAATGAGGTCAACATTTTTTTTTCTCCTTTTCTTACTTTTTTTTTGTCATCTGTAAAGTGAAGAAAAACATGGGAGACCCCAAAAGACAAGAAGCAGTCCCTAACTCATAAACAGCTTACACTCCAAGATTTCTCACTCCTTTGAAAAATGTTTGCACTAATTAACCTATTTATACCATAGTTTCTAAGGAAAAAGCATTCCATGTTTCAACTCTAAACCACTGTCCTAACAAAAATAGAAGACATTGTATGTGTGGGTGTAGACAGGATCTACTATGAGAGACTGGGATTGCAGGTTATGCCCAGTTTCTGTTGCCTTTTTGATAACTGCAGCTAAAACCTAAAGCTCTAAATTCTAAATTTCCAAATTCTCTCCAGAGAGAAGCCCCTAAAAAGTTATGCCAGCAAGGGCAAGGGCATCTCCTCAAAGTAGTGCTAATGCAGAGAGCTACCACAACCTGTCATAAGCTAATAGGAAAAGTCTGGCTAATGTAACGTGCAAGTACTCATAATCACAGCAAAACTATGCAAAGACTACATATCATGTCAGATAAAGATAAAAGTTAGATGCACGCTGCTAAACTAGTTGGTCAACCAAATGTCTGGCACCTACAGAACAGTCTCACTGCTTCCTGGAGTCTCATCAACTCAACTGAGAGGAGGAAATCACTGGCAAGAAAAAGTGAGATTATAAACCCAAAATGTTATTAAATTCTCAAAATAAAAGATACTTAATTCAGTGACCTCACATATTACCTCTTACAGCAGTTGGTAATATTTATAACTTGAGTAACAAACTTTAAAAACAAGTTTAACTTGGTGACAAGTCACTTTTGGCAGCTATCTGAAGTCTCACAATTCAAGAACTACTGTAAAATTTATAGACGCAATAATCAAACAGCCTTTCACAAAAAGGATTCAGAAATGGAATGGGGGGGGGGGGGCTGAAGGTATGGGCAGGCCAGAATAAATTGGTTTGTAGAAACAGTCAGAGAGAACATTTAAATATTCCTAAAGTTCCCCTCATTGCTGCATGGTAATCTGAGTCACTTCCAAGCTAGTGTGTAGAATGCTCTTACTAGCTCCGGAGAAAATTTGTTTTAAAAGTCAGAAGTAATGACAGGCAACAGGCAATCTACACAACCTCCCTTGTAAAAATTTTTTAAGAATGATTATGAGATGGAAGAATGAATGGCATGACTAAAGTTAACAGCTATGAAAAGAAAAACTAAAGTGAACACATATTTTTTTGTTTGTTTGTTTGTTTGATTTCTCTCATTAGGTCACTTGAATTAGACATTCCACAGATTCACACAAAATCATGTCTCCATGCACAGTGAGGTGCAGGGACAATTCTTTATTACACCTATCTGCTAATTACAATGTTCTAACATTACAAACATAAACATCTCATCAAGAATAGACAAACATTAACACTACCACTGGAAGATGAAATAGCTAAGTAGGCCTTAGCTGTGGACACTTGCAGATCAGTATTGTGAATTAAAATTCAAATGGAAGAGACTCAGATGAAACACAAATATATCTGAAATGTGTTGCTATACACAGCAGAATAAAAACAAAATAGATTTTCATGAATAAAAAAAATTATGCTCTCAAATTCCTAAAGTAATCTAAGCCTCATTATACTATGCAGTTTTTCTAGGGACTGACTTGATGCAGATTTCTAATCCTCCTTCAAAGTAAGGAGGCGAAAGAAAAAAAAATCACCTCATCACTCATTTGTACATTGATCTGCAATCATTAATTTCAGCTTCTGAGTAACTCTTTAAGTAGTTAACAGCCTTCCATGCGTTAAAAAAAAAGTTACTTTCTGGAAAATTACTCTGGAAATATTTTGAAAATGTTTGGTCAATCGGACACTCTGTGCTATCTTCATCTGAAAAGACACAACTTTCTTTTTTCATATTGTTCAGTAAATTCTAGGGGCTTTCATTCCTGGTCAATTTCATTTTAATCTATAGTTGGCTGCGTGTTTCAAAAAGACTACTATATCCAGTTAGTAAGACTTGACAAATATTCTTGGGTTCCAAATAACATAATGGTCATTTAAAAGCAAAACTAAAGCCAGTGGTAGCACAGGCCTTGAAGTCCAGCACTCTGGAGGCAGAGGCAGGGGGTGCCTATCTCTGTGAATTTGAAGCCAGCCTGGTCTGCAAAGCGAGTTCCAGGACAGCCAGGGCAGTCTCAGTCTCGAAAACAAAACAAAACAGAACAAAACCAAGCAAACAAAAAAGAGCAACACTAATGTTAGAAAAAAAAAATCGAGACCTCTAAAATGGGATGAAAACATCTCACAGAAGGCTGTCACCATAACTGACTTTCTCTAAACTACAGTTTCCTTGAGAAGGCCCCTCTGGTGTTCAATAGGTGTTGCAGCATAAATATTTCTCTTAGAAGCACAACTTAAATCCGGTACTTAAGATAAAAGACCTCCCCCCAAAACTCATACATAACCTATATATTTACTAACTCTTAAGAAGAGTCTCTGCATTTCATACGGTAAGACAAATATCCTAACGTTTATTTAGGGTCTAATTACACGTTAAGATTAATTCAAGGATAACAGGGTAGCCAGGAGAATAAAGTAGTTTAAAGAGACACATTCTCTCTCTCTTTCTCTGTAAAAATAAAAAACAAAACAAAACACTTCATTCAGGTTGGGCCAATGGGAGAGAGTTAAAGCAGTCTTCCCCTGTAGGTAACTCGGTGCTCGGGGCGGGGGTGAAACCTTCAGGTCAGCCCGTGCGATGCAATGTGCCACTTGGGCACCACTATCTAGAGCTCCCAGCACCGCGGTACTATGCTCTCTTCTCCACAGACCTTCCTGCGGAGAGTAATAAAGAAGCTCCCGCAACGCTGTCGGATACTGTGGTAACGCCGAGGGTGAAAGCTGGGCTAACACAAGAGCGATCTCGCTCTAAAAGGCAACCCAGCACAACTGTGGAAACTGTGGCGTGCTGAGTGCACTTAAGGGCCTTGGGGGGGGGGGGGGGGGGGGGGGACAGGCAATCTTGAAAATACCTGTGCTGGAAAAACACGAGCCGCTAGCACCGCGTTCGCTTTCGGGATATTTTTCCTAACCTCTAACACTCCACTCTCCGAGAGAGAGAGAGAGAGAGAGAGAGAGAGAGAGAGAGAGAGAGAGAGAGAGAGAGAGAGAGAAGGGGAAAGCGTGAAACTGCGAGGCTGAGCGGACCGAGGGGCTCCGGGCTCCTCCGGCGGCCAGGAGGCAATCGCGGGGCTGCTCCGACGGCAGGGAGGGGAGAGAGAAAATCAAATGCAACAAGGCGCAAAGCTGCGGCGGAGAGGGCGTGGGGAAGGGGTTCCCCCGAGGCAGGCGAGGCGCCGCGCGGGGCCGGCCCAGCCCGGCGGCCGAGGACCGGGGCTCCGCTCCCGGGCAAACTTCGCCGGGCGGGCACGGGGGGCGCGCCCGGGCCGGCCGGGGGAGCTCGGGTGGGCTCCGCCGGGCTCCGGCCACGCCGGGGAGCGCGGGCTGCCGGCGGGGGAAGGGCGGGCACACTCACCACGGGTCGAACTCGTGGATGATGCTCTCGAAGCGGATGACGGCGAAGAGGCGCGAGCTGAAGCCGGCCAGCCAGGCCAGGAAGAGGATGGTGAAGGAGAGCAGCGACTGCCAGCCGGCCGGCTGCGACAAGCCCCCGGACAGCCCCGCGGGGGGCCCCGGCTTCGGCGCCGCCGCCGCCCTGGACGAGCTCGGGGCTCCGGGCCCGTGGTGCCCGTGGCGGCTGTTCCCCAGAGCCATGAGGCCGCTCCACGGGGACGAGTTGAGGGACGACTTGTGCTTGCTCTCCGGGGCCGAGGGCTCCGCCATGTTGTGCCCCGGCGGCGGGTCTCGCTCGTCCTCCGCGGCCGCCGCCGCCTGGAGCGAGGGGTGCTGGGCGGAGACCCAGAGGAGGAGGAGGAGGAGGAGGAGGAGGAGGGCGACGGCGACGACAACGAGGAGGAGGAGGCGGAGGCGGAGGAAGAGCTGGGCGCGCTCCCGCCCTCAGCACCGCGAGGCCGGGACACAGGGGGTGGAGGCGGCGGCGGCGGCGGCGGCGATCCCGAGTCTCCGCCTCAGCAGCGGCCGCGACCGCCGCGCTCTCAACCCAGAAGGCCCCTGCGCCCCACTAGCCATCCGTGTCCCCCGTGCGGCTGAGGAGGCGGCGGCGGCGGCGGCGGCGGCGGCGGCAGCGAGAGCCGACAGGACGAGGGCGCCAGAGGAGCGGCGGCTCGGAGCGGCAATGACATTCCCCCTCACGCCCGCCCCGCCGTGAGGAGCACAAAGGGGGAGGAGCCCCCTGGAGTCCGGGCGGAGCTCTGGCAACCCTTGACTCCGCCCCCTCGCCCAACAGGAACTGGCCCCTCCGCCTGTCACAGAGCGACAGGTCCGTTAAGGGGCGGGGCCGGAATGGCGGCGTGCGCCAATAGGAGCGCGAGCGGGGCCTGGGGCGGGGCTTCGGCGGAACGGCCCTCGCCCTCCCCCCGCCGCCTCGCGGCCTCGCGCCTATTCGCCGCCGGCTGCGGCTACGATTTCATTGTCAGTTGAAAGACGCGGTTTCGCGCGCGGGCCTGTTCGGGGCCCGGAGGGAGGGCGCCAGGAGGCTCGGCTCGCTTCGCCACGTGGGCCCCGACCCGAGGAGGAAGAGGTCCCCGTCCCCGTCGGCCAGAGCGACGTAGCGAGCACCGCCCGGCCGGGTTCTCGGCGGCCGTGACTTTTAACCCGCTCAGCGCGGAGCGCCCGCCACGTGACTGGGCGCGCAGGCGCGGTGCGCGGCCCTGGGCGCGTGGGTCCGGCCGCTGGGCTGAACGTGCCTGGGGTGGCCGGGTCGCCGCCTCCCCGGCCCCTGCTGTGCCCTCCCCGTCCGAGCTGCGTTAAGGTGGAGCAGCGAGGCGGACGCAGGAAAATGTGACCCCCCCCCCTTTCTTGTTTCTTCCAGTTGCCAAGAAATTCTTTGCAGCTCAGTCTTTTCACTGCAGGAATTCTTTATTTACACCTGCCTACGTTCCATCTCCAGGCTATTTTTCCTGGACCATATTAGCCGGTGCCCAGTTGTCACGTTAGCAGACCACCCGGCCGACCCTGTGTAGGAACTTTTCCTTGGCTGGGGCAGTTGGCTTAGACCTTCCTTCCTCCACAGCTAACTCCGCCCACCCCGAAAGCACAAAAGTCAGAGCAAAGGGAGAACAGAAGCAGGGGCAGTGGGAGAAGGCCCCCCCCCCCCGCCCCCCGGCAGGTGCAGAGGTTCTTGTTAATATTTGCTTGGTTTCTCGTGTACGTTCACAACGGTCCTCGGTAGGTGACATCGGAATTTAAAAAATGCGAGTAAAGATTTTCTTCAGTCCTGTAAAATTGCAAAATACAAATTCCCTTTCATTGCTCATTGTCAAAGGTTAGGTAAATGAACAAGAGTGCCTAATAGGTCCAGCCGCTCCCAACCTAGTGATTTAACTTCGCTGTTTCCCTTACAAAAATAGACTTATGTTAGATAAAGAAAAGCTTTCCAGAAATAGACTTCCTCACAACCAATTTAATATCCATCGTTTATTAAACATCTAAATTTTAATGAGATTCATGGTAGAATGTTAACCAATCGCTTTGACCAGAGAGGGAACATGCCCTTTCTCAGATCCAGAAAAGTGCACGTTGAAATGGCAGCATTTATTTTTACCCGTGTTTCATGAACCAATATCCTATCAACCTAAAATAACAGTCTTTCTCGTGGCTTTTATTTTAGGTTGCTTGGGTGTCTCTGTCTTACTGAAGATGTTCCCTGTTGACTCTGATGTTGTCTTCTTCCTCTTGGCTATTTAATGGTGGTGGTGGGGTCTGAAATTGAGTAGAAACAATCCTAATAAATTCTAAAACACAAGCCACCTGTGCGGGACTAGCCTTTCTAACTCTTAAAGTCGATTTGAAATCGTTGTGTGTGAGAGTGGTCACGTGTGTACTATGGCATGCATATGGAGGGTCAAATTACATGTTCGGATGTTGGTCCTTTCAGTACACCAGGTTAGCCTCCATCTCACCATAGAGCACTGGTTCTCAACCTGTGGGTCACAACCCCTCTGGCAAACCTCTATCCCCCAAATTCTTTGCATTATGACTCATAACAGTAGCAAAGTTACAGTTACAGCATAGCAACAAAAATAATTTTATAGTTGGGGCTCACCACGACATAAGGAACTGTATTAGCAGGCTGAAGCATTAGGAAGGTTGCGAACCGCTGCCATAGAGCATTGGGATTATAGGCACCTGCTGTCATACCCAGCCTTTTATGGGCTCTGGAAAGTCAAACGGAAGTCCTCATACTTGTGTAACAAGTTAATGTAAAAGGAGCTTATCTGCGAACAAGATGGAACATTGTTAAGGGAATACAGGGCCTTGATGTGGGCAAGGATACATGAGCTATAAAGGCATGAGGAGCCACGTTATCAGGAAGCCTGAGAGACATGGCGCCTGCCCTCACACCGAACATCAGTCAGCCCCGGGGAGTGGTAGCAGCCAACCCCCTGTACTGGCAAGCATGTGGTGTGAAGCATGGCGAACCCTGGAGCAGTGCAGGGAGGGGTGACTCACACCAGGGTGGGAACTGTGAGCTGAGGAAGCAGCACTGGAGGAGAGAGAGGGGGATCAGAGGAAGAAAGGAAAGATCTCAGAAGCAGAGGCACACGGTGCTGGAGAAGGGAAGGCAAGGGTCCAGGGAAAGGCTAGCATAGCTGCCACACAGGCTGTAGAGCTAAGTGGGAGAGGTCATGCTGAGAGGCAGATTGTGCATTTAGTTTAACTGGAGAGTGTTGGGAGACCATGCAGAACTTGAAGTTGGAAGCAGAGTGTTGTTAAGACGAGTAAGTTGATCAAGTGTGTGCTTTAAGAAGGCTCCAGGGGCTGTAATGTGGAAAATGCTTTGAGAGGGGATCAGGAAGAGAACACATTAGTAGCCGATCTCATGAGAGTCCAAGGTTTATTATTCCCAGACCTTAGAAATGGTTAGATATTGTATGCTCCGGATTTATGGTCTCTCAGTGTAGAAAAAATGGCTTCCAGTCCGTTAAGGAAGCTCCTGTGTGTGAGCCACTTTCCATGAACTCCCTGGTGCCTGTCATGGCCTTGTTGAGTTGAAAAGTGCACCTTTGTCTTGGCAACTAAAATTTCTCGAGGTTCCTTAGCAAGTTTAGCAGATGGATTGAACATCTGCACTCACACAGCTGGAAGGAGACAGCATAGAACACACTCTTTCCAGAAGTCTGGTACCAGAAAGACAGAGAACCCAAGTCAGACCAAAAAAAGAGTGTCAGGGGTTGAAGAGATTGCTTAGCAATGAAGAGTACTTAATGCCCTTGGAGAGGACCCAGGTTCAGGTCCCAGCGCCCACATGGGAGCTCACTACTGTCTCTAACTTCAGTTCCAGGAGATCTGACCCCTCTTCCGACCTAGGTGGGCACTGCACGCACACAGGGCACATACAAACACTAGGCACAACATGTACACATAAAATAGATATCAAAAGAAAGAAAGGCACATATAACTTATCCACAGGCATGGCGGCAAACAAAGATCATCTACCAGGTGCCTCAGGAATGACGAAAGTCTAAGCTGGGACTCCCCACTTCCTGGAGACAGGAAACGAGTATGCTACACACTGTTGGCCTGGACAGAGCACACCAGAGGACGAGCAGGTCTTTGACAATGACAACTCTTGGGTGGCCTTTGTGCTGTCCTGTCTGCCAGCATGGCTGAAAACTGAGTCAGAGTGTGCACCAGCTTCAGTCTTTTGCCAAGATACCATGGTATATGATGGCTCTGAAGACACTGACCAGCACATCCTAACTTCATTCTCCTCAGGTTCACTTGGTAAAGTCACTTCACCTCTGTGCCTCAGTGTTTTTGGAATCTTCCTTTCTGGTGGGGTTCTGTTCAGAGAGAGAGAATCAGAACATGAAAAGAACTTGAAGCAGTACTAGGTACAAAAGGTCACACTGTGCTGGTCACTAATAGTGTCAGGAGGACGGCCGCCATATGCAGGCAGATGGTAAGGCAGCTCAGCTTCCTGAAGGTCAGGAAAACAATCCCCCATGAGCCAAGCCCATCCGAATGCTTCTCTTTCCGCAGCCTGCACTTGCATCAAATAAAAATGGGATCTTCCCCAACATCTGTACATCCACAAATACACAAGAAGAACCATGTGACAGGCAACTGTCTCTGGCCAGCAACTCACAGGACTCGAGGCCAGCCAACAGCCAGTGGTGAGCCTGAAAACCGATACTGCCATTTTCAGTCGTGAAATAAGTGCAGTCCGCAGAGACCCAGAACTACAGGCCTTCTGTAGTTGCACAAGGATTCCTAAGCTTAAGAACTGCAAAATAATAGTTATATTCATAAGCCTCTAAGAGTGAGGGTTGTTTCTTACGCAGCTGTGGCTAACAGATATAATGAGACTGAAGAGTGGCAAGCTTTCCAGCTATCATTCTTTTGTGTTCCTCAGAACAAGCCTGAATAATCAGAAAAGACGAAACACCCCTTCCATCTCTGCTATGCCAGTTAGAGAATATCCTGAGGAGCACTCATTCCACAGACCTGTTGGCAGTCGGAAGACTGTGTGCTTTATTGGCCTTTTATGCTCAAACAACCTGGTTCTAAAGGTAGACCATAGACTTAAATGGATGATTCTTAAAAAACAAACAAACAAACAAACAAACAAACAAACAAAAAACCATACAAGTGGTTGATAAGTACATGGGAAATAAATTCATGGTCACTAACCATCAGAGAAGTGTAAGTCAAAGCCCTATACTGTTAGGAAACAGACAGGAAAAGATGTCAAGGGTTTGGAGCAAAGGAGAGGATCCCAGGGCAGTGTCGGTGGTAATACTGTGTGAGACAGACATGGACACTTTAGCTTCAGCCCTGAGGTCTGAAAGGATGGTACTGAAGAGCTGAGTTTCAGGGTTGTCTTTACTAACAGGGCAAGTGACTTGAGGAAGTCCCTGAAGAGTCCTGCATGCACGTGTAAACTAAACAGAGCTGGGTTGGCATGAGTTCCACGTGGCTCTCCAAATCTGTGGGACTTTATAAATGAAGCTTTATAGCAGGAGTCTAGAACTCAGGGACAGGGTTTTTGTCATCTGGTTTCACCCGGTGCCAGAATACCCAAGGAAAGTGACTTAGAAGAGAAAGCATATCTCTTGGACCATGGTTTCAGAGGTGTTAGTCTGCAATCGGCTGGCTCTGTTGCCTTTAGGCTACAGCAAAGCATCCCAGTAGACCGGCTTGGCAAAAGAAAGCAGCTTCCTTCCTAGCAGCCAGAAGGCAGGGGTGGGTGGGGCAGAGGAAGGAGAGATAGGAGGTGCCTGGGACAGGACACACCCTTCAGAGATACAGCCAGTGACCTACTTCCTCCAACTAGCCCCTCCTTCCACTCGTCCATTTAATACAAGCTCATTAATGAAGTCAGCGCTGCTGTGATGCAGTCACTTGTCAAGTGTCCGCTAGCTGAAGGCCAAGCCTTCAATACTTGCCCTGAACTCGGTGCATAGCAACTGATATTTACTGAACGAGCCTGTTTCTACTTTGTATGACACATACAAAACGAATGAAGTGACTAGGTGAAGTCAGGAAACTTCAGTTTGGTACACTCCTGAGTTCCCATGAGGGAACATTTCTAAAACTTTAATGGAAACCCTCTGGCCGGGAAGGAAGGGACTCACACCACAATGGTGACATTAAAATGAATAATACTAATTTATAATCTGATAGAACTGGGGTGGGCAGCTTTTTCTCTGAAGGCCCACAGAGTAAATGCCGTCAGCCTCTGGGTATTGTTACCGTGGGCCTTGAATCAATTCTGCCATCCTAGCAAGAAAATATCCACAGCCAGAAAACAAGGGAACGGCGGACCTGCTTCCTTCCAGTCCACACAGCTGCTCATGCAGGCCCGTTTGCGGAGCCTTGTGGCAGAAGGACACAGTAATTACTGGGATCCCGTCTCACTCAAAATCAGGAGGAAGGTGAAGATGTCTCAAGGAAGAGCGACGTTTTCATGAAGCAATTGGCTTAGCCTTAGAGCATGGAGACAGGCGATACCTGCAGAGCGGTGGGGCGCATGTAGGAGCTACATGGGAAATACTCATGAATGTCACAGCTCTCTAGAGTTTACATCATCACTGTCCTAGTTTCTTTTCTCTTACTGTGGTAAAATGTCCCGACAACCAGCAACTGAAGGTAGAAAAGGTTTATTTTAGTTACAACTCCCAGTTCCAGTCTCTTGCTGTAGAGACACCACAGTGGCAGGAGCTTGGAGCAACCAGTCACGTCATATCCACAGTCAGGAGCAGAGAGAGAAATGCATGCGTGCTCAGTGCTCAGCTAGTACTGTCTAATGCCCCAAATAAGAGATCAGGGCTGCAGCCTGTCCGGCTTGCTCTTCCCGTGGTAATGAGGACAGTCAAGACCATCCCCCACAGACATGCCTACAGTCCAACAATCCCTCACGGAGACTCTTTTCCCAGTGATCTAGGTGATGCCAAAATGACAAGCTAGACATCGCAAGCCTATTTGATCATTCTCTGCTACTACTGAAGCAAGGGCACCGTTCAATCTTAGACTTCAGGACCTACAGCCAACCACTTTTGTATTTTCTTCTGGAAGTTCACACATCTGTGTCCATTATCTCGTGGCTCCCAAAGAAGGAAGGCGTATCAATTAGGCAAACATTTGGCTAAATGTAACAGAGCCGGGAGGCAGTGTCTCAAACCACAACCTCTTCAATGATGGATTGCGACATGGGGTTTGTAATAGAATATGGGGCTTCTGAAAAATTTGGCAACCCTAAAAGCTTCCTGAGCACGCAACAACATATAATTAATTCAACATGAAACCTGTAATGAATCTTAGATGTTTCTAGTTGCGGCTGCCAAAGTTGAGTCATGTGAATTTGCTACAGCTTTGGTTCTGAACACACAAACATGTGTACCTTGCACTGTGAAGCCCGTTACAACACAATAGCCAGTGAGCACCACCTAAAGCCCCTTGGCTCACATCCATGATGGTTCCATGTCAGGGTTTGCCATGGTTTTCTTTATACACAATATTTTTTTTTGTTCTTATGAGAACATGATAGTTTACTTTAGAAAACAAAGTCTTTCATACTTCAGTCTTTCTTCAGCATGTAGGATCAAGTTAGTAGGTCTTCGGATTGGGTCATATTGGAATGTTTGATTTTCACAGGTCGCTGTTTGGGTGCTGACTTGAGTTTCACTTAAAAAAATCATTAAATTCCTTCTGGCTTGAGATTAGGATAGAATTCCCAGTAATTTGAGAAATGGCTCAAAACATACTTCTGCCTTATATTTATGGAAAGTGGCCTTCTCAGCGCTGATGATTCTAAAGTCAAAGTATTAATCAACACCCACAAATATTGAAGATTGTCTACATTGTGCCATATCATAGTCTCAGCTGCAAATAATTACGTAAAGATATCACGTAATAACAGAGTACTTCCATTTTGTTAGCATGTAAACTTGCTTTAATCTTTATTTTTTTAAATTTACATTTTATTTTATATGAGTATTTTGCTTGTCTGTTACACCTACCATGTGGAGCAGTGACTGTGGAAGCAGAAGAGGGTACAAATTCAATGGAATTGAAGTTATAGGTGACTGGAGCCACTGAGCCCTCTGCAAGAGCAGCAAATACTCTTAAGAGCTGAACGGTCTTTCCACCCATACTTTTAAAAAATATTTAAAAAAAAAGTATTTGTCTGTAAGTGTGTCTATGTGCACATACCTAAGTATTTGTAGGCATGTGTATATGAGTGCTGGTACATGAGGAGGCCAGAGGAGGGCAGTGGATCCCAGCAGTTAGAATGACCTGCTGTTGTGAGCCACCCAAAGTGAGTACCGGGAACAGCACTTGAATCCTCTGCAAGAGCAGTGTGCACTACTTACCCCTGAACTATATCTCCAGCCCCTGCTTTAATCTTTACCACAAGGCAAAAGTCTATGTATGTATATCAATCATTGTTTTAGAATATGTTTTTATGATTTATTATCAGTAAGCACTTGACTTGAATTCCTATTTTTATAAACATGTTGAACCGGTTACTTTTTCCCTGCTGTGACAAAACACCAGAGGTGCAGCTTAAGAAGAGTAGAGAATCTTTGAGTTCACAGTTCAAGGTCCAAGCTTGTCATGGCAGGGAAAGTATGATGGCAGGAGCGTGAGGCAGTTGCCACATTGCATCCACAGTCAGGGAGCAGAAGCCGACGGATGCCAAGGCTCACTTCCCTTTCTCCTTTTTATCCAGTCTGGGTCTCAGCCTACAGAATGGGGGCCCCACCCACACCTAAGGTGTGTCCTCTGCCACCTCACTTATAAACTTCCTCATAGACATGCCCAGAGGAATATCTCTTACCTCATCCTAGATCCTGACAAGTTGACACACACACACACACACACACACACACACACACACACACACACACA
>NW_026586383.1:4736446-4792976 GCF_907164565.1 Psammomys obesus
CACACACACACACACACACACACACACACACACACACACACACACACCATCACTCAAAATTTATTAGGACAAGAGAGGTGTGAGTAGAAAAAGTTTAAGAAGTCTTTTCTTGAACAAACTGGTCTGTTCGCTCCCATAACTTGAACCTGTGAGGCTGGGGACGGCTGTTGCGGTTGCTCAGTGATGTCCTGGAGGCTCTGTACCTTTGCTGTGTGTGCTACGGTGTACATTCTTAACTCCTCTCCAGCTCCTCCCACTGTCTCCTCTTCCCCGAGCAGGATAAGCTGAGGCCTTCTCCTCCCAGGTCCCTATCTCTGTGTGGTTCCATGTCACAGTGTGACCGAAAGAGCGATCCTGGGGACAGACAAGACAAAGAGGAGGTGTCAAAGACTCGGGGAAGAGCATGCCGAGTAAGATGCTTACGGTGTTCAGGACTGTAGTCTAGGAGTTTGTGGGAGCTTCCGGAGATGGTTGTCAATTGAGCAATTTCCAGAGAACACTTGAGAACCACCCTCTTCAGCCCTTCGGGCTACAGTGTTCATTCTCTTTCCCTGACCCTGAACTCTGAGAGGCAATTTCCCTGATCTTTGTTCCCTGTGGTCTTCTGACAATCATGTAAGTAATCATTCCTGTATTAAAGCCTTTATTTCTGAAACGCCCAGAATAGCTCTGTTTTCCCAAGTGAACACAGTAATACACACTTAACTCCCGAATGCATTGGTAATGTAAGAGAGCTGCTGTGGCTGCAGACAGACATGAAATTACCATTTGAGGCAAAAGATAAACAGCATGTGGGGGGTGGGGCTATCACATATGCCCCCTTTTTGTTATTTAAAGGAACACACATTTTCCAAAATTATTTTAACAGACTTTCTCTTAGGTCTCGCAGGCACTACCATTTCCCATGAGTGTGCTGACTCTGTGTGACTCCAGGCTAGAGCTGTTTCTTCAGGCATGCCTGGCCTTGTTGACAATGGCAGCTGTGTTTCCGTAGCTCTGACTGGCCCAACTCAGATCAAGTACCAAATGTCCTCCTGACCGAGGACATTTGCCAAGATGAGAAACACTCATTGGCTTAAGCCATTCTGGCTCCTGATTTGAACAAAACTCTTGTTAGAGACCTGAAGCTCTCTATTGAATCTAAGATTTGAGGAATGTGTGTTTTAAAGTGTGCGTGTACAACTTACCTTATTCTCTTATGACCTTTCTGCAGGCTTGATATGAGCCCAGAGCAGAGGTTGGCAAAGTACTTCTGTAAGAGGCCAGGTGATAAATATGTAGGCCTTGCCATCTCTATAGTTCAACTACCCTGATACTAAAACAGCCATAGATACATAAGTGATGGTTGGCTGTGTTCCATAAAACCTGATTTGCTCTCAGGAGGGTAGGAACTGACCCTGTAGGCTCATGGATTGAAATCTTGGTCCCCAGCTGTGGCACTTGTTTTTGGAGGTTTGGGGAACCTGATTTGATGAGGCCTAGTTGGAAGTAAGAAGTATAACCCAAATAGGCCCTTGTAAAAGGAACGTTTATTCTCCTCTTGGAGGCTGACTGCCTCTGTCTGCTAACATAGGCCTAATCCTGGAAGCTTCCAGCCTCCATACAATCTAACCTAGGCCTAGAATGGTTTCAGCCTCTGAGACTTATGGTTGAATAAACTCACTCTTTCTAGTTGCTTCTGAACTCTGCTGGCTAATTCAACTCAGCTCTTCTGGCTCAAACTCATCTCCCAGTTTTCTTATTCAATCTGTCTTTTCTCTAGGACTCTGAATTGCTCTCCTTGGTCTCACACTAACTCCAGCAATCTGCTCTAATCTCCTGACTCCTCCTCATTCTCTGCCTCATTCGATCTTCACCTGAATTCTCTCTCGGCAACCTGTCTCTCTGTTACTATGCCAGTAAAACTGCCTCTCTCTCTCTCTCTCTCTCTCTCTCTGCATTGTCCCTTAAGTAGCTTCCCTTTCTTCTCTCTTCTCATTAGAGTTGGGCATATCCTATTCTATCAAGTCTTTCTCTGATTCCTCACTATTTCTGCCACTCAATTAGACATCACTTTCAAACACGGGTGCTTCCTTCTACAAACTAACTTTACCTTCATTGTTTGGGATTAATAGCAAGTACCACCATGCCTGGACCTAAGCTTCTCTTTACCTGAAACTTGCTCTAATTCAGATAGGTTTGCCGCTGACTCCTGGATTAAAGGTGTGTTTGTATTCCAGCCGGATCACATAGACCAGCCACATTCTGAATTAAAATTCCTCTGCAGACCCTTTCCTCCCCAATGTTCTTTTTGTCATGGTGTTGTATCGCAGCAGCAGTAGCCCTCACTAGGAAGTATTCCAGAGAGCATACTGTAGTTAATCCAACATCTCCCTCTTTGGTGAATGTTGGCTATTTCCAGTTTTCTGTAATTACAAACAAGAGTATATTTATTAAACATCAGCAGAAGTCATTTTTACCATGAGTAAAATTTGGTACAAGTACGTCCATCTGTGATTTCTGCAGAAAAATTCTCCTTCATATAAGTTTGCAATTACTGAATTTCCAAAATGTGTGAGAAGCCCACTTCCCTGGGTTCACTCGGAGCATGCTAACAAACTGTTGACTCTCTGCCAACAGATGACATGGAAACTAGTAGTTTTAATTTGCATTTCCTCTCTGAGTGATGCTGAAGCTACTTATTTAACGTTTAAGGCAGTCTTTACACTCTCAATGAGGCAGAATTACCATCACTGATTGTATATTCTTTAGCATAATTATTGGAATAGTATGCGCCAATGTTATGGAAATCATTAGCATGTATGGTTTTATTTGCTAGTTGTTCAGCAAATGAGGTCATCTATATTAAATTCATTCTAATATGTTCTTTTTAAAAAACGTAACACTTCTGCTGTCCCTTAGATTATCTATCCTAGATCATATATTTCATGAAATTACCTTTGAAGTCACGAAGGGATTTTCTTTACGGTGCATTAACGAAGTCAGATATTTTCTGAGGATAAAATAAATGCTGGGCAACTCCCCTTCTGGTAGAAGCATGACCGCTTTGTTGTCGTTTTTAAATAGGATGAGCATTTGTGCCTTCCTGATATCCAGCTAAACTGTGTTCCTTTTGCTGAGAGTTTTTTTTTTAAGTACGTTCTACTTCCTATTTTTAGTCTCCCTTCTCCCCATCATCCATCTCTCCCTGTGTTCGTGTGCATATTATATCATGTGGGAGAAGGTCAGGGGACAAGCTCAGATTTTGGTCCTCTTCCATCTTCATTCACGCAGATGTCTTCCTGTTAGCCATGGGGTATGTCAGTCAGACCAGCTGGCTCAAGCTTCCACAGACTCTTCCATCTCCCCTTCCCATCTCCCTGTAAGAGTCCTGGCATTACAGATGCAGATTACCAAATCCAGCTTTATGTGAGTCCTGAGAATCCAAACTCGGGTCCTCACATTTATGTGGTAAACAGTTTGCCAGCTGAGCCATCTCCCCACGCTGTACTTTCTTCTCCAAGCCTTGCAGCCGTGGTTAAAGTGCCCAGGATACAGCACGACAATGAGCCTCTGTCTTTGTTTTTGTTTTTCATACCAGTCCGAGCAATCCTAAAATGAGTAACTGCATTCAGTTTATAACAAAATTGATTAAGTTATGTTCTTCTGTGGTGGACCATGAAATAAGCCAGAATGATATTTTGAGCTGAAGTTTATAAAATGTGAAACTTACAGAGTCTGACAATGGCACCCCACAGGTCTCAGGAAACAAGGGGTCTCTCTGGCTTAATGAGAATGTTTAATAGATTCAAAGCTACAGCATCACACATTAAAAAAAAAAAAAACTTCCTGCCCTTCCTACTTCCTATTATAAGTTGTTATCACAAATGTTTAATTTTAAATTTAGGCACAATAAATATTATACTGAAGAAATGTATTCCATTTAATAATTACACAGAACAAATTCATTTACTGAGGAATTAGAAGGGATTTTGTTGGTTATTAAATTAGCGACACAATGAAGAATGGGAGGCCACATTAACGATAAGTTATAAAATAGAAAACCACATTACAATTTTGATAATAAAAACAAAATTAAAAGGAGCTGAAGGGACTTATTAATTATAAAAAGTCTGAACTATCCCAAACACTGTAAATGCTCTCATGGTTGGGGTGTTACGTGGGACTCTTATGCTCTCTAGCTTTCCAAGTAACAGAGTTCTGCTTGAGTTGTTGGGGAATGGAATTATGGAAAAGATGCGCAGAGGAGTCAGAGGTGCACAGAGCTACAGGTGCAGCTGCATAGCCAGACTGTGCAGGAGACAGAAAGTTATCCCAGGACACAGCAGCTCTGGAGGCTCCACGGAGCTCTGGTAGATGCAGCAGGATCTCTCTGGCCTGGTACACAGCTTCATACACTGTGGTCTGGAGGTTGCCTCTACTTTTTGCTTTGGTTCCTGCTGTAGCTATGTCTTTTGCCTTCTCCCTACCTGCTTCTCCTCAGCAATTTAAAAAGTATTATTATTATATTATTATCGTTATTAGAGGAGAGCACATGTGTACCTTGTCACAGGCGGAGGTCAGAGGTCACAACATCCTGGAGCCAGTTCTTCTAACAGTGGGATTCAGGATGGAACTGAGGTTGGTCAGGCTCACAAGGCAAGCATTTCTACCCACTTGGCTATCTCTGAGTCTCTCTCCTAGTTTTTTTGATGATGCATCTTCAGTCTCTGCCACTTTGTGGTGTCTGCTTGCTGAAGGCCCCTCTTGAACATCTGTTTGCTCCTTATGAATTTTTTGAGCATCTGTCTTATATCAATTTCCTTAGATGTAACCCCCTTGAGTTTGAAGGGAATTTATTTAGGTGATTTGTGAAGAAAATGTTCTCAGCGGGGGGGGGGGGGGGATCAGAAGACAATGCCCAGATCAAAGTAAGTATTCAAGTCATGATGTAGTCTCATCACAGACATGCTCTTTAGTTCAGTCTTTCAGAGGCAGAGTGGACACAGGAGCTGAAGCACTCCTACCCACAAAACTGGCAGTCACTAGTCAAGAGACTGGGCATCAGCTTCTAGGTCCTTCCAGTACTCTGGTTGCCAGCCGGCAGGAAAAGATCCAGTGAAGGATATGTACAAATGGTAGAGACACCTAAGAATTTGGGGTGCGGGTGATATATGGGGTCAGCACACCCTTTAGAGTCAAGTATCATATAGACTGCAGCTGTCAAGGACAGGCCTGAGGAGGTCCCAAAGTTACATTTAAGATGCTTCCAATTTGCTGGCTAGGGCTCTTTTGTTCTACTCAGAACAACAACAACAACAAAACAACAAAAAACCTAGGAATGGCCAAGTAGACACTCAAGTGCTGCACTTGGTAGATTCTGCCCAGTATGGATTTTGTGAGGGCAGGAAGAGGAGAAACAAGAGCAGGAAGAGGCAGGTCCTGTGGCGGGTAATGCTCTCCTCCTATTCCAGTTCTCAGGAAGGTCTCCAGTGTTGAAACTCTTACTTGCAGGTGTTACAAAGAAGTCAAGGTTCCTTAGTTCTTGACAGAAGCTGGTATTTCAGCCCGGCAGGCTTGGATATCAGGGATCCTCACTCCAGGTTAGAGCTTGTGTGTCTGGAGTGTCTGAGACCCTTTCCCCAAAAGATCAACAGCAGTCTGGAACTCTTCAGCCTTCACTCTGTCTTCTCTGCTCCCAGCATCCCCATTGCTTCTACCCTAGCTGTTCTCTCATACTGTCGGGCTGACTTTTCTTTAACTCTCAGGAAGCCTCACCACTTCTGGAGGCTGGTCAGCTGACCCTCGGTCAGCAACGCCTGTCTGGCAGCCTGCAGGCCACTGTCTGTCTGTCTGTCTTCCTGTTTGCAGCTCGGCCTGCTGGTTGTCCAAATCTTGTATAGCTGTTCCGCTGTTTCTTTCTTCACGTTACCAGCTCCGCTAACACTACTGAACGTGGTCCTAAAAAGACCACTTGAGACAAGCCTTTTCCTGGACCTAAATCACGAGAGAGCTCAGGCAGCCTGAGCCTGCATCTGTGGTGGGAAGAGCAGTATTTGGGCCAATCACAGCACACCTCATGTGAAAATGAAGATTTGTGTTTGGAGCAGTCCCTTTGGTAGGCCTCCAGGGAAAGCGCTCCCCCTATGGCCTAGGTGGAAATGGTTGCAGGGAAGTCAGGTCTGCATGTTCATGCAGCAAGCGCTCTTGCCCACTGAGCCTCTTTTGCAGAACCTCTGTAGGCTTCTTGATCTTGATTCCCTAACTGTTATCAAGGAGATTTCTGCTGTGTAAACCACTTAGTTTGTTACATCCTGCTGTGGCCTACCGCCTGGGCTGAGCACACTCTACACCCCATGTGATTGATGCGTTTTTAAAAAAATGTGACTTTCTCTAGTATATTCACATATTTTAAATGAGAGGATTTTTGTATGATTCGATGAAACTAAATCTAAGAAATTTACTGGCACATATATCTCATTTAGTTGAGAAACCTAGGAGCATGAAAAGGATACCCAGATTCTTACACTTTATACACTCTTACGTGTATATGATATAAACTGTATATTTTATTCTTATGTATATACTGTCCATGAGTTTGAAGATCACAATGACAACATTTCTAGCTATAGAGATCTAATCTAGTTCAACCCTTTAAAATAAATATTTTTTTCTCTTAATTATGTGTATTTGGTGGTGGTGGGGAGTATGTGCGCACATAAGTGCAGGTACACGCAGAGGCCAGAAGAGGGCATCAGATTCTCTGGGAACCAAACATCCCCTGGAAGCTCATGAGGTGCTCTTAACCACTGAGCCACCTCTTTAGCTCTCATCCTCTATTTTAAAAATAACTGAACGGTCTGTATTAGTCAGAGTGTTCCAGAGTTTCAGAACTTAATAGAACTTATAAAATGATGATTTCTATCTATCTAATATATATTAGATATATATCAAATATATTAATAATTTTATTTATATATGAGTACATTTATATTTATAATATATATTTATACATTAATACATATAATAAAAATATGTGGGATTTATTAGAATGACTTACAGGCTGTGGTCCAGCTAATCCAACAGTGGCTGGCTCTGAATGGAAAGTCCAAGAACCCAGGAGTTGCTCAGTCCGAGAGGCTGGATGTCTCAGCTGGTCTTCAGTACACACTGGGATCCTGATGAAGTAGGCTGTAATGCCAGTGCAGGAATGGATGTGCTAGCAAGGTTAGAGCAAGCAAACAGAGCAAAAGCTGCCTTCTTACGTAGGCTTCCAGCAGAGAAGGTGTGGCCCAGATTAGAGCTGGATTAAAGTTGTGTCTCCCTATTAGACTTGAAGTAGATTGTCCCTCTTTGAATTAAGCAGAAATCCCTCACAGAAGTGCCTTCTATTTTTGGGTTTTAGTTAATTCCAGATGTTGTCAAGTTGACAACTGAGAGTAGCCATCACATCCAAAACAGCTAAGTGACTCTTGAAAGATAACTTATTAGTTGGTGGCAAAACCACTAATAGGTCAGTTCCAGAAACTCATACGTATTTTATAATTCTCTCTGCTTGGCACTACAGTATGGTGTCAGTTAATTTTCTATTGCTGAGACTATGACCATGGCCAAGGCGACACATAGAGGGAGGTCTGTTTGGCAGCATGTGAACAGCTGAGGGCTCATGCCTTGAAATGCAAGCAGGGATACTCAACTTAGAAATATGTGAGTCTTTAAATTCTCAAAACCTACTCCCAACATCTTCTAACAAGGCTGCCCTCCTAAGTATCCCAAATAGTGTCATCAGTTGGGAACCAAGTGTTCAAAAACCCCAGACTATTGGATGGGGCATCACATTCAAATGATGATAATTATATAGGAAATAATTGAGGATTATAAAACAGCCTGTAGATTCCAGTGAACCTACTGACCGCCAAAGACAAAATCCTCTGTACTATAGCTCTTAAAAGAGAAAGGGCATTTTAAAGCATTTCCTTCTAATAACAGTGCATTAATCAGCTACTGATACAGCAGAGCCGCCTAAGAAACAGCCCCAGAATGTAGTAGCTTACCACAGCTGGCATTTCTTGTTTTCTGTCATGGCCTGGTGGGATGGATAGTTTATAGGTCTGTTGAGCTCCGCTGATATCAGCTGGACTCAGCTTTAAAAATGGAAGAGGCTCAAGTCTTCTTCAAATGTCTCCTCTGTTTCCTTGAACCCTTTTGCTATTTGGATATGTGTTTTTCAGAACAATGATAGCTCAAAATCCAAACTGAATCCTACAAACGTCCATTTGTTTGTTTGTTTGTTTGTTTGTTTGTTTATGTGTGTGTGCTTGTGTGAGTTTACATATAGCATGTGCACACAGTGCCTGCAGAGGCCAGATGTGGGTGTCAGTTGCTCTGGATCTAGGGTTACAAGTGGTTGTAAGTGTCCCTGGATGTGCTGAGACTGAACCCAGATCCTCTGCAGGAATAGCACTGCTCTCAACCTCTAAGCCATTCTCCTCAGCCCCTGCAAAAAAAAAGCTCTAAATCCACTGTTTGTGCAATGTTTACCAATATTTTGCTAACCTACGCAAAGCTGTGGCTAGGTCTAACAATAAGGTGGGGCTTTTTATGTCACCAACTCTCTTGAGTGTTTTTTTTTTTTTAAAGACTCATGGCAAAGAACCTGAGTATATAATCCTATTTCAGGAGAACTGTAAACTTAAAATAATTCAGTCTGCGAAAACTATCACTCATGCCTCCTGGTTACCACAATACAGTTAATAATGTGTAGTTTCAAAAAGTCCGTGCAACAAATTTATGAGCCAAAAGGGAGAATGAATTTTAATATGTTTTATACATTGTTTTCCTTTAAGATAAGGAAACACTATTAGTTAAAAGTTATCTATTGGTCCAATATGCCTCCTCTCTACTTATATGCAAGGCTTTGCTTAAATGAGAGAAAAGAAAATTAATTCAGGTTGTAAACTTGTCATTTTGGAAAGGTGTTGATTATATTAGGGCTTCGGTGATTGGGTATGTGAACACACCTTTATCTCTGTGAGTTCAGTTGTTAAGCAAAGAGTTCTAAATCCAAGAATGTGGGCTTCAGAGAAGGCAGAGGAGGACTCAGTGCTGGCTCCAGGCGGAAGGACTATGGAAGGGCTTCTGAGAGCTCCAGGAAGAGGAAGGAATCCCATCTAAATTTAGTCTAAATGTCAAAATTGGACATTCTGCTTTGGACCCAACTTAATTCTAACCAAAATCTCATTTAGCAATGGATTGAGCAAGCTGAGACCCTGTTAGTTCATGGTAACAGACAGCTCACTGTTCCAGTTTTAGAAGCAGCTTGATCAAAGGATCAAAACACATCACCAGACTATTTCTCCATCAAAACCACCGTTTGGTAACATTTCCTTCCATGCTGGCTCTGTTCCCAGACAATGGCTACCACATCTGCAGCTGTTTCAGAGGGGGAAGAATGAAGACAACCTTTTTATTTATTTATTTTTATTAAGGCTTCCTATTGCATTTGATTGGCTCTGAGCAGGCAGAACATCTGTTCTTGAACCAATCCCTGTGGCCTGGGGCACACACTCAGCCTCCACTAGCACTCTTTGTTTAGGACTGTAGTGACAACTCACTTGGAGTCTGTTCAGAATGGGGTGGGGATCTGAACTAGTTAACATACAACAGTATGAATACCAGATTCCACAACAAAGATATGTGTAAAATGCAACGGATTATATATAACCTTAAGTGTTGTATTTGAGTTGCCTTTAGCTACCTTAAAATTGTAAATGATTTATAGGACGCTGGCAATAAGAAAACGTCCTAGGCTGAGGCTGTAGCTCAGTGGGTAGAACGCTCGCCTAACAAGCGCAAAGCCCTGGGTTCATTTCCGAGCATAACCAGGCATGGTGGAGCACACCAACAGTGCCAGCACTGGAAAGGGGAAGGCAGGAGGATCAGAAGTTCAAGGCTATCATTGGTTACATACTAAGTCCCTCACATTCTTTATATGCTGTGATAGTTCAGCCGTCGCTGAAGCCTTTCTCCTTTTTGTGTGGTGTCTTGCTAATTATAAGAGCTTTCATGCATCAAGCATCCTGTATCTTCGGCTGTCAGCTATGCCAGGAAAATATTTGTATCCATACCTTAAAAACGGAGAAAAATGAACCCAATGGTTGCTGACAACCTGATGACCTAAGGTTGATCTCTGGGACCCACATGATGGAAGAGAGAACCAGCTCCCACAGGTTGCCCTCTGACCTCAACACAGGTTCTAGTGCACATCCACAAGTTAATAAGTAAATAACGGCAATAAAAATCTTAATAAATGCCGTGACGTTCTCAAGATCAAATGACATTTTCATGAACACACAGAGAACCTGGTAACACTCACAGTCTATTTCACTTAAACAATAAAAACGAATTAACCTTTTTACCAAGGCCTTAACACAGGCGGGTCACAGAGGGCTTTTGCTGCCGTCCACACTCTTCATCCCATCAGGAGCTCAGCCCTTCCTTCCATTCCCAGCCCTTGGCAAGACCAGTCCCATGACCTCACAGCATCACGCAGGAGCAGCAGGATCCCCGTCACAAAGGCCAGCCCACAACTCCCAAACAGGAACTCCGTCCAATAGACTCAGGTTTCTACTTTCTCCTCTTTTGGGGGGAGGAGAGGGGTCTAGCTACATTTTATTTCTCCCTTTTAAAAACAAAGTTTTTTTTCCAGTTTTTTTTTTTTTTAAATCACATTTTTTTATTTAGTGTGTATGTGCTGTGTGTGTTAGCATGTGGTATGGGCATGCTTAGTCTCAACGCCGTACCCATGTGTATGGAGGTCAGAGGACACCTGTGGGAGCTGGTTCTCTCTGTCTGTCACGTGGGTTTTGAGGATCAAGTGCTGAGGATCCCACAGCAAAATTTCTTAAGCGGTGGGTCACAATGCCATGCTGGGCCAAACGGCTGGCTATGAAGCCAGGGAAGCGTTGTCGAGAGTAAAAAGGTTTCTGAATGCACAGTGGCCACAGATTTATTCAAAATCAAATGCATAGTGAGTATGAAGTGCCTCTGGCGACACTTGTCCACGTTGCACCCCACGACCCCTGCAGCCTCGGTTACCATCACGTCACGTGTGCGCTCAGCACTGCGCGTGCTGTCCTCACACGTGATGCTGAGCAAGACCACGGCGAACATTCTGGAATGTCCTGCAGCAGGGCTAGCTCGACTCGGCTCAGATACAAGATGGTCCTGTGCTATGGGCGACGGCGTTCCCTGTAATTTCATAAGGATCTCTGCTTTGACAGAAACATGACTTAATGGCGGAAGAACGAAGACTTTCCATATTTTCCGGCCATGGTTCCTTAGTGTATACACATCATATTAGTGTGTCTTTGGACTGTGTTGTATTAGAATGTTTTATTTAAAAAACATTGCTGGAGCTGTTCACTTGCATTTCATTAAAAAAAAAAAAGTGTTGAATGAATTTTGGCTTAGGATTTTTAGGACAGGAATTCCAATAATTTCTGAAAAAGCCCTACACTGGCTTCTGCTGTTTTGTATGCGTGTGTATGCAAAGTGGCAGTCTCCACATCAGCAGCCACAAAATCAAAATATCAAACCTAGTCTGAAAAACAGGGGTCCCAGCACACAAAGTAGCCAGCCAAGATTTAATTCTCATGTAAAAATAAACAAGCAATCTTCTCATTAGTATGCAGATTTGCCTTTTTCTTTACTAAGTGGTAAAATTATCTATACGGGAGAACCATTTTAAAAAGTATCTCTTCATGATTTGTTATCAGTAAATGCTCAGTCATTGCTTGGTTGGTTGGTGACCCAAGAGGGGTCACACAAGTGGAAAAAGTTTAAGAATTCTTTCTTTCTTTCTTTCTTTCTTTCTTTCTTTCTTTCTTTCTTTCTTTCCTTCCTTCTCTACTCCTCACCCTTTTGGCTGATGAAGTGAAGAAGACCTGCCTGTTTTATTTATTTATTTTAATTTTATTTTATGTGTGTGGGTGATTTACCTGCATGTAGAATCCAGAAGGTGGTTTCTGATCCCTCCTTTTCAAAAGCAGCCCGCTACTCCTAACCAGTGAGCCATCACCCCAGCCCTGTTTTAAAGCACCGTAGCTGGGGCTGGAATGATGGCTCTGAGTTTAAGAATACTTACTGCTCTTCCAAGCTCAGTTCTCAGCACCCAGAGTGGGTGGCTTGCAATCACCGGTAACTCCTGCTCCAGGGTTTCCAACGCCTCTGGCTTCCACAACTACTGTATTCATGTGTCCAGACATAATTAAAAATAATAAAAATAAACTCTTTAAAGCATCAACAGCTAGGGATTTCTCTTATCTCTAGATGCTAGGCAGTTACTAGCATGACTGTGAGAACCAGACTTTCTGCATTCTGTCTTCATTCCTTCAGCTTGTTGAATGCCTGGGGGGATGTTGCTTAAAATCCCCATGCCTCAATATTATCTGTTTAAGGCTGTCGTCGTCATCATCATCATCACCATCATCATGTCTGTATCAGAACTGAATGAATTTTCTAAAATAAATCCCAAGACCCTGCTTAATACAACAAGCCCATGAGCATTCAAGGTATTTTTAAAGACTTCGCTTCTTTTTATTATGTGTGTGTGTGTGTGCCTGTGAGTGGGTATGTGCATGTGGGTGTAGGTGCTTGTGGAGGGTGTGGTGGTTATGTGCCGGTTGTGTGCCATCTGGCACGGGTGCTAGGAGCAAAACTTGGGTCTTCTGTAAGAGCAGTGCGTGTACCTAACCAGCTCCCTCAAAAACTCTTGTTAATGATTATTATAGAACCACTTAGCTATTCCATGAGAAAAACTGTTTTCCTAATACAAAAAAAAATGTCATTTCACTAGTTTTGGACAGAAGAACCCTGGGTCCAGGAGGGAGTAGCAGTACAAATCTCAAACCACTGGGACAGGACTCATAAGTGGAAAATCCTTGAAAGTGGTTTGGCTTGGGTATTTTTCCTGGCAAATGTATTTGGGAAGTTAAATGCAAATTCAATCCCTATACTACTTCTTCAGGGACCACACACATAATACAATATGTATATGTATATAATTTGTGTAGTCACCAATCAAGAAGTAAAAGACAGGGCTATGAGTTGGCCCGGTGGGTAGAAGACTCAAGTTTGATCCCCAAGACCCACTTGGTAGAAGGAGAAAACCTCCTCTTCAAAGTTGTCCTCTGACCTATGGACTTGGGCTGTGGTGCCCTTGTACATACAGAATATAAAATAAATAATGGAATTAAATGGTCTTTTGTTTGTTTTGTTTTGTTTTGTTTTTGCGACAGAATTTCTCTGTGTAATCCTGGCTGTCTTGAAGCTCACTTTGTAGACCAGGCTAGCTTGGTACTCACAGAGATCCACCTGTTTTTGCCTCCCTGGTGCTGGAATTAAAGATGTGTACCACTACTTACCAGAGCATTAAAAATTTTTAAGGAAGTAAAACTAAGACTAAAAATACAGATTTTTTAAAAAAATTATTTGTTTAATATGCTATCATTTGTTGGCCCACCAATACAGGGAACTACATTTGATCTCTTCCTGAACTCTCCATCAGGTGGTGCCCTTCTTGCCTTCTCGCTGGGATAGGGGTTATCATTTGTAAAGGCTCCAAGTAGAAGGAGCTCATCACCCCTTCACACTGCCTCCAGCGGGGTGGGCCTGGAGACAAGCAGCCAGCACTTACCTATACGAGCAGTATCTGGTACTCCCAGCACGTCCACACTATCTCATTCAAACGTTGAGAACCTACCTAACAGTTGGCGTGGTGGCACACCCTTTTAATCCCTGCCGGTGTAGAGCCAGTTGGATCTCTGTGAGTTTAGGTCTCATCTACAAATCAAGTTCTAGGACTTCCAGAACAGTTATACAGAGAAACTCTGTCACAAAACAAAACAAAACAAAACAAAACAAAACAAAACAAAACAAAAGGGCTAGAGAGATGGCTCAGCTGTTAAAGGCTAGGCTCACAACCCAAAATATAAGAGAACCTAAACAAATAAAATACAGTCTTATTTAGATGTGCCAGCACACCTGAAAATGAACCTTAAAATTAAGTTCATTCCCCTTTGAATTTCAACTCTGTACTTCTCTAAATGAGAACACTCATTAAAACCAGGTGTCCAGCAACCTGAGGCTGCTGCACTCATGAGAAAGCCTCTCCAATCCCGAATACCCTCTAAGATTTATGTGTCTTTAACACAAGAAATTCAAACTTCTGCCAGGCCTGGTGGCTCCTGCCTGTAATTCCATCATGTGGGAGACAGGCAAGGCCATGAGTTCAAGACCAGCCTAGGATGCATAGTGAATTCCATGACAGCCTGAACTACAGATGAAAGCCTGCCTTAAAAGAAAACGAGGAGGAAGAGGGAAAAGAAGATGATGAGGAGGAAGAGTTAGCAGAGAGAGGAAAAAATTCAAATCTGTATAGACGATTAAGGGTTAACTAGTAAGTTCTATGACTATAAAGGAGTCCTTAGCATGGTGCCTTTCTAGTTCTCAGAGTCCCTTTGTATTAAAGGTTTCTACTTTACATCCTGCATTTAATTGCTGTTTGCACTCTCTTTAGTAGTGGGAGATGGCTTGCTTCAAAAGATGGCTTTATGATTTTAGAACTAGGTCAGTGTATCAGTTACTTGTCTCCTTGATGCAATAAAACGCCAGACAGAAAACAACTTAAGTGTTTTTTATTTTGGCTCATAGTTTGTGTCTACAGCCCCATCATGGTAAGGAAGTCATGGCGGCTGGAATTCAAGGTGGTTGGTCACATTACAGCCACAGTCAAGAAGGGCTGAGAGGTGAATGCTGGCGCTCAGCTGGCTTTCTCCTTTTTGTTCAGTCTAGACCTGGAGCCCATGAAACGGTGCCAGCCCTGTTCAGGGTGCAGCTTCCCACTGCAATTAACCTAATCCAGATAAGCTCTCACAGAGGCCTGGCAGGGCTGGTTTTCATCAGCACCTTGCCACACCTAGAACCACCTGGGAAGAGAGTTTCAGTGAGCTGGTCCAGAGGGCGTGCCTGTGAGGAAGTACTTTCTATTAATCGAAGTGAGAACACTCAGCCTAAAAGTGGGCGGCCTGCTTTCCTAGGTTTGGGTCCCAGAGAAGACGAGTTGAGTTGAGTGTGTAATTATTTGTGTATTCATCCTTGACTGTGGGTGTGATGTGACAACTGTTTCAACTTCCTGCTGCCTTGACTTCCCTGCTGGTCTGTGACCTGGGATTGTAAACTGAAAATAATCTTTTTCTCTGGGCTGGATAAATGGCTCAGCAGTTAAGAACACCGACCGTTTTTTCAGAGGACCTGGGTTCTATTTCCAGCAAACCCATGGTGGCCCACAACTGTCTGTAATTCTAGTCCCAGGAGATCTGAAGCCCTCTTCTGGCCTCTGCGGGCTACCATGCCCAAATGCAGACACACCTACAGGAGAAATAGTCAGACACATAAAACAAAAATTTGAAAGTTAAAAAAAGCAAAAATCCTTTGTCTCCTGAATTGCTTTTGTCGAAGTATTCCATCCTAGCAATAGAAATGAAAGCAGGATGCAGGCTCAGGGCCTTGTCTCTCTGCTGAGTCTATGTCCCATCAAGTTGACAGCATTAACTATCAGAAGCAGCATCACGCCAGCAGAGCAGAAGTGTGCAGCTTGTAAGGGACACACTGAAGGCCGTAGACACTCAGATCTTCACAGGAAATCAGAACCCAGTGTTACTAGCAGGAAACCATCCTCAGGACCTTCACTCTGCAGAACAGGACTTAAGCATTTAAATTTTCCACCCGGCCTCTTAACAAGATGGAGAACTTGCCTTCTCACCACATCAATACCAAGCGTTCTCTTGTTCTCATTTTGTTTGAGGCCCAGCTTTTATCTGAACCCTTAACCCTCCCCCACACGCTGCCCAAATAGTTCACAAGTCAAACTCTGGTCTTTAACTTCCAGGATCTCTGTTTTCCTTCTCTTTGCCCACTTAAACACCTGCTTTCAATTTGGGGAAGTAGTTTCAAACTGCCTTTGAAGTTAGAAGAGCCTGTGGGGTCAGGAGGGCACCATAGCTGTGGCACCAGCTTTGCCCTACTCTTGGGAAGGTGGGAAGGAGGTGGTTAATTTTGGCTAGAGTTGACTTTTCACTGTCTTTGTCCCACTCTGTTGTTTAGAAGCAGGGTTGGGGAGCCGGGTACCCAAGAATATACACTGCGCTCTGAACCATGGACAGAAGTCTGGGGCTCTCTACACTATGGCAACTACTCATGGCCTGGACATTTGAGAAGAGTACTGGCCAGCCATTTTATTTTATGCTTCTGTCCATTTGGTTGTAACCAGTTATTAGAAATGTCCCCCCTCAGGAAATTGCAGGCCACATACATATTATTTATCCTCACCCCAGACATTACACTCTGCAATAGTAATGTATGTCTTTCATGAGTGTCTTTCTTCCTTTCTCTGTCTCTCTCTGTCTCTTTGTTTCTGAATCTGTCTCCCCCCTCACTTTCCTCAGCACCATGACCAGAAACTGCCAAGAAACAATGTCAGGACTGGACACATGGCTCAGCTGACACAGAGTACTTCCCTTGCATACAGAAAGCCTTGGCTTCAATCCCCAGCACCAAGTAAGCTGCGTGTGGTGGTGTAAATGAATGAACATCAGAAGTTCAAGACCAGCCTGTGCTACATAAAATCCTATCTTAAACAAACAACAAACTTAAGGGAGGAAGTATTTCTTTCAGCTTACAGGTTGAGGGTACAATTTATGATGGCAGACATGACATGGTGGTACAAAGGGCTTGCCTGTGGTCATGTGAGGCTCCTTACATCTCCTAGTGTGTGTACTTGTAAGAGGAAGGGAGGGAGGGGGTGATTAGGGCCAGGCTGGAATCTTCAAGGCCTTCTACCAAGAGACCCTTTTCCTTCAATGAGGCTCTGTTTCTGAAAGGTCCCACAACCTCCTAAAACATTGGTCCACCAGTTGGAGACCAAGTGTTCAAACACATGAACATGAACGTATGGAGAACACTCCACACTGAAACCACAACGGTAGGAGATACTGGAGAAGAGAGCATATAGAGTCCTGGAGATGATGGCTACCATTACACTAGAAGGGAAGCCATCTATATAGGGTTATGAGTTGAAAAGAAGAATCACATCTCTGGTAGAAATCAGAAAGTGGAAGAGAAGATCTGGCTTTGGAAGCACAGTCAAGGCTGCTTCCTGTGGAGAAGCCTCTTGACTTTATGGAGTTCAGGTGAAGATGAAAGCAACCCCCCCCCCCAGTCACTGGTGAGCACACATAGCAATTAGATCTGTGAGAACCTCAGCCACAGTGAACAGTTCAGGAAGACCCAGAGTCTAGGCAGAGCCTCAGACAGGTTCAAAGGAATGTCTCCTGGGACTTCTGAGGGAGTCAGGCAGGTGACCCAGGGGTTTTACCTTACATGGGGTAATCCTGGCACTGTAGTAAGCATTTTGCCAAGTGTGTTCATTAAGACGATGTTTTACTTTATTAGAAGACTCCAAATACAATAATTAAGACAGAATGGGTGGATATAATCTTTGAACACTAGAAGCAGTGGCAGGAGGATGAGGAATTTGGGGTCATTTTTAGCTAAATAGAGAGTCCCAAGCCAGCGCAGACTACGTGAGATCCCATCTTAAAACCATAACAAATACATCTTTCTGGAAATTGCTCATGACACTTCTACTTTGGGGATGGGTATATTATTACAAAGTAATGAGAGAAAGCCAGCTATTTGGAGGTAATGGGCTCTCTCTGCTGTTCCCTCACAAAATGAGAATCTACTTGAGAAGGGAGGATGACCAGAACTTAATGATGGCTAGAGATAAATCTCTTTAACTGTATCTTTGACCCTCTGGATCAAGATGTACCTGAAGGCAACATATCCTTGCTAGTCAAGTTCATACCTTTCTTTTCCCTTTCTTCCTTCTTCCCTTGCCCATCTTTCCATTCTCCTGTCTAAAGCAAGCAAACAAACAAATAAACTCCCAACCCCAAACCCCAAACTCCAAACCCCAAACCTTCAATGGTACAGGAAGGATTCTTCCGACACAGAATACAAACCCACCTTTATTTCTTTTTCTTCCCACATGTGCTGGCTAGTTTTATGTCGACTTGACACACGTTAGAGTTGTTTGAGAGGAGGGAGCCTCAGTTGAGAAAATGCCTCCAGAAGCTCGGCCTGCAGGCATTTTCTTAATTGTTGATTGACGGAGGAGGACCTAGCAAATGTGAGTGGTGCTATTCCTGGGCAGGTGGTACTGGGTTCACCAAAGCAGGCTGAGCAAGCCATGGGGAGCAAGCCAGCAAGCAGCACCCCTCCATGTCCTCTGCCTCAGCTTCTGCCTCCGGGTTCCTGCCCTGTTTGAGTTCCTGTCCTGACTTTCTTTGATGGTAGATGACAATGTGAAAGTATAAGTCAAATAAATTCTTTTCTCCACAACTTACTTTTAGCCATGGTGTTTCATTACGGCAATAGTAACCTTCCCTAGGGCAGAAGTTGGTACCAGGATAGTGGGATATAGGCTGTGACAGACCTGACTATGTTTTGGGGAGGATAATGGAAGCACTTTGGAACTTTGGGCTAGAAGAACCATTGAGTGTTGAGAGCTCAATGGGCTGTTCTGTAGGAGCCTGGAGGATGATAATATTGAGAGCATTGCAGAGGGTGGAGGCCTGGCTTGTGAAATTTCAGAGGGAAGCAAAGACCCTACGGAGTCATTTGTGTGAAGAATCTGTGGTATGGTCAGCTGGGGCTGAAGAATCGGCTGTGATTAACAAGAGACCGGAACCGCTATAGTGAAATCAAGTGACACTGACTAAGACACCAAGTTTTCTCCTCTCCCCACTGTGGCTGGGGGAAGAGCCCTGCCTTCCCCCACTCTCCTTTGTACCCAATTTTCTTTCATTCTAAAGGACAGGGAACTGTTGGTGCTTTGTAGAGCTTCCCTTTTGGGATTAATAGAAATTCTTTTTAAAGTCCATTTTATGAAATCTCTTCTAAAATCCAGAAGCTGGCATTTTTAGTCCTCTCAGACTAAGCATCTTTCTCAAACGCCTCTTGGAATTCTCACGCTTTTCAGTAGAGACTCCTGTGTCGGGATAGCTTGGTCACCGTCCTCCCCTCTTTCTCAATGGTGACCTTTATAACATTAACAGTATCCATGGCCATCGGGCCTAATGGATTTCTTTTTGTTGCTCTGAGAATCCTGCTGTAATAGGTTTCCTTTCAAAGTGTTCCAAATAATTGGTCAGCAGGATAGCATTTAAAATTTCTTTGAAGTAACTTTGCTAATAGAATCCATTTGCTTAGTATGTTCCATTTTTCTAGGTCTTTCCTTTGAAACACAAGATACAAATATTAGGTTTTCCTAGCAGATTCTGCTTCGTAAGGCTGTCCTGCCTTTCTGTGTCTTTTTATGTCAGGCAGAGGCTCCTGAGCTCTTGTAAATCTAAATTGTGTCACAGTAACACATGACCATTGTATTGAGGAATACTCAGGGAATTCCTTCACTGCGAGCTCCTTTCAAGGCCGAGGACTGGCTGTCAAGGTCAAAGTCTAGGTTAGGGTCCTTGAAGTTTAGCATCACCCATTGTCTCCCAGCTAACTTGCAAGAGTATCATAGCCACAGCCAGGGACCCACCCAAATCAAATACTGACCGGCACCCCACTGCTAGATGCTCTGGAGGCCTGGAGGTCAGACTTCAGGGGGCAGAAGAATCTGTTTCATCCTCACTTCTTAGTTCCGTTTCCTTAGCCCAGTTGGAGACTGTCATTCAAGTCTCCTGAAGGCATCATTATAAGTGGTTGTTACCAGCTTAAGGCAATTATTCCAAGGGGCACCACAGGGACTCTTAAAGCTTCTGAAACACAAGGTCAGGCTCAGCAAATGTCCAGGCATTCGGCGAGGCTTTGGATTTATGGCGATAGTGACTTGTCTCTCTGAGACTGTCACAAAGTCAGGCTACACATCTGTGTGTTTGAATGTTCCTGGCAGAAGACAGCTTTGGGTGTTGATTTTCAGGCACCATCCACCTTGTGCTTAAAGACAGGATCTCTTAGTGTTCTGGAGCTTGCAGAATAGGCTAGGCTGGCCAGGAAAATCTCAGAAATCTGCCTGAGTATGTATTGTAAGCACATACAACCGTGCCCAGATTTTTTTTGTGGGTCCTGGGGATCAAACTCAGGTCCTCATGCTTGAGCGGCAAGTACCTCACAGACCAAGCCATCTTGTCGCCCATCTCTCTTTAGGATTTAAGCAAAGTCCTGACACTTCGGACTGTCACTGTAGAGCCTGGGTATCCTAGGTCTCACAGTAGACAACGAGGGACAGAATGAGATGGAGGACTTCTGTGTACCTTTCCTCACAGGACACTGAGTTACTTGGGAAGGTTACTGAGGGTAGGTGTGGGGCTGGTCTTCTACCCAGCCTGCCGAAAAATTAACCAAGCTCCTTCGTTAGGATGCCATCTGTGGTCTAGAGAAGCAACACACATGTCTGAAGTCCCCGGTCCCCAGGGCTGGTGGATGAACTGCCAACCCGGGAAAGTCAGAGTGAGGGCACCCCAAGTGAGGACAGACCCTAAAAATAGATGCTGCAGAATGCAATCTTGTGAAACTGAACCCGACTCAACCTGTTTGGGATGGATGGGACCTCAGAAACAGACTGTGCGGGACCTGGTGACATTAATGTATATAATATTTTGGTTAGCATAGCTTTCACTTTGCATCTTAGAGGCAATTTTCTTCTTACATAAGATGGATAATTTCTTTTCTTAGGTACTCATTGCCCTATAAGAAAAAAAAATCGATGACAAGGGGAAAAATGTATCACATTTGTGATAAAAAATGATCCAGACATGGGTGCTAATTTCTAGGCTATTTAAAATTAGGATGGGTTACTCAAGACTAAATTAGGCAGTACATAATTTTTTAGTATAGGGAAGTAAAAACAGTGGTTAAAAAAATGTTTGAATCCTAAGTATACCAAGGATGGCTTTAGGCCAGGGCTCCCTTTCACCCAAGTGGAGGAGCAGATGCTGTGAAAGCCCCCTCCCGCTCCCCCGCAGTGCTCATCCCATCGGGCCCCTGGCATCGCTGCAGTATCTGTTATCTTCTTCCTCCACTGTGAAGACTTTCTGGATGTGTGCTTGTACTGGGCCAATGTGACGAAGCTGCCCCCACGTCTGGGATTTAACACCCCAGGCAGGAAGTGAAGAATAAACGCCCACGCTTTCTGGCACCCGAGGAGATGTGCGCCACCCGCGGGTCTCCAGCGGGTCCACAGCCCGAGCCGTGCTAATTAACACCCTCTTTCTTCCTTTTCCACCCTTCCACGCTCCTCTCTCTTACTCTCATTACTACCCACTGGATTAGCTCCCAAGTGAAATGCTTGCACTCATGTTCTCACGTGAGGCACAAGCTTTGGAGGCATCTCCAGTAGGGCAATGGGAAGTCATCAGTGCAGAGCGAATAAGCCCACACCAGTCTGAAGTCGGGAGCAGAATTTGCTATGATGTGGGCTGTCTCTGTCTTTAGATGATAAGCTGTGGTGAGCACTGACTGTTTCTAAACAGTTCTATGAACACAATAATCTATACGTGCCTTGAAGAAGGACTCAAAGCATGTTTGATAATAATGTCAATTCAACTTGTCCTATATTGCTAAAACAAAGAGACATAATCATTGCTAAGGAGCAAAGAATTCCTACCTTCCGTTTTATTATCGTGTGGGGCATATGTGTAAGTGAATGCACGCGCATGTTCGACACAGCAGCATGTGTGCACGCGGAGCCTAGAGCATCTGGCCCTATGGTTGGCCACTCTATTTTTGTGAGAGAAAGTCTCCTGCCGACCCTGCAGCTCACGGATTGGCTAGACTGCCTGTCAGCTGCTCCTGGGATCCTCCTGTCTCTGCTTTTCAGAACTGAGATTACTGGTCCATTGCCTTGCCTGTTGCTGCTGAGGCTTTTGTTTGTTTGTTTGTTTGTTTGTTTGTTTGTTTTGTGTGGGGTGTGGTTCTGCGGATTTGAACTCAGGTCCCCATGCTTGCATAGCAAGCATTTCACCCTGCAGAGCCAACTCCGAAGCTTCCTTTCTGTTTTTATAAATGTTCTGTCATCCTCTTGTAAATAATCTCTAGAGAGAAGGAGGTGAGAGAGAAAGGGAGGAAGGGAAAGAAGGAAGAGAAGAGAAGAGAAGAGAAGAAAAGAAAAGAAAAGAGAAAAGAAGAGAAGGGAAGGAAAGGGAAGACAGGGAGAGAAAGGGAGGAAGACAGAGTGTCTAACTCAGGACACTGTTGTATGCAACCTGAATTTCTCAATTATCTTGTGAATGGATCTGTCATGCTCTTAAGTCAAGTGCCTAAGTGAGGGGTAAGCGACTGGGGAGGTGGCTTGGTGGGTAACGGAGCAAGCCCCAGGGCCCATGTTTGAATAACCTGCATACAAATCCGGAGGCGGTGGTGCACATCTGAAACAGTGTTCTTATGGAGAGATGGCAGAAGAGAATTCCTAGATGCTGGTTAGCCAGTTATCCTCGTATATGCAGAGGCAGACAATACAAGAGCCTGTCTCAGACAAGGTAGAAGGGGAAGACAGACCCTTAGAGTTAGCCTGTCCATGCACACGGCACAGGTACACCAATACTGACATTCACACTTCTTAAGTGCTCTCTCTCTCTCTCTCTCTCACTCGCACACACACACACACACACACACACTCATAGGCCCATTGCACAATAACACAGCTTGGCCACATGCCCACTGGAACTGCATAATGTATTGTGCACACAGTTCAGTGTTACCATTTATAAATGGCTAAAGACCTTTGCAGACCTCCTTGGGAAGAGTCCAATCTAAACACCAGCTTCATGCAGTTCAGTGGAGGAAATGATGACAAAACAGGGATTGCATGAATTGCTTTACTTTACATTTGGCCTTTATTCTTTGTCTTCTCATCCACCCAGGATTTGACCAGGCAGATAGCATTTTCTAGATATATTGTTAAAGACATTTTTTTTTTTTTTTTTTGTTCTCTTTAACTCACTACCAACTGCCATGCTGTGGAATGGAGTGAGAAATCACATCCAGGCTAGCACCAGGCAGTTTCTTCATCTGGCTAATGTTAGGGAAATTGAACAGGCTTGCTCCAGACTTCATTGGGAATTAGCCTTCACTGTCCTGAAATACATTTAATCGCATTAAGTTGTCCAAAGATTTCTAGGAAGAAAATTTGTGGTCGCAAAAGTTAAAAATTTCTAAGCTGTGCACAGTAGGCCAAAAATGCCTGACTGCCCTCAGAGATCAAAGCAGGCACTTCATTTACAAGCATCTAGCTCTGTTCTGAAAGCGTGGAGTGCAAATGTAGCATATCTCAACAAAACGAGGTAAAGCAGCTTTTCAAATTATCACACGTTTCATCCTTCAAGACATATTCTTTATTCCTTTTTGAAATTGTCATCCCAACAACATTTACACCACTTGCAAATAAGCTAATGGTATAGGAGGCGACAATGCAAAGGCAGTACAATTATCTCTTAATTACACACAGCGGGCTTCCAGTGTGTGTCACCCTTCTGAGGACACCTAGCAAGAAACAGAAGAAGTCAGGCAGTTCAGTCAGACATCCCATGCAGGCTTTTTTGGTTCACTCTGAGATCCCCTGTGGTAAAGATGGAGAAGAAGCTGATGTCTTGGGGGAGAACCTTGCCTACTCCTCACACATTTTCAGAGCATCTCCTGGTAAATCTGATTATTCCATCCAAGGGGGAGTTGAACAACCAAGGAAACAAAACCTTGAGGATCCACTGATCCACAAATCAAGTGGTTTTCAAGAAACCCTGGCTCCTCAGGGCATGAAATAAGGAAACTTCTCACCTCCCATTGGGCAGCACAGAACTGCTTTTTAATCTTCTTTGAGAAAGAGAATCGATACATCCTTGGTACTGTGAGATCATATATTTTATAGGAGAAATGGTCAAAGACCAGAACTATGCCAGACAACTCCATTTCATCTTCTGAGAGATTAATTTAATTGGGAAAAAAATCTATCAATTAATTAGCCCATGAAAGTTTATGGCTTGCTGATTAGTTGATGGCACCGTCCACAGGGAGGTTAATAAAATTTTGCCTGTATTACATGCTTTTTCACACATTCTGTGGCACTGTTGGAGGAAGTCCCACCCAGACACGTGTGGATGGTGTGAATGTGAAAATGGGTCCAGTGACTGGAGGCAACAATAATTATCACGTGCGTAGAAATTGCTTGTCACACAGCAAAGGATGTTCACAGGCTCCCACTCTTTGATTCTTCACAGAACCCCGTGAAACGGATAGAGAAGAATATTAACTCCTCTCTACAAGTGAGAATGTCTCTTGGTTTTGGTTTTGGAGATGTCCCAAGGCTTTGGCAAACCACGAAGCCAGCGCTCACCCGCTGTTACGCTTCTGCCGGGAGGAGGGTGGGAAAGTGGGTAAATGGAGGCTTTAGAACCATACCCAAGAAGAGCCACCATGACCCTGGACCTATCTCTCGCTCAGACAACACACTTGAACCTTCCAGTCATGTTCTCCCTACAGATTTATGAAAAAAAAAAAAAAAAAAAAAACAAACAAACAAAGAAAGCATTTCCATGCTTTTATTGCCTAGCACATGTGTGCGGTGTATGAGTGTGCGCGGCGTATGAGTGTGCGCGGTGTACGCGTGCGAGCGTGCACACACGTACAAGGGTGCACTCCCAGGTGGAGGCCAGAGGGTGATGTTTGGTGTCATCGTCTACCATTCTTCATGCTTTGAATCAGCGTGTCCCACGGAACCTGGAGCTTGCTGTTTCGGCAAGGTTAGCGGGCCAGCCATCTCCTGGGATCCACTCGTCGCCTCCCCGCCACCCCGAGGTGCCTGGTTGCAGTTGCAGGCTGTTGCTCTTGGCGTTGATGTGGTGCTGGGGGATCTGCACTGGGGTCCATCACGCTTGAGTAGAAGACTCGTCACCCATGCCAGCTCCCCAGCCTCTCCAGTCTCCACGTCTTTAATTTAGCACGCTGTATTCTTCTTTTTGCTGGATCAGCAGGTTCACACCAGCCGCTTGCTGAGTTCGTCAGCGGTTGGACTCCGGAACCCATTTTAAAAAGCCAGGCCCAGAGGTACACACAGCTCATTGCCCAGAAGTGGAGACAGGAGGATCCCTGGGGCCTTCTGGCTACCCCCCAGCACTGTTCTTAAGTCCAGGGTCTCTTCTGGCAGTCAAGAGAAATGGCTGATTATGAGTCCCTGTAATATAAAAGGACAAGTTACTCATTTCCAGTATACAATGGCCAGAGTAAAGCTGCAATTCTAAAAGGGAGGATCAGGAAGATGGCGGAAAGAGGGGACCAAGTGAAGACCCAGACTTTGCAGGCAAACGCCAAACCGTGCAGCCCCAAGTGCGGCTCTCCGAGTGCGCGGGGGCAATGACAGGAACTCGAATGTGCTTGGGCAGCCACCCCGACGTTCCTGTCACTCTAGCACACACTGATCCTCTCTTAGGCCAGCTCCTGGGGACCTGCAGCTTTCGTTGGTAGCTGTCTCCTGTCCCTGGCTCCTCCAGCATCCTGGGATTTCCACTGTAACTTGCTTGGGCTTCGGCATCAGAGCCCCACACACAGTCTTCCTATCTGACTCTGCTGCACATAGCTTGGCCTCAAAGGCTTTTTCTCCAAACCCTGGGTACAGACCTCTGTGATATTGTCACTTTTTTTCCCATTCAGCATGCCTGTAAAAACAGCCTCGCCTGGGTGACGCCAAGGTCTTCCGTCAGCTTGAGAGACAATCTCTCTCACCCCCCTACTGTGGCTGGGGCAGCGTGGAGGTGTTTGCTCTGCTGAGCTGAGGTAAGCACAGCCCTAGCCATAGGGTGTTCTCCTTCCAAACATCTTTTTAAAAATCAACACATTTAGATATTTGCCGAGTGCATGCCACAGTGCAGATGTGGAGGCCAAATGAGAGTTTGCAGGAGTTGACTCTCTCCTTCCACCGCGGAGGTCTCAGGATTGAGTTCATGTTGTCAGGCCTGGAGGCAAGTGCCTGCCGAGCCATCTCGCTGCCCCAGATACTCTTCCGTCTTCCAGGCATTTTCCTTTCAAATGAAGTCTTCATGGGAGTTTGTACCTTTGGTCCAGGGTCTCACCACCATTGGAAAACTGCAAGATTTCTCTTCAGTGTCACTAACATCCTTCACAATTGCCTCCATCAGACTGGCCTGTGGTAAGTCTGGGGGGGGGGGCGTTTTCTTGATTAATGACTCATTTGGTAGGGCCCAGCCTATCACGTGTGGTGCGGCCGCTGGGCAGGTGATTCTGGGTTGCGTGAGTAAGTAGGTTGAGTGAGCCTTGGGAGCAAGCCAATAAGCTGCGCTCTGCCATGGTTTCTGGTTTGAGTTCCTGCCTGTAGGTTCCAGCACTGAGCTCCCGTCCTGACTCCCATTGATGATGGACTGCAACTTGTAAGATGAAATAAACTGTTTCCTCTCCAGGTTTCTTTCGGGCATGGTGCTCACCACAGCAGGAGAAGCAAACTTGAACAAGCTCCCCAGCATTGCTTTTACCAACTGAGCCATCCTGCCCATCACAACTACTTCTAAGCTTATAACCGGTGAGAGTTTGCAGCATCACCAAATTACTAGCTAACTTCCCAGAGTGCAGCAGCCCGTTATTAATAACCTGTATAACATATTATCCAAAGCCTCTGTGTCTTACAACAAATACTTCTTCCTCACTCCCTGTTTAGGAGTTACCAGGGGTAGCTCTGCCTTGGGCTGGACTCTTCTGCTATCTGCCTCTCACACTGACAGGAGCGCTGCATGGCTAAACGCTCAGGAATCAAGCCGAACTGCAGCAATACTTTGAAGTGTTCTTCCTTCCACTCAGGTTGTATCTAGCAGTGTCTCACTATCTGTGCCACACAGAGAGCAGACGCTGCAGTAAAGTGGGCAAGACAGAGGGAAGATGAGGAAGATGTACCGTTGTACCCGGTAGTGTCAAGTGACTTCCCAGAGGCTCTGCTGACTTTGCTCCTCTCTCTTCCTGTTCTCCTGCATTTTTATTTAACGGATGGGTATCTCTCAGTCCAGAACTTCAAGTGAGCACCACACACAACACTCTTTTCCTACAATGCAGCTTAATTCTGTACTGAGCTCCCCCCATTCCCACCCCCGTGAGGGGCAGAAACTTAACCTGGCTTAATGCAGTGTGACCTGTCCTCATCTCTCTTAGGACTGTTTCTAAGTCTTGGGGATGGTGTGTCCTCAGAACACATCTCGAGGTGTCTGATCTGTCTGCCATGCATCTGCTGGAACTGTCTCCATGGTCTCAGGAGCCATCTGTGCAAATGGCCCCTGTTCTCCTCACTGGCCTGCCTCATGGCTCCTCAATCATGGACTTTCTCCACTGTGTTTCTGTCTACACCGAAGCTGGTTCATGTTTCATTCCCCAACGCAGCCTGGACTGGGGAAAGCCAAGCTGTTTTAGCTTGCCACAGGGCCTGGCCCCTTCCCTGGCTGATTGGGAAGGAAAGCTGTAAGAAAGCAATGAAATGCTGGAGTGAAAGAAAAATCTGCAGAGTATGAATGCTATCTATATTACTTGACACACTGAAGTATGGCTGACCATACTTTTGTGCTTTCAGATTTTTTTTTTGGGGGGGGAGACCCCTAGCAATACACTCTTATAAAATAATATCTATTAGGTTTTAAATGGATTTAGAAGCTTCTATTAAAATGTATATTTGTTTGACACTGTGGAAAAGCATGTTATTTTGAACCAAATAGCAAACGTTACAAAAACAAGGTTTAAGAGAGCTGCTTCAAGTCCTCATTATTTTCCCTGTGGCTTGCTGCACACAGTGGCCACTTCTTTTCAGAGTATGGGGAATATTTCCTTATAGTGATATTCTCATTTTTCATCCTAATTATCAGACTTGCTGCTTTCCATTTTCTATGGGATTGTCGAATATTTAAATATTTTTATACCCATTTTCTCCCTCTACCCTACCTTTTTTCTCTTTTTCTTTTTTATTACCTTGAGACAGGGGCTTATTATATAGCCTAGGCTATCCTTAAGCTCTTATGTAGCCTAGGCTAGCCTTGAATTGTGACCCTCTTGCTTTAGCCTTCCAATAACTAGGATTATGGGAATGCACTACCATATTGGACTAATGTTTACTCTCTCCTTTTCTCTGTCCCTTTGTCTGTCCCCCTCCCTCCTCTCCCTTCTCTCTCTCTGTGTGATATGTAGCTGTGAGTAGGGTTCATGTGCGCACAAGTGTATGGAGGCCAAAGATCAACTTTGAGTGATATTCTCCAGCTCTAGAGACTGTCCATCTCATTTCCTGTCACCAGGACCTGAGGGTCTCTGATTAGGCAAGGCAGACTGGTCATCAAGCTCCAGAGATCCTCCTAGCTCTGGCTCCCCAGTGCTGGGAATACAAGTGCATGTCACCAGACCTGGCTTTTTATGTGGGCTCTGGGGTTGGAACTTAGGTCTTCATGGCAAACACTTCCCTCACTGAACTATTTCCCCAGCCCCTGGTGTTTTCATTCTTAAATCTATCCTCCCCTTCTCCCTCCCTCCCTTCTTCACTCCCTCTCCCATCTTTCTTTCTTGCCCATACACATACCATACTGCTTGTATGGAGATCACAGAGCTTCTCTTCCCACCTTGTGGATCCTAGGGAGTGAACTCAGCTCTTCAGGCTTGGCAGCAACTGCCATTGAGCCATCTCACTGGCCTTTGTGTATTTAAAGATAGCATTCTTTGGTAGGGTGCTTGCATGTCTTTATCAGCCATTGTCTTTCTTTTTTTTCTTTCTTTTTTTTTTTCAGGAACAATTTCTACCTCATAGTCTGGCCCCCTGGCCGCTATGATTGTTCTTCATGACACCACCTCTGGTTTGGGCCACTTGTACCAGAGCTCCTGTCAGATCCAAACTAGACGTTTGGGTTGGGACTGGAAGGAAGTTTGCTCCTCGGTGGATGCTGCCAGTCTGAGACAGACAAGATAGTGCCTGCAGAGAGTGTGTATAGACACTTCCGAGTGCTTCCCCTGTCAGGAACCGAGCTATACTAAAGAGACCCTGGTACCCTTCCCTTTGCCTACCAGGTTATTGAAACAGTGGACCCCAAGAAACTGCTTTTGACAGGAGTCTCATGCTAGGAGAAGAAAAGGGCTGAAGCCAGAAGGGAGTTTGTCTCCCTCAAGAAACTTCACACAGTTCTGACGACATGTCAGATCATCTTTGGGGAGAGACAGGCACAGAGACAATGTTGAGCCAGGGGTGGCTGGGATCACACTAGACCATGGTGCTCAGCTATGCATACCTCTTCCCTGCTATTTAAACCTGACATGAAGGTCAGGACCCCAACATGGACTTGACCTGGGGTGTGTGTCACTGGACCTCTTTGTCCTTCCCAGTGTGATCACATTGAATTAGACTGAATCAACCACCTTTTTCTGCTTTTCACCAGTACCTGGCAGTTAGTGGTCTATTGAGTTTGGGGGCTACAAGCCTGGCTGGTTAGGGCTGCCTTGGCCTGGGCTCTGACCCTAATAGCTCAGGTAATACTGTTTTTGTCATTTGCAGACGGCTTCCCAAGCCATGCAGCTTCCTGCCTGGAGGGCCCCAGGCCTGGGAGTCTGGGCCCGGCATCCATTTACATCTCTGGTGAGTTTCAGCTTGTCTCATTGTATTTCTGTTGTTTGCAACTAGAGGACTCTAATAAACACACTTGCCTTTCGCTGATTCAGTGAAACCCAAACCTTGTTTAGATCAACAAAGGATTTAATTACTACAAGCAGGGGGGGGGGGGGCTTGGTGTGGAGACGGTCTTGCTGGCTATAAGTAACTTATCACCATGACTCTAAAGGAACAGAGAGAGAGGTAGGGGGCTATACTGGGGTCCCCAAAGACCTAATCTGTACTCTGTGTAAATCAATCTGCCAGTGTGGAGTGCTGGCTGTTTATATGTTACTGCGGAATCGCATGCAGTGATGTCAAGAGTTAATGAAGACCCCGAAAAAGGGAAAAAGAGTGTCAACAGTGCAAGGAGCCGCAGGAGGGTTTGTGGTGCTTATATTTTTAGGTTCCCAGCCTGCCTGCTGCTTTCATGTATTGATATATTGGCTTTAAAATAATCATTACCAAAAAAAAAAAAGTTTGATCACATGTTTGTAGCCATCTGTTTCTGGTGAGTAAGCTGAGGGTGCAGAGTGCCAAGAGAGGATGTGGGAGCTTTTATCAACCCAGAGGGAAGGGGAATCACAAATCAAAACTCAGAGTTGGGGAAAGAAATATCCGGATTTCACAAATAAGTGAAAAATATATGCAAACTATAGATCTCTTTTAGGCTCGGGAAGAAATCTAAGTTTGGAAAGTACCTTTTTAAACTTAAAAAAAAAATGTGACAGGGTCTCACTTTGCGGCCCAGGTTGACCTTGGGCTTTTTTGTATAGCCGAGGCTGTCTCAAACTCCAAAGGACCCTCCTGTCTCAGCCTTTTGAGTGCTGGGATTGCACACCCTGGCTTAGGGCATTTACTGCTTGAAAGATGCGATGTTTAGACTTCTGTATGTGTGCGTCACAGGAAGTGACTGCTATGTGAGGCCTCGATCCTATCACTTGGAGGTAGTTTCTGCGCTTCCCCATGACTGAAATAAAACTTAGAAGCTAATGAGATGATAACAGAAGATAGGAACTGGCCAGGGAGTGTAATGGTTGGGACCCTCAAAGCAAGCAGTATTGACTCTTATTCTTGGCTGGAAGTGCGAACTAGTCTTGGTCTTGAGGGTCACTTCTGTTCTGGCTGGAGACCGGCAAGGCCAGATGAGAGGTCTGTTTTGTGATCCCTTGTCCCTCAAAGGAGCACTTTTGCCTGGAAACTGTGTGTGAAAACCTGATGGGAACTGAGGTGCACCCAGGCACCTGTGCAGATAGACTATGGTGGAGCCAGCTCAGGCCACTTGGCAAGGATTTAGCAGCAGAGTTCCTTGGCAGATCAGAGCCAAGGAATGCCTCATCATACCACACAACAATCTCAGAGAGAGAGAGAGAGAGAGAGAGAGAGACCATGATGGGGGCAAGGTTTTTAAAAGATACAAAGGTACTTGTGTCACATAGGGAACATACACAATTTATGGGCACAGTGAAAATGTGTTGCATTTGGAGGCAGTGGGTAATGACGTGGTTTCTGGCACCGAGTCCCTGAGTGCAGGCTGGCAGAGCACCTGGTTTCTAACCCCTTCCCCATGCCCGGCCCCAGTTTCTGTTTTAAAAAAAACCCTCTGGACCAGTAACCGAGTGTTTTATTTGCACTGACCATTCCTGCCACACAGGGCTCAGACTTCTTAGTTCGCGCCTATCAGCCTATAGTAAACTTCCTTCTGAAGCCCCCCCCCCCCCATGGTTCGTGAACTTCATTCTTTAAATTGCCCAGGCAACTTTGTGGCTATGGACGTTCCAGGATCCCAGGCCTCCAAGTTACAGCCCTCACACAGCTAGCTAGACAGCCTCTGCTGTTCTCAAAGACGCACCACATCCCCTAATCCTAAACATCAACTACCCACTTGCTCTGAAAAGAGCTGAATTCCAGGAACCTGTCAAGCATAATCAGCCCATGAGTGTGAGCAGCTAGGGTTTGTTTGGTTTGTTCTGTAGAGACAGGAAGCAGTATTTCTTTTGGTTTCGTTGTTGTTCATTTTTCCTGAGATGAGGTCTTGCTGTGTAGCTCCATATCTTAGTTACTCCACACCTTGCTGTGACTAAATGTCTCACCAAAGCAACTGCAGAGAGCAAGGGTTTGTTCTGGGTAACAGTCCCAAGGAGCTCACCATGTCAGGGGAGGCAGGAGCACGCTGCTGGCTGGCCACGTTGCTCTGGGAAGCAGAGAGAGAATATGGGAGGGGGGCTACAAAACTTTCAGGCTGGCCCTCACTGACATACTTTCTCCTGCCAGGCTCCATCCCCTAGAGGTTCCATAACCTTCCAAATGACCACCAGCTAGGGACCAAGAGTTTAAATGCAAAAGCCTGTGGGAGACATTTCACATTCAAACAACAATATCCTAGTTGTCCTGGAGCTTGGACAGGTCCTCCTGCCTCAGCCTCTGCCTCCTGAGTGTTGCCTATGAAGGCATGCACCACCACACACAGCCACTTTGGAGTCCTGTCGGTTTCTGGTTTTTAATGTTTAAAACTTTTTATTTTTTCCCTTTAACAAAAAACATTTTTTTCCTCGCACAATTTTTTTTTTCTCACATCCTGATTACAGTTTTCCCTCCTCCCACCTCTTCCAGTTCATCTCCATCCCCCGCCCCTTTCTGTCACTCATTAGAAAACAAACAGGCTTCTAGGGAATAATTCTAAAATAAAATAAATGCAAGATAAAACAAAAACTAACACACTGGAATTGAACAAAACAGACAGGCAGAAGAAAAAGAGTGCAAGAGAAGGCACAAGAATCAGAGACCCTCTAGTTCACACACTCAGGAGTCTCATAAAGCACTAAACTGGAAGCTGTAAAACACACACAGACGAGCCCGTGCAGACCTGTGCAGGCCCTGAGCATGCTGCCTCAGTCCCCTGAGTTCACAGGAGCTTTGAAATTGTTGATTTAGAGGGCCTTGTTTTCTTGATGTCTTCCATTCTCTCTCTGGCTGTTACTCTTTCTGCTTCCTCTTTTGCAGGGTTCCCTGAGCTCTGACAGTAAGGATTTGATGGAGCCATCCTATTTAGAGCTGTGTGTTCTAAGGTCTTTCTCTGCATAATGTCTGGCTGTGGGTCTCTGTGTTTGTTCCTGTCTGCTGCAGGAGGAAGTGTCTCTGATGGTGGCTGAGCAAGGCACCGATCTAAGAATATAGCAGAATGTCATTAAAGAATCGCTTTACTGTTATTATTTTTTAAATAACAACAATATTTGGTTTTACCCTAGAACCCTGGGCCATCTGGTCTCAGGTTCTTGGTTACCCAAGCAGAGTCAGGTATGGGTTCTAGCTCATGGAATGGGCCTTAAGTCAAATCAGGTACTGCTTGGCTACTTCCCCAAGCTTTGTGCCACCATTTCCCTCACATATCTTATAGAGGAATTTAAATTCAGAACATGGCTACTCTGGCAAGAAATCCCATCCAAAAAACTTTCTAGGTCTGTGTGATCAGCTGGAATACTGACATGCCTTTAATCCCAGCAGTCAAAGGCAAGCAGATGTCTGAGTTTAAGGCCAGCCTGGTATAGAGCAAGTTTCAGGTAAAGAAAAACTTAGGTCTAGGCATAGTGGTACAGGCCTTTAATCCCAGTACTCAGGAGACAGAGTTCTAGTTCTTTGAGTTCTAGTCAGTTCTGTTCAGCCAGTTCGGCTGAGTCAGTGAGTTGAGAGGCAGTGCAGTGGAGTTGAGTTCCTGGCAGTTCAACTTATGGAGTTCAGAGGCACTTTTTGCCAGGAGAGTTTTACATTTTACAAATAGAGGTTGAAGAGAGAACAAGCTAGACACAGATGAAGACAGAATGAACCAGAGAATGAGAAGGAGCCAAATTAGGACAGGTTGCTAGAGTTAGTTTGAGGCCAAGCAGAGCAAGTCAATGAGAAATTAAGAGAAGTTTGATTGACTAAGTCATCTTGGAAAGGAGTTTGAGCCAGAACAGCTGAGTTGAAACAGCCAGCCAGAGTTCAGAAAGAGCTAGAAAGGGTGAGCTTATTCAGTAATAAGTATCAGGTGCTAAAAAACATTCTAGGCCTAGATAAGATTGTTCAGAGGCTAGAAGCTTCCAGGACTAGGCCTAGGTTAGCAGACAGGTAGTAAGACTCAGAGATGACAATTATGACAGGAGAATGAAAGTTGCTTTTTTTTTTTTTTTAAGCTTTTACAGACAGGGTTTCTCTGTGAAGCCCTGGCTGTCCTGAACTTGCTTCGTAGACCAGGCTGGCCTCCAATTCACAGAGATCCACCTGCCTCTGTCTCGTGAGTGCTGGAATTAAAGGTGTGTGCCACCACCACCTTGCCCAAAGCAGTCAGGACTACAGCACTTTCTTTTCTTTTCTTTCTTTAACGAATTTATTTTTGTTCTTGGAGCAGTTCTTAGAGTAGGGTATTTGTTCTTTGCTTTTCGTCTTTGGAATGTATTTTGTTTCTACCTCAACCAAAGCTGCCCCTGGCCCTTGGCCTCCCTGTGATTGCCATAAAAAGGTGAGCTTTTGACCAAAGTGGAAGACAGTTACTTATGTATGTTGTTGGCCCGTTAGTGCATTCACTCTAAGCCTCGCATGCTGCCTGGGAGATTCATTTTACACAGACCCAACTTCCTCTCTGGTACCAGGAATTTCCATTTTCACACTTATGCATGCGCAAAACCCGTATTCACCTACTTCTGTTAAGACATGCAACTATTGAACATGTATTGAGTTTCAGCCTTATGGATGAGGCATATAAATACAAAGTTAATGTCAATGGGAACATGCTTTCAAAGGGTTCGAAGTCTGAGCAAAGAGAAGGCTGTGTACACATGTTGGTTCCTATGTGAAAATCTAAGCTAAGCAAACATTCCTGTAACTGCTGTAACCATCGATGGAAAGAAATATAATGGAATAGAGAGCTAACACTGGCAACAGTGGAAGGAAAGTTTTGGGGAAGAGTTCAGCTTATCTGAATCAAGTAAGTTAGGGAGCAAGTGTGAAATACCAAAATTTCAGATACACGAATCACTATTCCAAGTGGGATGAATAAAAATGTGATTGAGGCCTTAGTGGGTGTATGTAATCATGGAGACTTGAGTTCAGATCCCCTGCAAGCATGTACCAACAACAACAACAAAATGTATGAATCTGCCCTGCTGTGGGGTGGGGAGGGGAGACAGGAGCTTCTTTGGGATTTCCTGGTTGGCAAGCCTGGTAGGGGTGGGGGCAGCCAGCTGCATGCTCAATTAGAAACCTCATGTTACACAGACATAAGACAGCAATAGACAAAGATGCTGGATAGCTTCCTCTGGCCTATTTCTGCATGTACAATCTGCACTTACCCATTTATCTATGCACACAACACGCACACACTCCACAAACATACACGTACATACACACCTGTGCACTACATGCACAAACACACACAGAGAGAGAGACAGGGAGAGGTAGAGACAGAAAGACACACATACACAGAGACAGAGAGCAGTCTGGGGCACAGGACTGAACTACAGACCAGGATTTAGGACTGACAATGGTAAACATTTGACATTGGGCTGGCCTTGGCAGGTGTCCCTGTGTTCTTTCCTTTTAAGAGAGCTGAAGATCGACTCGCAACTTAGAATGTAAACTGTTAGCTGGTTCTTATGAAAACAGCGTCCAGCCAGGTAGGTAGGGATCTACTTTGAAGTTGGAGCCAGAGAATACTGGCGTTAAACCAGCCACAGCAGTGTACCTGCTGGGGTCTGGGGTTACTGGTTCATCCTTTGTAATATATTTTTATAAAGAAGGCTAGTGATATGATAGGTTACTTCACCTGTCTATTATGAAAATTGAAAATGACATTTTCTTCCTGGGTAAATTTATCCTGATCCCTGCCAAATCTGTCAGGACATTTCTTTGAAGGCTTGTCATTACTGGCGGTAGCTGGTGAGGGGAAGTAGAGGAGAGTTCAGACGCACGATAAAGGTCAACGCTGAGGGCCCTCATGCCTCATGAGCTAAAACACCATCCACAAAAAGCACTCAGGTAAAAGGGACTGAAACCTTCCCAACTATGCTATTTAAATACTGTACTTACCCTAGTAATTTTGGATATAGCATCCAATTACAGTAGGTAGGTTATAGGCCTCAGCTACTACCACGGGGATACTCCAAACGCCAGGGGCTTAAATGCTCACAGGAGCACACGTATGCAGCCCTTTCCTTGCCCCGACTTTGAACTTCTTTGAAAATAAAGACCTACTGCATTTGGGGTTGTAGCCACGTGCCTCACATAAAAGGCTGGAACACAGATGTATTCATCAATTTTCTGTCTGAAGTTAGTAAATAAACATGGTTCTGCTCACGGGCAAGTGAAGAAGTGGTGTTTCAAGACAATAGAGAGTTATCTCTGTGTAAGAAGCATTATCCAGGAGGTGGTGTGGGTGGCTTGGAGGGGATGGCTTAGGGAATTCAGGTGCTTCCCCAGGAACCCACAGCCAGAGTCAGCCAGAGTCTTCATCCACATAGAGGGAATGAGGACACCTTATTGTCCTTGCCAAGGTGTGAGGAGGTGATGCAGGCAGGGCCTCTGCACAACTGAAGGGCTCCTGCTGTGTTTTTCATTCTGGACTCACTCAGGCCCCAGTCCTGTGTTACTGGGGCCCTTGTGGATAAGTGCTCCAGAAAGCTGCTGGGCTCTTTCCCCCTCCCTCACACAGGCCTACCTTCTGCTCTTCTCAAACCACATACTCTCCCTCCCTTCCTGAGTTCTTTCTAGAACCAGTTTGTCTTCCCTTCCCTTCAATCCTGCTTGTTCTGAGGAGGAGAAAGTGAGATTCCTGGAGGATGGGCTGCTGGGGAGTTCTGGTGAGGGTGGCCTTTAGACTTCAGCTCAGAAAGGGTCTCTTCAAACCTTCTTTCTTGTCATAAACACTCAAAGGATGAGGCACAGGGTGTGATCTCAGCACTGGGGAGCCTGAGGTGGGAGGCTTGTGAGTTTGAGACCAGGCAGGGTTACACAGTGAGTTCCAGGCCAGCCTGAGCAACATGGGAAAACTCTAACAGAGACGAAGCAAACAAACAAAAATCCACTCAAATACACACAAAAATAATTTACAAAATACATTGTAATTTGAGACTCTGAGGCAGCAGAAGTGTTGGCTGCTGTGGCGAACATCAACCAATTCCGGGCTTTCCCATTCTGCACTGCTCTGAGGCCTGTGCACGTGCCACTCGCATGACCATTGCACCTTTCATTTAAAAGACTCTCCTTGTACCAACAAGCAACCATTCCGTCTTGTCTGATAGACACCTATCCCGTGTTAAGGGGAGGGTTGGGTCTATTTGGGTGTGTCTGGGGGCCTTGGGGTGACACAGGGACAGGTATTTGCATGAGGTGATTTGCCTTGGGGGGTAGGGGAGCTTGTGGCCAGGAAGAGGAACAGATCCGTGCTACTGGTTTTATGGCTTTCAGGACAGAGGCCCAGCTTCAGCAGCCAGCTTCTCAGCCTTAGAACATAAATCTTGGCCAGGATGCTTGGTGTGGACTCTGGATTGTTTGAGGAAAGTTGTTGGAAATATGAACACCTGGCTCTATGGTCCCCGTCAGCATCTCTGGTGGAAGAGTGTAGGCATAGTCTAGTTGATTCTGATGTGGGGCCATTCTCCCCAAGGAGCCTGTGAGAAACACAGAACCTCAGCTCCCACCTCCAATCTGTTGAGTCCGAGTCTGACCTGTTCACAAGCCCTAGAGGCACTCTCCAGCACATTCCCTTTAAGAGGCTCTGGCCTAATGGTTGGAGGATTTATGCTGGGGGGGGGCATGGCACATACTGGCAGCGTGACATAGAAGAGCCTGGAACAACTGGGCACAGTGTCACACGCCTATAATCCCAGCACTCTGGGAGGCAGAGGGAGGCTGATCTCTGTGAGTTCCAGGCCAGCCTGGTCTACAAATCGAGTCTAGAATAGCCAAGGCTACACAGAGAAACCCTGTCTCCAGTCCCTCCCCCCTCAAAAAAAGAAAAAAAAAAAGAACCTAGAATAACTTGGTGCTAGGAAGATGGTGACATAGACAGAATCAGTCTGAGGCTGGCATCTTGCATGCTTCAGAGACTGGGTGGACATCCCAGCAGGCCCTGACAGCCCTGCCTTGAGAGGTCCTGTTTGCTTCTTGGGTAGGCATCAGGGTGGCAGATGGAGGGCGGCTAGTACAGGCACAGAGTGGCAGATGTGATGTGCAAATAGACCATAAGTCTTGTTTAGGATAATGTGGACCATCTCTGTCCATCTCCAGAGGGTGCAAGAGGAAGGAGGTCTCGGGCTTGGAAGGAGGCTGACAGTCTATGTGTCTACTGAGTCTATGTGTACCCATAGGATAGTAAAGCTGAAAGAAAGCCCTTCTCATTAAAGTTTGGGATTCTAAATAACTGTAGTTCCAGGAAGTGTTTACGTGCCTCATGCTTCTCAGTCAGGGTGGTTTTAACCTTTAAAGGTCATTTGGTTATGTCTGGACACCTGAATGTAGGCCAGAGTATAGTCATTCTCTGTGCCCATGGCCTGGAAATTTTTGGAAAAAAACAAAACAAAGCGAAAAAAACAAACCCTCATCTAAACTTGCACAGACTGTACTTTTCCGCTGTTATCCAAGAACTTGTACGGTGTTAGGGCCACCCAAGCACTTGTGTACCGTTTAGACTGTGTTAGGGTTTTACAGCTTGAATATAAAATGCTTCCCACAGGCTCAGGTGTTTAAACTTGGGCTCCAGCTGCTGTTGGTGTTTTAGGAGGTGTGCATCTTTTAGGAAATAGTGGAGGGAGGGGGGTCACTGCATTGGGGGAGGGCGACTTATGCTTTGCAGCCTGGCCCCGTTTCCAGCTTAAGCCCTCTGCTTCCCTGTCCATTGAGTTGTAAGGAGTCCCAGTTGTGCGTGTCAGCCACCGTGATGGCCCCCACCCCTTCTTTGCCATGATGGACTGTATCCCCTTAAGCCAAACTAACTGATTCCTCCAGGAAGTTGGTTCATCTGGGCATTTCATCACGGTGCCAAGACAAATAACTGATACTCAGGTGTCACACATCATTGATATTATTTCAGGCACACATACAAGAGCACATACAAAGGCTGCATGCAAACACTTTACAGAAGAGAGCGGGACATCTGTAGATTTTGCTACAGAGGTCCCAAAATTGGTCCTCGAAAATACCTAAGGGCAGTCACACCGTTAATCATCTTACACCATGTAGGATATCTGATATAATAAGGATTCCTGGGCCAAGGGGCTAGCAGTGCCCAGGATGAGAAACAAAGTTGAATGCCAAAGACAAATTTAGACACACACAAACACAATTTTTAAATGTTACAAAACAGAAAAGAACGAAGCATCAGTTGTCCACAGACAAGGCAAAGTGAAAGAAAGGCCATTTAAAAACTCTTAGAGACCTCCAAACAGATTTCTACAGGGGCTGTTTAATTCACACTCCCACCAGCGGTGAATAAGGTTCGTTTCTCTCCACATCCTGTCCAACGTTTGTCAGATTTGGTGATAGCCATTCTGACAGGGGTGAGATGGTGTCTCAGAGTAGTTTCAATTTGCATTTCTCCGATGGCAAGGGATATTGAATACTTTTAAAAATAGCTATTGGCCAGTTGTGTTTCTTTTCTTTTTCCCCAAAAGCTCTCTAATTCTGATGTGTGATGTATGTGTATTTTATTTGTAAGTATTTTTAATGGTAGAGTTAAAATTTTTCATTTAAAAATTTAATTTTAAAATCAAGGAAATGGAGATCAAAGATAGGATGAGATTTCATCTCACCCCACTCTGAATGGTCATCACCAAGAAAACAACCAATACAAATGCTGATGGGAATGGATCTCTCTCTCTCTCTGTGTGTGTGTGTGTGTATGAAGATCTCAGTTCAGATCTCCAGAATCCACATAAAAGCTGAACATGGTGATGGAAACGAAACCTGTAACCTCAGAGCTGGGCTGGAGGAGGATCCTGGGCCTTGCTGGCTAGCCAGCCTAGCCAAAACAATGAGCTTCAGATTCCATGAGAAACCCTGCCTCAAAAAACAAACAAACAAACAAACAAACAAACCCCCCAAAAACCAATAACCATTTAAAAAAAAAAGGTGGAGGAAAAATATCCTGATATCAACCTCCGGCCTCCACAGCATATATGAACACATGCAGGGCGCCCCCTTACACACACACCCTGAAGACAGAAGTACCAATACCATATGATCAGCCAGACAACTCTCAGGTCAACCGCAAAGGGATGTCAGCACATCACAGAGATAAGTACGTAGCCACGTTTATTGGTGAACTGTTCGTCATGGCTATTGTCTTACCTACAGTTCTATTGCTGTGAAGAGGTACCATGACCAAGACCACCACCACCTTACAGAACAGAATATTTAATAGGGAGATTGCTTATAGCTTTACAGGGTTAGCTCGCTATGATCGTGGAGAGGTGCATGATGGCAGGTGGGCATGGTGCTGAGAGCTACATGCTGAGCTGTAGGCCAGGCGGAAAGAGGGTGGGGAAAGAGCCCACCCCAGCAACACATCTCCAACAAACCCACACCTCCTGATCCTTCCCGAGCAGGTCTACTCCCAGGTGACCAGATTCGAGTCCACGGGGGATCGTTCTCATTCAAACCACCACAGCCATGATGTGGAAACAGCTATGCGCACATCAACAGGTGAATGGATTTTAAAATTGTGGTAAGAACACCCAGTAGAGTATCATTCAGCCATAAAGAAGAGTATGATTCTGCCATTTGCAGGAAAATGGAAGAAAGACAAAAAGACAAATCTCTAGTATTATGTTTAATATGAAGAATGCTTTTTTTTTTTTTTTTTTTTAAGACACGAGAGTGAAAGCTCAGCTAAGTGGCACTCCCTAACAACTTCCATGCTTTCCTTCATGTCCAACATGTACAGTGTCTCTCCTACACCTAAGGAAAGTCCTAGCCAGGCAACAAATACGATCTCAGAGTCAGTGATGACAAGGAGGTTCATACATATGTAATGGACAAGTGGGCAGGCAATATGTTTGTAACTGGGCTGTAAAAATAACTTTTATCCACCTGTTTCAAATGTTTTTGAGGCTGACTGCCTGTGTCTGTTAATGTGGGCCTCGTCCTGGAAGCTTCCAGTCTCCCCACAATCTAACCTAGGCCTAGAATGTTTTCAGCCTCTGAGACTTACTGCTTAATAAGCTCACTATTTCTTGTTCTTTCTGAGCTCTGGTCGGGCTGGTTCAACTCAGCTGTTCTGGCTCAAACTCTTTTCCCAACTCTTTTCTCTCAGCCCCTGAGTTGCCCTAATTGGCCTTAAAGTAACTCAAACAATCTGCTCTAATCTCCTGGCTCCTTCTCATTTTCTGGTTCATTCCATCTTCACCTGAGCTCTCTCTGCAATCCTATTACTCTCTATTACTGTCCCAGTAAAAACTGCTTCCTCTCTGTCTCATTGCCCATTAAGTAGCCTCCCTTTCCTCTCTCTCTCCTCCTGAGAGTTGGATGCATCCTATCATGTCAAGTTTTTCTCTGATCTGTCACCGTTTCTGCCACTCAATTAGACACCACTCTCAAACATGGGTGCTTCTTCTACAATCTTCATCTTCATTGTTTGGGATTAAAGGCATGTACCACCACACCTGGACCTAAGCTTTTCTTTACCTGAAACTTGCTCCATACCAGGCCGGCCTGGAACTGAGATCTGCTTGCCTCTGTCTCCTGGATTAAAGGCGTGTTTGTATTTTAGCTGGATCATACAGACCTAGGAGGTCTTTGGATGTGACCTCTTGCCAGAGCAGCCATATTTTGAATTAACATTCCTCTACACTGGGCTGTGCTGAGAGGACATAGCTGGACTTCTGACATTGTTTTGGAAGATGAGGGGGCTCTGAGCTCATCTTAATCCCTTGCATGGGATTAAGTTTGAACATAGGAATTTGGGAAGGGCAATCTCTCAGAAGGGTCTCCCTGAAAGGCTGTATATCATTTGCAAATACAATCATAGTGTAACTGCATTTAGTTTAAGACTTCGGATTTGGAGAAGTTTCACTCTTAGCTAAGGAGCTATTGGCAATTGACAGCTGCTGGGGGAAGGAGAGTCCATTTTCTTTAAGAGTATGACACCTGTTAGGCCCCTTCACTGCAGGGGTTGGTCCGCACCCAGGAATATAGGGATAGCATAAACTGGACTTGATTTGGGTTGGAGATGTGAGGGCATAAAGTTGGGAGAAGGGGAGATGAATATAGTCAAATCCATTGTAAAATTCTCAAATAATAATATAAAAAAGGTAAAAAAAATTCTCAAGTAATTTATAAAAATATTTTAAGAACATGTTGACGTTTTTGTTTGGTGCTTTCACGGATCTTTTACTAATTATGATTTTAACACTATCTATGCACACGTATGTGTTGGTGAGTGTGGCTGCCATCTGATGGGTGACTTTAGGAGCTGGTTCTCACCTTCCACCGAGGTGAGGCCCAGTCTCTCCTGTTTCTGCTGCCATCCAGTGTGCTGCAGGCTAGCTGACCTTGAGCTTCAGAGTGACTCTTTTATCTTCACCTCCTAGCTTAGCTGAGGAATGCTGGGAATACAAATGCCCTGGTCACTTCCTGCTTCTTCTTCTTTTTTTTTAAGCTTTATTTATTTATTACTTATATAGCATTCTGCCTGCATATATACCTGTGCACCAGCTCTTACTACAGATGCTTATGAGCCACCACGTGGTTGCTGGCAATTGAATTGAGGACCTTTAGGAAGAACAGCCAGTGTTCTTAGCCTCTGAGCCATCTCTCCAGCCCCCCACTTCCTGCTTCTTATGTGGACTTTGGGGATAGAAGTCAGGTTGTTAGGCTTCTGTGGCTAATGCTTTCACACACTGAACCATTTCCCTGGCTCCATTAGTTATGATTTTTTTGTTTTGTTTGGTTTTTCCAGACAAGGTTTCGATGTGTAGTCCTGGCTGTCCTGGACTCACTTTGTAGACCAGGCTGACCTCGAACTCACAGAGATCCACCTGTCTCTGCCTCCCTGAGTGCTGGGATTACAGGTGTGCGCCACCACACCCACTGCCCACTAGCTATGATTTCTAAATAAATACTGTACTAAAACATGATTTTCCTTAATTACTAGATTTTTCATTATCTCCTCACCATGTGCACCCAGGGCAACTCCTTCACGGGCCTCCCTCTAGCCAGCTTGGTGCTCCTTCCTCCACGGCTGCTCTCTCCGCTGCAAGATTCTTGTAGATGAGATGAGAACTAATTATTTCATAGGACCCGAAGCGATTACCATTGAATTCGACATGCTTTAATGTGAGGTGACTCTGCGAAATTGACACAAATAAAGAACTGTAAAACAAGGTGCTTGTTTGTTCTGTGAATGGGCCAGGCACGTCCAAGGGCAGCTGTGTGTAGAGTGACGTGAGCACAGTGTTTGGGAGATTCAGGCTGGTGTACTGGGTGTGGGCTGGCAGGGGCAGAGGGGCTGGCTTCGAACAGACAATGGCAGTGCTGTCCCTTCATTTTCAAAGCATGGCTTTCCTGGTTAGTTATCAACATGACACAAGCCAGGGTCATCTGGGGAGATGAACCTCAATTAAAAAAAAAAAATAGCTCCATCAGATTGGCCTCTGGGCAAGTTTGTGGGGTCATTTTCTTGATGAATGATTGATGTGGGAGGGCCCAGCCCACCATGGGCGGTGCCACCCATGGGCTGGGTGGTTCTGGGGCATATAAGAAAGCAGGCTGAGCAAGCCAAGGGAGTAAGCAGCACCCTTCCATTGCCTCTGTTTCAGTTCCTGAGTTCCTGCCCTGGCTTCCCTTCATGATAAAGTGGGACACACAGGAGGCGGACACAAACCTTTTCCTTTCCGATTTGCTTTTGGTCATGGTGTCTGTCACAGAACTGGAGGTCCTATGAGGCAGCGCTGTTTTCTAGAGTTGGAAAGCGTGTTAGTTGCTGTTGCTGGAGCTTGACAGAAGAAACTTCATGGCAGGGCGTATTGTGTTGGCAGCTTACAAATGCCTGCGTGGTGGGGAAGTCTGTGGAGGTGGGAAGGTTTGGTGGCAGGAGTATGACAGGCAGCTGGCCGTGTTCCTTCTGCATCCAGGAGGCTGAAGGCCAGCAGTAAACGAGGCTATGCAAAGTCAAGGCCCACCCTCAAGTACTTGCAGGAAATGCTATAAAAAATGCTTCTGTCTTAGTTTCTTTTCTTGCTGCTATGATCAAACGCGCTGACAAAAGCAACTTAAGGAAAAAAGGTTTATTCTGGCTCAATTCAAGAGTACATCTGCCATGGCAGAGAAGTCACTGAGGCAGGAGCTTGAAGCAGCCAGAGTCAACAGTAGAGAGTGGTGACTACGTCGTGCTGGTTGCCCTAGCCGCTTCTCTGTTGCTGTGATAAAATCACAACCAAAAGCAACTATGGAAGGAAAGGCTTAATATGCTTGTACTTTACTGCCCATCATCGACAGAGGCCAGGGCAGGAACCCAAGGCAGGAACCGAGGCAGAAGCCGCAGAGGAATGCTGCTCACTGGCTTGCTCTCCTGGCTCACTCAGCCTGCTTTCTAAGACAACCACCTGCGTAGGGGCAGTACTGCCCCGTGGTGGGCTGGGCCCTCTGAAATCATAATCAGTTTTTAAAAACTGCTTCTGACACAGCAGCCACGGGCCAGCAGGATGGAGCCAGGTTCTCAATGGATATTCCCTTGTTTATGTCAGGTTGACACAAACTAACCAGCAATTTCTCTACTTTATACAGCCCAGGACCCCCGCTCAGGGAGTTATCTGGGTCAAAGTTAAGATGGGTCTCTCCCACCACTGACTCCATCCCCAAGACTGTAGCTGGGAAGGTGTATCATGCTCCTCTATATGGCTTCCTTCAGACGGACTCAGTAGACGGAAAGAAGTCTCCTGTGAGGATAAGTGACAAGGACAGTAAACTCTTAATGCAGTAGTGGATTTCAGTGTTTCTTGAATGTTGTCGATGGCGTAGTGCTCACATACAATAAGTCTTATTTGGAGTGGACAGCTGGAAGAGTTTTGATATGGGAGTGCAGCCATGACAATGTCACAATAACAGAGTACACAACTTTTCTACCACACATTGAAATCTCTTCTTACCAACCTCTTTCTTTTCTTCTTTTTTTGCCTCTCCCCTGCAGGAAACTACTCATCTGTCTCTGGCCAGCACAGATCAGCCTGCCACAGACTTCCATCATTGGCATCTTTTGATATATAGTCTTTCATTTTTGGTGCCAGCATAACTGTTTTGAGAATCATACATGTTATTCCTGCAGTTGTGTGTTTTACCTCAATTTATAATGTGCTTCACTGTAAATTTGTAACTTTTTAAAAATAATGGACATGTTTATGAACTGGCAGAAAGTATTTCTGAAAATGTAACAGTCATCTTTTTTGAGCTGGTACAAACTTGTTTTGTTGTGGTAACTCTGGTAGGCTCTGTGCTCATGTGTGTGAGTGTGTGTGTTCAGATGTAACTTTAGACAGGAGACTGGGAGACTTTGGGGCAGCTGAGGGATTGGGAATAATTAAAAATTAATGAAAATGGAATAATAAATTTTAAGTTCTTTCATCCATGTTTTTCAAGCCAAAAAAACAAAAACAAAAACAAACCAAAAAAAAAAAAAACCCAAAAAAGTGCAGTAGACAGGGTAATTTTTTAGTTGCTGGGCACTGGGCTTAATTAATGTCTGGCTGGCCAACAATACATCTCACACAAGGGACTTGTGTTATTGAAAGTGCTTTGCGAGACCTCTTGATGCTGTGTAGCTGGAAACTAAAGAGAGGGAGTTTGGATTCAGGACTGGACACAAGAATGCTGCAGTCTCACTGCTTATGTATCAAGTCATGGTTGCTTCTTAGACGCTCCCAGAATTCCAGGTGCAGACAGGAGGGTAGAGGAGGGTGTTGTCTGCCTTCTGCCAGGGTAGATTATTGTTGAAGAGATATGATTTGGGGGTTACTGCTCAGCGTGTGCTGATCTTCATGTATCTTCTGCAGGAGCTGAATAGAAGGGGCCGCTGTATGCACCTTCTGAATTGTGACAAACCCAGCAAGGAGAGCTGAGCAAGTACTTTTTATTCCCTACTCACTGCCAGCAAGTCTCCCAGCTGAGGACATCCACACCAGGGGATAGAGAAGGCTGTGTGAGTCCCCGTGCGTCTGACTACCTCGATTTCACCTGCTATCCTGTTCCTTTTCTGTTGAGATGACATAACACTTTGACCAAAAGTCACTTGAGGAAAAGATTTACTTGACTTACACTTCCAGATCAGTCTACCAGTGGGGGAAGTCAGGGCAGGAGCTCAAGCAGGATCTGAAACAGAGACCATGGAGCAGCACTGCTTCCTGGCTAGCTCCCAGGGTGACATCCACCTGCTTTTCTTAAATAGCATAGACCGCCTTCCCAGGACCGGCACCAGCCACAGTGGGCTGAGTCCTGCTAGATCAACCATTAGTCAAGACAAAACATTCCACAAGCTAATATGATTGAGGCAACATCCCAACTGAGACTCCTTCAGTAACTCTGAGTTGGGTTGACAGCTGAAGCTAAGAGAGAAACAGTCTCTGTTGGAGATGAGCGTGAGGCGGGTTTATGATGGTATCTCTGAAATGGGTGAAATGGGTGTGTGGATGTGGGAAGAAGATGGACAAGAGGGATGGGCTTTCAGGGGGGGGTCAAGCTAGGGATGGTGAGAGGAGGTCATGGAGGTCAAAGGCAGAGTGAGCGCTGACATGTTTTGTGAACAGTGGGTGAAGACAAGGGTGTTGTCATTAGTTAGGGACTAGTGGCTTCACTGAGGGGTGCTGATAGAGCGAAGGGTGCTATATTCAGTTTGAGAGGGAGGGAGCCTGGGGGCTGAGGAAATGGGCAACCCTTTTGGTCTTGAAGAAGAGAGAGGAAGGGTAGTCACTGATTGGGCAGAACTGTTGTTCTTATTTTAGGGTGGGTGCTACTTTCGTCTGCTTATATATCTGAGGGCACTTGAGATGGGAAGGCTAGAGAGGTGGGGGACAGGTAGATGGTGGACAGCAATTGCACTGGGGAGCCGCAGAGTAGGAGGAAATTGAAGAGTGCTGGCAGTACACCAGGTTTGAACCAGGAAAGAGGAAGCCCGATATTGACATTTATTTAGAGCTTTTGAAATGCCGAGGGCCGGTGTTTGGCTTTGCTTAAGCCTTTGACAAATCATTCCAGCTATTATTTTGCAGGCTGAGTTCAGAGACATAAGTAGCTAGCCCAAGAAGCTGTTTATCAGGATTCAAGGCTATATTCCAGAGACAGAGACAGCCATTTCACTCTCTGAAATCTATAGGAAAACAAAGGACAACCACACAGACAGAGAGACAGAGAGGACTGGAAAGCGGCCGCTGTAAAGACATAGAAAGCTATGGTGGTTTAAGTAAATAGCAGTTAATCTTCCAAGAGATTGTTCAGAATGAGCTATCTTGGAATGGTAAGATGGCTCACGCTTGGGCAGGGAACCTGGTTCCTATTGTCTTGTTATATAATTGCCTGGAACTCCAATCCACATAGATGATGAAATATATGTATATTATATATAACATATATATAATTACACACATATATAAACATATATACTTACTTTTATATTGGGGGTCCAGCCTGAGGCAAGAGAAGACCAGAAATATCCAATCCAAGTAGATCTTTGAGGAATTTTTTCTAGAATTTTTTTGTACATATCTTGTTTGTCCAAATCCCAGTTGATTTCAAGTTTCATTGTCTCACTCAGCTGCAAAGGAGGGGGAAATGTAGTTGTTTTTCTCTCGTCAGGAAGCTACATGTCCAGTCAACATTCAGAGCATCTACTACCGTAAGGGAGAGAAAGCGGGTGTTGTAGGACCTGTCTAATTCCTTTTGTAGACTTGCTCTCAGTGAAGGCATGTCAGATAGAAGAAGGCTGCTGGTCTACCAGACGCTCATGGAAACAATCAACGAGAACAGTACTCCTTAGCCGTTCTGAAGCTGTGCTCTGTGGCAAGCCCTACTTCCAAGATGGGGAAGATGCCTCCAGCGATCATCTTGCCCGTGTGCCTTTCCTCCGAGCCTCCCCTGGAATCCTCATGTCTTTTGAACATGGCAGTAGTATCAGAGTGATTACATGCTTAGCAGCTCCTGTGGAAGGGTTTTAATAATTTTAATAGTTTGTTTGTTAAAATGGGGAGAAGGCAGCAAGAGCCATGCTCACGTGGAACAAGTGAGGGTACCGGATATAGGATGGGGGGTCTCAGGTCCTGCAAAAATAGCCAGTTCTTTGAACCACTGAGCCATCCCTCTAGCCTAGGACCTTCTGTTGTTATTTGAGAACTGGGATTGCCATTTATCACAGAAACACAGGGAAGGTGAAAGGGAACAGCAAATGGCCTTGCTGGATAATTATCTGTGCATCTTGTTCAGGATACGTTTGCCTTTGGTCTGAGAAGTTCTCCAGCTCCCATCTTGTGGGGTGAGGCGGTCAGCATGGATATTGTGGCAAAGACCCAGAGAGTAGATGTCACATGTCTAAGGGATGCAGCTTCCTCCTTCAGCTCCCCAGAACTATTCTGATTGACATTTCCCATCCTTCTCATTTGGTCACTGAGCTTAGAGTGGAGAAGGACATCCTCTATTCTTATTGGTCACCTGACATTCTCCCCTAGGTCAAGGAACACTCCTAAGACTCTGAGTCCTTGCTATCTTTTTCTTCTGTTTGGAGAAAGTGTCTCATGTAGCCCAAGCTGGCCTCACAGTGGAGCAAAGGTTTGCTCTGAATGCTGCCTCATCTTCCTGTCTCCACTTCTCATGTGCCTGCATACCCGGCTGCAGGATGAGGATAGCTGGAGGCTGGTGAGATGGCCCATGGTTAAGAACACTGGCTTCTCTTGTGGAGGCCCTTTGTCTGGCTCCCAGCACCCACATCTGGTGGGCCATGAGTGCCTGTAACTCCAGATCTAAGTCATCATGGCTTCTTCTGGCCTCCTTGGGCATACACATAGACACACATGGAGATACATAAATAAAAATAATCTTAAAATAAAATGAGACTGATAATAACTTGCCTCAGAACTCAATTAGATGAGACATTAAAAACCTTCAGTGTGTTTTCCCCAGCATACAAAAAAAATTCAATAAACATCCACTGTAATAAACTCTCCTATCTTATCTAAATGGAAGATATATAAAATACGGTTTACCGTTTTGATCTTGGATAACACCCCCCCACCCCCCCGGAAACTCCCTCACGAACTCCTGAAACAGCTTGAGCTGTTTTTCCAGTGGCGGAAGAAAAGTGTGATGAAGTGATGGATGAAACAGTAGGAAACACCGCTTAGCCGTCCTCTTTGCAGCTTCCGACAGTTACAGGGCGGTGTCAGGTGCAAAGGTATTCCAAACCAACAAAGTGACCTTTAAGGAAAAGCAATTTACTCACAAAGCAAATCTCCCAAGAAAAGAGGAGACAGGCCTTTTGTACTGGGCCTTTGGCTGGGGGCTCGTTTCACATTGCTTTTGGTGGTTACCTGGAATGTACTGAAGGTTTTTCATTTCAGATCTGGGGCTCCTGGAAAAGGCAATCTTGAAACTCACTATAGTAACAGATACGCAGTGAGGCACACACACGGGTGTTCATTCCCAGGTAGCCGCACTGCGTGCACACAGTGAATCTGTCTAAATTCCCTTTAGGATGTGAATTTAACATATATCCTCACCCAATCCCTTAAACACAGCTGGTGGTTCAGATAGACTTACCTGTAATCAGAGATTGGTGCCCTTGACCATGTTAAGAGGATTTTGACACAGGAATTAATCTGAGTATGACACTGTTGACCTTGAAACAGGTAAGATATAAGCTAGATCCAGACCCCACAGAAGTAAGAGATGGAAACACTATTTATGTAGAATAGCCTGGAAAAAAAAATGCCACAAAGATTCCACAGTTAAAAAAAAACAAAAACAGTTTCTCTGCATGTTTTGGTAGGCAGTGCTATGGAAAGCGGGGCTCGAACTGTTTTGGATCTCGTTTTTATCTGTGTCTACACTTTTCTGCCTGAGAAATTTTTATGTGAGGCCAGGCATGTGGGCACATGAAACAGGTATACAAAACAAGCATGTAATGTTGGGAAATGATAAATTAATTTTCAAAAAATGTGTCAATATGCACATGATTGTATTTATTTGTTAAAGAGGAAAGCAAATTTGCACGCCAACGAGCTGGGCTGCCTGTTTATCTCCACACAAAGCGTTAAAGCCTGTGTGGTTTTCTGATAGGGCAGGACCGGGGGCAGCTTCAGGCCCTTCAGAGCTGATCCGTGTTCTGATTTTATCACAGTCTGTGCTGGGAACGCTGCTACATGAGAATGCACTTCAAAATGGCCGACGTTGGCTTAGGGTCGTTCCAGAAATCTTTGGAAATTCTGTCCTAATTCCAAGCCAAACGCCACCTAATTCCGAGTTTTTATGAAACTCAAGTTAGCAATCAGAATAACAGTTTTTAGCATCAGACACATTGACCCAGAGCCATACAAAGATAGGCTAAGAGGTGCATGCTGGGACAATGACAGAAGGAAAACAGAAGTCTTGGGTTTTCATCCCTGAACTATTGTTTTTAGAGGAGCAGGAGACACCGCTGGAGCCTGGAGTCTGAGGTGTGCCAGGCGGTGTTCCTGGGTGTCACCCGGTGCGATGGCATACAAAGCACTCGGTATGGTTTTGGATTAGAATGTTTGATTCTAAAACTCTTATTCTGGTTGCTAACTTGATTTTCAGACCCAAGACAGCAGAGAAGTCACATGACTTAATGTAGTCCAAGTTAACTGGAAACACTCTGGACCCTTGACATGTTTATTTTAAAAAATTTTTACCATTGCGCATTCAAATATCTAATTTACTGTTGTCTTTTTTTTTTTTTTTTTTTTGGTGATCCTGATAGTTATTTAAGCTAGCCCTTATGGGGTTCTGATCTACAGATTGAGCAGCCAAAAACCCAGCACGAATGGCAGAGGGGCTGCCAAAGCCCTGCCAAGGTGAGGAGCCATTGGCATTTGATGGCTAGTGACAAAAAGGGTCATTTTTCTATGGGGTTCCGGCTGATGCAAGGTTGTCCTGATTCCAGTGCTCGGTCCACACCCATGTGTACATGGACGATGTTAACTGAACTCAGTGATATTATTTTAAAGGAAAAACAGGATCTGAAGTTGAGCAGGTATATTAAGGTGTTGGGAATGTTGGAGGGAGCAGTCGAGGTGAATATGCTCAAAATACTTTACAGACAAGTATGAACATTTCAAGGAATTAACAGAAATTATTTAAATGGTAAAGAAGCTATTTATGGTCTAGAAATCTTTGGATTGTCACTGAGCAAACAAATAAAAATCATTTAAGCAGAAGATGCCTTTATTGTTCAGGCAATCTGATGTTCAAGAGTAGATTTGCTTTTAAGTTCCTTGAGATCATAAATGGTGTCATTAAAATTTAATTCTTTCTCTTCACTTGGCACACCTCCCATCTCTGCCAGCTTCATCCTCAGACACCACTTGCTGGCTTAGAGCAAGATCCATAGAAACGGGAAAGATTGTTTTCCCATCATCTTGGGACTCCTAATTGGACAACCCTAGTCCCATGTCATCTCTAAGCCAGTCAAGTCAGTGTTTGACTGAAGCTGTCTGAACACAGCTTCAGCTGGAGCCATAAGGTTGGAGGGAGAAGATCCCCAGATAAAACCTGCAACTGTTTTTAAGGAAAGGAGAAAGGGGAAGCTAACAGTTGGAGCCACAGAGAATTCTGTTATGTGAATATGGTTTTGTTTTAATCCCGGGTGTGGGGTATGAAGCAGCTTCAGATTGTCCACAGCTGCTGACTATGATTTGTCTGTGCTCTAGGACAGGTGTGGGTTTGCCAGCTGCAGACCAGTTTCTGCGAGTGCATGACATTTGGAGTTATGGGAACTTTTCAGAGGGTTCTCTCTCTCTCTCTAGAGAGAGAGACTAAAAGACTTCATTTTAGAGTTTCTTTTTAGGTGTGTGTCTAGGTCCACACTAGGAGTGGAAATGGTGAGTTATATGTAAAGTGCTGATACCTTCAATGAAGTGGTGCCAAATTATCTTCTCCCGTCACCCATGGTATTTGTTACGGCCTCAAAAACTATTCGTTAAGGCCTCAAGAACCGACGTTAGATTTCTCACTTATTTTCGCAATGGAATGACGTAGTCTCGGATTCTCATAATTTGTGTTCTGCTGATACCTAACAAGGATTGTTGAACGACTTAAGTGATTTTGTTTTGTGTTTAGCGACTATAGCCTGAGGTGTTGGTGTCTGTGTTCTCCCTGCCCTGTGCTGCTGGTTGGTGCTGGCAGCTGTGCTGAGCTACTCCGCATGTTCAGATACCACACTTTACTGCTTCCTTTGCTTGAGGGTGATGGGAACTGAACCCTGGTCCTCTGGAAGAGCAGTGTGCGCTCTTAACCAGTTCTCACCCCAGAGTCTGGGTAAAGCCTTTGACAACTGGAAAAAAAAAAAAAAGCAGGAATTCTCTGGATCAGCGGTATTTGCTGTAACAACAGCTGTGGGGAGGGCCTCCCTCTTCTCCCTGTGCCTTGCCTGAGAATCTCAATGAGAAGGTTAACTCTGCAGGAATGCATACATCCTGGGGGATCTTATCAACTGAGATCCTGGCAGGTGCTCCTCAGAACCTCATCAGGTTTCTTAGCAACCCTTTGAAGGTAGAAACTTCAAGACGCACTAAAATGGTGCGTGTCACGATTGTCAGGATGATGGAGGGGACTCTTCCACACCCATCATTCTGAGGACTTTTTTTTTTTTTTTTTTTTACTTCTCAGCACCTCTCTTTGTCTGTATCAAAGTGTCTTTATTAATCCACAGCTCTGCTTCATAAACCAGCTTGTCTGGAAATTCTCTTTTTGGGTTGAAGTCACAAATCCCAGTTTGGCTTCCATGAGGTATCAAAAAATGCCTAGAGGAAGGAACCCTTTTGTCTGCTGTGGGTAACTGTGTGTATGTGTGTGTGGGGCTATATGTCTTTTCTGCCCTCCCCTCCAGAAAAAAAAAAAAACAGACTCCTTTTTGGAATGGAGCTCATAAAAGAATAATGGTTTCAGGATAGAAGGTCAAAGGTTAGGAAAAGAGACACGGGAAAGGGGTGTCTGTGAGGTGGGGTTTCAGGGCATTAACAGACCCTCCAAAAAAGGGAGGCTGGAAGGAAATTGAGCCTTGTGGCTATTTTAGTAGATGGCATGCTAGTAATGTGAGATAAAATATAGAGAATAAAATAAAGATACAAAGATAGCCAGATAGGATGTGTGTGTGTGTGTGTGTGTGTGTGTGTGTGTGTGTGTGTGGGTATGTGTGTGTGTGTGTGTGTAATTTTGAGAATAGAGCCTTTAGGCTACACATTTCTTTTCTCTCCCTAAATAGGTTTAACCACCATTGTATGCACAATCTCAATGTGATTTTATATGAGCAATGCACAATTGGATTCTTATCTCTGTATTTTAATTTTCTGGCCATGCTCCAGCAGGAATGGCCACTTTCTGTTGTTTCTCAAAGACATTTCTCTGCCTGCAGCACTCCTGGAGAACAAGCTTCAGCAAGATTTGGTAGAAAGTGAATCGGAACGGCTCCCTGCTTTAAATAAGCCGATCCTATTTTAAAAAAATGGCAGAGTCGGGTCCGAGGGCTGCAGGATTAAAATGCTGAGAAACCGAAGTGCTGGCTTCCCACCGAGGTCACAGAGAGGCGGGACTGCCTGCCTCGATGCTGTGTAGGTGGTGGATGTTGATAATCGTTATACGAGTTGAGGAATGTGGAAGGAAGCGGCTGTCCTGAGAGCTGGAGCAGAGCCACCTCGAACAGCAGCGTCTGATTAATTAAAAACTCTGGTCCTTGTTCAAGTCGCCATTCCACTCAAAGGAAGCCAGCCAAGGAGCTATGCGGGACAACACGTGCAACCAGGATGTCGACCGTGCTCTCGGCCCTTGGCTTCTCCATCCCAGCATGCTGACTCTGCCAGCGCTAAGCAGTAACAAGCAAGGAAGAACTGGGAGCACCACAGGGAGCCTAGCAAAGTCATCCAGGGGTGGCTGTGGAGACTGACACACCAACCAAGGACCATGCATGGAGAGGACCTAGACCCCTTGCTCAGATGCAGCCAGTAGGCAGCTCAGTCTCCACATGGGTTCACTAGTAAGGAGAGCAGGGGCTCTGTCTAACATGGACTCTGATGCCTGCTCTTAGACCACTTCCCCCTGGCAGGGCTGCCTTGCCAGGCCACAGAGGAAGAGGATGCAGATAGTCCTGATGAGACTTGAAAGGCTGGGGTCAGATGATAGGGGAAGAGGGCTCCCCCTTTCTGAGGACTAGGGGAGGGGGATAGGGAGGAAGAGGAAGGGAGGGTGGGACCGGGAGAAGGTGAGGGAGGGGAGTTACAATCAGGATGTAAAGTGAATAAAGTACATAAATACATATATACGTATATGTATACATACATGGATACATACATATCTCTACCACAGTTAAAATTAAAAAAAAAAAAAAAGAAAGAAAAGAAAAAAGAACTGGTGCTAGCAGTTTGTGGAAATGGAAGTGTCTAAGAATCTTGCTTTCCTTACAGAAAACTAACCTAATGGTTCCCCTCAACAGCTCCAATTCCCCCAATCTATTAAGACCACCCAAGGGAAGAACTTTTCTTTTTAGCCATGTTGGGCCCTTCTCTCTACATTCTACCTGAATTTTCTGCTCTCCGAAGCACCTCAGGTTTTCATTATCTTAGACACAGCCCATTAGCTGCTCTTTCTGCACTTTCTCCACTGTCCTGAAGCAGCCTGCCCACTCCAGGGAGCTTTATTAAGTCATTTGACAAGTAAGTGTGTGTCACATCATGTTAGGATGTGGTCCAAGCGAGTGAGCATTTTGTTTTCATCATATAACTTATATTCTAGTGGGAGGAGACAGACAAAATTAGCAGAGTGAGTGACAGAGGGGCAAAGAGGAACTGTAGGGTGGACTGTGCAACCATTGATCCTCAGCGCTTTGGAGTGGGAGGTGGGAGGTGGGAGGGTCATGATGAGTTCAAGACCAGCACACAGGCCTTTCAAGATCCAACCTTGGAAGTCAAATCCCTTGTTTCCTGCTCAACTCCATTGTGACAAGATCATTCCTGATTTGTGTGGAAACACTGCACCAAAGCACAAATGCCAAGTAGGAAAGGCTGCTTTGATCTCTCTCAACTTTTATTGCAGCGGGATCTCTGGCTGAGCTCAGAGCTTTCTTAGTCTAGCTACTCTTGCTGGTCAGCCTGCCCGGAGATGCGCCCTGAGTACTGGGATTACAGGTAGCCACCTGGCATTTTCTAGCATTTGCTTGGGTTCTGGGAAATCCCACTCCAGTCTTCAAGCTTACACAGCGAGAGCTTGTTCCATTGAGCCAGCTCTCCATTTCTTAACCCACGTTCCTCTATAGTATTTATGACAGCCTGATGTCTCTTCAGCTCACTGGTCTGTCCTCGGACTCTCTAGAGCAAAATTCCCCGAGGGTGGGGGAAATCCCCCTTTTGTTTACTCTGCGGCCGAATTTTCACAAACCAGTGTCTAGCACATAGAAAGTGCTCAGATTATTTCTTGAATGAACAATGAACAGGTACACGTTAGGATTCTCTTATTTCCCTCAATTGCTCTTAGTGGCAAGGGTGGTTCTCACTTTCTCTAAACCTCGTGTTCATTGGATTCTAGAACTGTTTCTGAAATCAAACTCAGAACAGAGATGTTTTATAAATCCGCCCAGGGCCTGTATTAAATGATAACAGGTTATCTGCAAGTTGACATGGTGTAATTTGAACCCACTTGAAGTAATTCCAAGGTAGCTTTCACCTAGGTAATGAGCTGCTGGCAACCTGAAATTCTTCCTGCTATTTTCTCTGCCTGAAGCAGAGAGCTCTGCACTTTTGTAAGAAGTGCAGAGAGCGTGTTATGACCAATCCTGACAAAAACGCCACTTGTTTTCATGTGCACTTGAATAATAAAAGAGAGCGGGGATGGAAATACAAAACACACGCCATGTGGTTTATGTTTGCCATCACAGTTATGCGTTTGCTTCCACAGTTAGAGATGAAAGCTTAAGGTGAGCGTGGGGGCTCATGTCTGTAATCCCAGCTCTAGGAGGCTGAGGCAGGAGGACTGTCATGAGCTCAAGGCCAGCCCCGGTTATACAATGAATTTCAGGCCTGCTGGAGCTCAACAAATCCAACAATCAACTAAGACAAGCCAAAACAAAAAAATGAACAAGTAATAAGAGATTAAAAATAAATAAATAAAGTGAAGGTTGTGGCCGAGATGACTCAGTGGCGAAGCGCTTGCTGCACGAGCACGGGGAAGACCTGAGATGGTAGGGTGGTGTAATTGGTGGTACATGCCTGCAGGTCAGACACTGGAGAGGCAGAGACAGGAGGATCTCAAGGGTTTGCTGGACTGTCTGACTAGCTAAATCTATGAGCTCCAAGTTCAGTGAGAGACCCTGTCTTAAAAACCAAGATGAAGGATCTGGCTAGGTGGCACACACCTTCAATCCCTGCTCGAGAGACAAGAGAGAGGTTGGTCTCTGTGAGTTCTAGGGAAGCCAGTGCTATAGAGACCCTGTCTCAAAACAAACCAAAACAAAACCAAACAACCAAAGTAGAAAGGGACTGATAGAAACACTTGACATTGACCTCTGGCTTCCAATGCTCCAGTATCCATCCATATGTCCGTGCGCAACACACACACACACACACACACACACACACACACACACACACACACACA
>NW_026586383.1:4792986-4818769 GCF_907164565.1 Psammomys obesus
ACACACACACACACACACACACACACACACACACACACACACACACAAGAAAGAACAATAGCTTTGGAATAGACTAGACTCATTCATCCCCACAGCCTCCTTGGATTAGTTATTTAACCTCCTGGAATCTTGGCTTCCTGCTCTGTAGATAAGAAGTCATAACACAGAGTGATTTCAGCCTTAACTCAGGTTTGAAAACAGCACAGCGTTGGGGCATTCTGGCCTAGTCCAAGAGCCAAGAATACAAGGAAGTTCTGAATGAAAGAGACACAGTTTGGTCCAAGTTGGCTGCTTTAAGAGTGACCTTGCTATGTAAAGTCCTTTCTTCTTGCAGAAGCATTGGCTGATCAAGGACATCACTGCGCCACACAGACTCCTGCCAGCTTCTCCTGGCTGGGTGCAGCACTGAACGCTGTTCTGGGCTCTACTTCCTCTTTGCTTTCCTTCAAAGAAGACGCGACTGTAACAACCTTCTCTTTCTGTTATTATTCTGTGGAGTATACGGTGCATTTGAAACCTGTTTTGGGTGTAAGTGAGTGTGCTTGCATTTGGGAGTCAGAGGGCAAGCCCAGCTGTTGCTTCTCAGGATTTCTCTGTGATAGCATTCCTCAGTGGCTTGGATAGTTGTCAAGTAGGCTAGGCTCGCTGTCTAGGGATCTCCAGGGATCTATCTGTCTCTGCCTTCCATCTCACTATTGTCAGGGTTACAAAGCACATGCTACCTTGCCAGGTTTTTATGTGTGTTCTGGGGATTGAACTCAGGTCCTCTTGGGAGGTGTTCTAGTTTGTTTTCCATAGCTGTGAAAGACATTGGGGCCAAAAGGAAAGAGTTTATTCTAGCCTCCAGCTTCCAGTCCATCATCGAAACAAACCAAGGCAGATGAGGCAGGGGCTTGAAGCAGAAGCCTCGGAAGAACCAGGCTCTCTGTTGGCTTCCTTATACAGCTCAGGCCCACATGCCTAGGGATGATGCCACCCACAGTGGGCTCACTTAGCAATCAGAAAATGCCCCCAGGCTAATCTGATAGAGGCAATTCTTTGACTGAGGTTCTCTCTTCCCAGGGGTGTAAAACTAATAACCAAGATTAGCCATCACACCAGGCAAGGGTGACAACTGAGCCATCTCCCTAGCTCTGGAATATCTTACTGTATTATTTAGTCCAATGTCATTGGACCCTGAGAAGTGATACTTTTCTCCACTAGAGGAAGATGTGCTGATGCTGTAACCGGGCGGCCTTTGGTTGTCAGTTTCCTAAAGCACCTTGGCCATAGTGAATGCTCAGGAGGGTCACCTGCTACTGTTACTATCATCATTCTTAATGCTGCTGCCTTCTCTCCTTTGTGGCCACCACCATTAATCTCACTTCCGCCTGACCTTGCTCAGTGGTCATGAGCATGCTTCCGTATGCACCATGGTTTCTGCGGAGGTCCTTTAGAGTTCTAGAAATCAACATGCTCTCAGCCACTGGGAGCCACTGAGTGCAAATTATTCACAGTGTGTGTGTGTGTGTGTGTGTGTGTGTGTGTGTGTATGTGTGTGTGTGAGTGTATAATGTTATTTCATATAACATATATCATGTGTGTATGTATATATTATTTACTTTTCTATATATATATTATTTCGTATAACATAGACATCAAGTGTTTGTATGTATATTTTAGTTTCTTTTCTATCTATAACATTTCATATAACATATATATGTATATATATCATGTGTCTTTCTGTATGTATAAATTAGTTACTTTTCTGTTGCTGTGGCAAAACCATATCGCCAAGGCAAGTTGTAGAGGAAAGAGTGTATTTCAGCTTATGGTTCCAGAGGGGTTTGGAGTCCATGATGGTGAAGGGAGGCATGGCACAAGTAATGGGCATGGCAACAGGAACCAGGAGCTGACAGCTCTCAACTTAAGCCACAGCCAAGAAGCCCAAGACCATGGGGGACATTACTCAAACCACCACTGTGTGTGTGTGCGTACGCGTTTTCGTATGTACTTGTGTGCGTACCTTAGTTTTCCAGATAGGGGCTCATTAGCCCTTAGGCTGGCCTCTTGAACTTCTGGCCCTCCTGCCTTCACCTCCACAGTGCTGGGGTTACAGGTGTGCATCACCATACACATTTATGCCAGAGATTGAACCCGGAACTCTGCATGCTAGCCACGCTACGTCTCCTGGCCACTCACCCTACAGATTCTCACCAGCTCAGACAGTTCTGATCAAACTGGAATGGAAACGGGGATTCAGCAGGCAGAGAAGTAACCCAGAAAGCTGGTTGGAAGGGGCTGAGGACATTGCTTAGTCGTGGAGTACTTGCCTAGCAGGTAGGAGGCCCTGGGTTCACTCTCTGAAACTACGTGGACTCACAGAAAGAAATGTAAAGCCAGTTGGAGACTGCCTGCACTTCCCATCTTTGGCCTCTTTGCTGTCCTAAGGCAGACGTGGTGCTGTAGCTTGTGTGGCCTTGCTCTTTGTGTGGCTGTGTTTTGCTCTCTGTCCACGCCTGCCCTGTAGACCCCACCTCCAATTTTCACTTTCATATGGGCTTGACAGACTTTTCATAGCTCCTAAAATCTGTTAGCACATAGCACAGAGAGGAAAAGGTTTCAGACTTAATTGACCTTGGGAATACCATCATTACATTTAATTGTCTTGGGCTCGGGGAGAAATGATAAAGTTCCATTCCTTAGCACGCAGGTCCAGATGCTGGCTCCTCGTTTGAGCTCAGCCTAAAGCAGCTCTCATATCTCCGCACGGAGATGCAACTGTTCTCCCTCACAATTACAGAGTCAGAGTCTGTCTCCTTGGCTCCCATTGTGTGGTTGACATCTGTGGAAGGTACTGACATTGCAAAGGAGAAGGGATTTCACATACTGTTTTGGATTTATTTATTTATTGCACACACACACACACACACACACACGTACATACGAGTGCACATATGTGCATGCATGTATGTGTGTGTGTGTGTGTGTGTGTGTGTGTGTTTAAGGCCAGACATTGGCACTGAGAGTCCTCCTCTGTCACTCTCACTGTTTCAGTAAGACTGCCTGGCCATCATGCCCTAGGCATCCTTCTGCCTCTGCTGCCCTGGCACTGGGGTGTGCTGCCCCCTGGCTTTTTACACAGGTTCTGGAGATTCAAACTCAGGCCCTCATTCATGTTCCCACGGCAAGCACTGCCCATGCAGCCACTTGCCCAGCTGCCTGTGGTAGATACTCAGCTTCTTGGGAAACATGAGTAAATCCAGCAACCCCGGGCTTGCACTGCTGCAGAGTCAGGTTGCACAGCAAAGCAAACCTTCAATTCCTTTGTGCCACTCCCGGGGCAGCTTCCCACACTCACAGGGCCTGCCTGGCACCCACAGGCATTTCAGCAGGAGACCTTACTATGGCAGAAAATGCTCTGTGCTTGGTTCCCTGAAGCAGATCTCAGCCCAGGCTTGTGCACAGAGGTTGTGGGAAGTGTGTGGACTGTGATGAAAGAGCTCGGGTCATTCCCTTCGCAGGGTCTACTCACTCATTAACTGATCGTTCATTCCTATTGCCCTATTTTCTTCGATCACCCTTCACTCTCTTTAAATAGGCGCCATGAAAAATTCAAGCAGCAGCGAGGGGGAGTTTCTTTTGGCTGTGGACAGCAGTTGGTGCAGAGATTCTGAGCTGGTCACAGTGCTGAGCACAACTACAACAGGGGACATCTCCATCACAGTCCTCCCCACCACCCCCAAGACTCACGGAGCATTGTGGAAGATGGGGCAGAAAGAATGTAAGAGCTGGAGGGTGGGAGGATCGCTCCCAGTCCTGACACAACCGCTGCCCTTGTGAACCCCCTGCACCTGGGATTGATTGCACAAGACCTGCATGAGATGGGGGAGGGGCTCACGAGGACCCACGCTTAGCCTAGCCGAGGAACCATCTGACTGAGGATGCTTGCTGGAACGGGGAGAGTCATTTTTCCTCAGTGGTGTAGCCAGGCTTCAGCAAACAGCCCCTCACTCGTGCAAGCAGCTCTAATTAAACTCGGCGGGTCATCTTACCGGACACTTTTGATTACTTCTCAAGATAGCCTGCATGTATGTAGGCAGGCTAGTAGCCATCCCCGGCTATGCTACACCAGATGGTGCAGTCTGTACACTGCTTTGCATCCCTCCTCCCCCAACACACACACTCAGGCTTCAGCTTGCAAATGACGCCCCAGCAGGGCACATCTGCCTCTGTCTGAAGCCTGCAGAGCACTTTGCCTCACTGATGCGCTCCGCCTTCTGTAAGCTGAACTGATGTGCCCGGAGGTTACTTTGGAACTTTTGTGAAGACAAACAACGCTGCACTCAATATCCTTGTGTACATCCAGGAAGGGGAGAACGTGCTGGCTGTCTACTGCAGGGATCCGGAGAAGCTGAACGGCCTGCTCAAAGGAAAAGGCTGTGCAAGCCAACTTGTACACACCCAGAACTTGATTTATGTTTCCTCCCCACTTCAGGAGCACTGACACCCCACTGCCGGCTTGGCCACAGTGAGAGCTTTTTAGCTTGTGGTGATCTGTGAACAGCAAGGACTGGAGCTTCCCCCTCTGCAGTTAGGGGCAGTTTTTGTCACTTTCTGCAGCTGTGACAAAAACAACCCGCAGAAGGGAGAGTGCCTTTGAACTTATGGCTCCAGAGGGGTGGGTAGGGGTCCACCATGGTGGGGAAACGGGAGGCATGGCAGCAAGAACAGGAAGCTGAAAGCTCATTCCTTTACTGACAGCCCTAAGCAGATAAAATGAACTGGAATCTGGTGAGACCTCATAGCTCAACCCCAGGAGCATACCTCCTTCTGTAAGGATGCACCACCTAAATCTCTCCAAAGCTCATTGCCAACAGGGGACCAAGTGTCCAAGACAATGGGGGGCATTTCTCATTGAAATCACCATCCCCTCCCTCCTGGAGAGCTGGTTATTAAAACACCCAGTACAGAGTCAATTCTGCCACCACTTAGACACAGCACAGGCTCTGTGGGTTAGGACAGTTCCCCACACGACTGTTTTCATTATATGTGTGTGTGTGTGTGTGTGTGTGTGTGTGTGTGTGAGATTTTTCTATTGCTATGACAATCCACTGTGACCAACTCATAAAAGAAAACATCTGAGGGCTCATGGTTCTAGAAAGTTAGAGTCCCTGATCATCGTGGCAGGGGATTATGGCAGCAGGCAGGCAGGTGTGGTCCTGGAACATGAGCTCAGAGCTTACATATGACCCACAAGCAGGAGAGAGAGAGAGAGAGAGAGAGAGAGAGAGAGAGAGAGAGAGAATGGTATGGGCTTTTCAAACCTCAAAGCTCACACCCAGTGACACACCTGCTCCAACAAGACTGTGCCTCCCACTCCTTTCCAAATAGTTCCCGCTGCTGTGGACCAAGTATTCAAATATATGAACTCCTGGAGCCCATTCTTGTTGAAGTCACTATCAAGTGCACATTTATATGTATACACATACACACACACACACACACACACACACACACACACACACACATGTTTGTGTGTGTGTCTATGCCCAGGTGTACGTGCACATGCAGGAGCATGAGTATGGAGGCCAGAGGTCAATGTCAGTTGTCTTAATTTCTCTCCATCTTATTTTTGGTTAGTCAATTGGTTGGTCTCAAACTTTCTATGTATCCACGGATGGTCTTGTTCCTTCTGCCTCCTCTTTCTGGGAACTGAGATTATAGGTGGAAAAGCCACATTGGGTTCATGAGGTGTTGGTGGTGGAACCCAGGGCTTTGTACATGGCAGGCAGGCACCCTGCCCAGCAAGCTATCCACACAAGCTTACCCAACAGCTTTCCTGTGCAGATCCTGACTTTGCCACAGCTCCCACTACCTGGAGTGTATCTGTCAAAAAATAACCCAAGCACAGGAGCCTCTGAGAAAGAGGCTCACAACCTCGTTTGTCATGTCTGCCAGATTCCAGACACCTTCCCATCTGGGCAGGACCCTACTTTGATTTTCTTTTTTGAGCTTAGTGAAAACTTAATTGCTCAGAGCCTGAAGCTGCAGTGGGACGAGGGTCACACTTGCCCTTTGTTCCTGACTCACACAAGAGAAAGATGCGTTCTCTGTAGCTTGAGTCTAGTGGGAAAACAGAAGCTGCTCCAGGCTTGCAGAGGGCAGCCGCGTCTAAATGATGCCGGGAGAACCAGAAGAGAAGAAACAAAGCTCAGATTTCCCAGCACTCCTAACCGAAGCCGCCTCCACCTCTGTGTGTGAGAGAGCACACTCTTCAAAGTGGGGGCTGTGCAGTCCGGGGCCAGGCTGGCAGGGCTGCCAGATGGCCAACAGCAGCCTACAATTGGCCCAGCCCTCGCTGCCTCTGCCACCGCCATCACTGAGGTTACTCCTGATCTCAAGTGACTGAAGCTACAGAAAAAGGCCCCTTGCCTCCCTCTCACCTTCCAAAGGCTTGTGAGAGCTGCCCTCTGGTAGCATGGGTCCGCAAGGCCAGGCAGAAGGCAAGTCAGGAAATGGAGTTTGCAGGCTGGTGGTTGAGGAGGCGGGGTCACCAGCTGAGAGGAGGTGGCACCTGTCAGTTCATCCCCAGCTTTCCACTTTCTTCTAATGGTAAAAATCAAAGGACTCCAGTGACTTCAGAGTCAATGGGAGATAAGATAGATGTGGGGTGGGGGTGGCAGAGGGGAAGGCTAAGAGCAAGAGGGAGAGTGAGGTGGGCTTGGAAAAGGACTGTCTACAGACTAGGGAGCCCTTTTTGGGTACCGAAGAAATTCCCTTCCTAGGCATGGTGGGTTTTTTTGCACTTCACAGCAAGGAAGAAATTAAAGGGCCTCTCCTTCCTTTCTCTTCTCGAGAACACTGATAGACTTATGCTACTCTGAACGCTCACGGAAATGTGCGATGTTCCAGGTGCAGGAATCACAATTTCCAATCCAAGCAGGTTGGGGCTGGCAAGGTGGCAGACCTTGTGGGTTTATTCCTGCTTGGTTGCAAAATGCTGTGATCTCCTGGGACAGCCTCACAGACCTTGGTATTCGTCACTTAAGAGGCAAAGTCACCGTTGGTTAGCCCCATCTGCTTTGAAGAAATAGGAGAAGTCAGAGACTCAGTCTGTGCTCCTCCTTGGGCCCTCCCTAGGCCAGTGTTTGTTCAGGGAATTTTAAGCTCTGTTGTAAGCAAGATGATTAAAAACACCTTACTATATTATTTTTTCTTTCTTTTTTATCCCTGTGTCTGTATGTCTGTGTGTGCACATACGGAGGCCAGAGGCTGATATTGCAATGTCTTCCTCTACCTAGAAAAGATCTCTGAGATAAGACCTCTCCCAGAACTTGGTACTTGCCAGTTTGACTACTCTGGCTGGCATCCTCCTGTCCCTAGCTCCCTCCCCAATGCTGAGACTGCAGCCACGCTCAAGATGCTTGGCTTTAGATGAGAGCTGGAGATCTGAACTCACTTGCTCACGCGTGCATGGCAAGCACTTTGCCCGCCAAGCTGTCTGTCTAGCCCCCGGCCCCGGCTGTATTTCCTTTCTATTGCTGTGGTAATGTTATCATGAAGGTAGATGCTCAGATGACGTGGATTCATTGTCTTACCGTTCTGAGAAGGAGGCACTGGCTGGAAGACAAGGTGCTAGCCAGGTTCCATCCCTCCCTGGGGCTCAGGGTAGGGGTTGCCTAATGTCTGGAGGTGGCCATCACTTGGTGACTCTTGGTCCCTTCTCACATCTCCAAGTCCAGCAAGGATGCATCACTCTTCCTTCTGACCTCCTCAGCCTCACGTGTTCCCGCCTCCCGCCTCTGATGCGGATGCTGCTGTTTCTCTTGCCCCCCCCATCCCCCGCTAACTGGAGCTGATCTTCCTGTCTGGAGACCTTTAATTTAGTCACATTTGCTAAGTTTCTTTTATCATGTAGGAGAACACCTTCACGGTTCTGGAGGTTAGGCCCTGTGTACCTGCCGTCTCAGGTTTAGTGAAGCTTGTGTTGGACCCTCTAAAATACAGACGTTGAAAGCTAGTCTCCCCACTCATTGGTGTTAGGAGGCAGGGCTCAGGGAGTGTGATTCAGTCAGGAGAGTGAAGCCCCCATGGATGGGATCCATGCCCTTGTACTAACGGCCTGAGAGAGCTTCACTGCTCGCTTAGGAGGCGATGGCGGGAAGATGAGCAGGGAAGCAAGGCCTCCTAGGGCACCTTGAGTTTGGACTTGCCGGGCTCCAGAACGATTAGCAACAGCCTCCTGTTGTTGATAATCACCCAGCCATGACGTTCCTTTGTAGCAGCCTGAATGGGCCTAAACAAAACTGTTGGAAGCTATCATCCTGCCTCTTCTATCTTGTACCTGCCATATCTACTTAAGTGGAGTTGGGGGCTGGGAACAGGCACAGAATGGTTATAATCCCACATCTATGAAAAAAGGAAGCTCTTCAAAGCTGTGGAAAGTAGGATTAGCACATAAATCAATAGTAAGCAATTCACACTTTTTTCTTAAGCGATTGTGTGTGTGTGTGTGTGTGTGTGTGTTTGTGTGTATACATACTGAGGCCAGGGGCTACCGTTAGTATATACATGAGCCTGGTAATTAGGACTGGCTGGACCGGCTGTTTATCAAGCTCTGGAGATCTATTGTCTCCATCCCACCCTGTGTCGGGATTACAGAAACATGTGAGCTCTCTTGGTGTTTCTCCTGGGTACTGGGGATCTGAACTCAGTTCTTGCTGGGGAGGCAGGCACTTTCCCTCCTCCGCAGCCACCTCCCCAACTCCAGCCTAGACATTCACGACCCATTAATACTTAAAGTAAATCCCTTAGACCCAATTCCCTTTTATTCAACGAATAAATATTTTTAGGATAATCACTAAGTGGATTCAGGTTCTGTGACATGAAGGACTTACATGGAGAGTATAAAACAGTGACCAGGTAGACAGAAAGCTGGTGAAAGAGGAAATACGGACCCAGCTGAGGGTCTTAGGGAATATATCTGCCCTGTGCCATTACGCACACCATGCCCCAGCACTGTAGAATTACCAATGCCAGCACTTTCCATGGAATATTTTCTTTCTTTTTCCTTGACATAGCTATCTTGGAAAAGGAACTTCAGGGAAGAAAATGCCTTCGTTGTATTGGCCTGTAGGCGAATCTATGGGGCATTTCTTAATCAGTGATTGATGTGGAAGGGTCCAGCAACTGGGCACAGTGCCATCCCTGGGCAGATGCTGGGTTTACTAAAAAAAAAAAAAAAAAAAAATAAGACTGATCAAGGCAGAGGAACAAGCCCATAAGCATGGCTCCTCCATGGCTCCTCCATAGTTCCTGGCCCCAGGTTTGTGCCTGTCTTCCTTGACTTCCCTCCAGTGACCTCAACGCATAAACAGAACAAACCTTCTCACGCCCGAGAGGGCTTTGGTCAGCGTTTTACCACAGTAACAGTAGCAAACTAAGACAACAGCACTCCAGTGGCTCCCACGGAGCGCCAGTGTCCCTCCACACTCCGAATTTCCCTAGCGAGGCTCTGGGATAGAGAGGTTTGATGAATGTCAAAGATTATTTTCTATTCTTACTGAAGTTAAGAATTCCTGAGATCTCTTGTCTTGGAGTCCTCCTTGGCATTAAAATCCTAATACCAGGTCTTTTTTGGTCTGGGGAACCGAGGTGGGGTTCAGGTCATAGGTAAACAATCAACCCAGTAGGACAATTGTAGTTCTGTGCTCAAACTTACACTTTCAACGTCGTCTGTTTCCGACCCTACCCTAACTGTGGCTAACGTGCTTGACAATGCAATAAATGAGAACTGAGGCCTATGTTTCCATGTCACATCTGCCATATAGGTGTTAGCCTTTATCCGCCAACTTTTAAATTTTATTCCCAGTACTGATTCCATCACGTACATTCATAAGTTGCTCTAACTGTTCATGTTGGGATCCAAAAAGAGACTGCAGGGTTGCGGTGATGGCTCAGTGCTTAGCATGCACACATGGGGACCTGAGCGTGCTCCTCAGAACCTGTGGAGACAGACCTAATGTGGCGGTGCATGCTGGTAATTCCGGAGCTGGAGGCTGGAGGCGGGCAGATCTTGGGGATGTAGATGGCAGGCCAGGCAGCCTAGTGTACTTGGAGTTCCAGGCAGAAAGAAACTCCTGTTTCCAAAAACATGGTGGTTGGCTTGTGGAGCTCGGCATCTGAGCTTGCTCTCTGGTCTCACAGACAGGCGTGTATGCGCCTCCCACACATGTGTCCACCCACAAGGACACTCACACATCTGTACACACACACACACACACACACACAGGAGACAGATCAGAGAGGAAATTCGGTGTTTTTCTTTGTTCGTCACATGTCTGCGGTTTAATCTGACATCTATTCACGCCATTCTCCCTTTGTCCATGTTGGCGAGGAGTCAATGTCTCCAGTAAACTAAGACTGTCAATTCTGAGGCACAGCATGATTTTATCTACAACCAAACCATGCCGATTGTCATCATATCTCACACAGAGCTCTTGCAGGCCCCGGAAGCCCAGGGTCAAGATGGCTGCTTCTCTGGAGGGAGCTGTTATTTCTGGGTTGAGATTAGGTTCCCTGGAACTTCATCTTTGCGGGTTATCTTTGCGGGTTATCTTTGCGGGTTATCTTTGCGGCGTCTGTGCCTGGGTGGGCGGGAGCTGCCACTGCCTTTGCACGGATTTTGAATCATGGAGATCGCTATCTTGCTAATTACAAAGCCCGTTTTTCTAGAATAAAAGCCAGTGATTATAGGAGCCAAGTGGAGAATTAGGACTCAAGATAAAATTTAACAATCTATAATAACGGGAAGTCGGAACATTGTCTCCCCTGTATCGTTTGGAGATGAGTGAATGGGCTTAGCAAGGAGAAAAGGGAAAGATTGTTCTTCCCATTGTGGAGTTAGTTGGAAAGTATTCGATGATTTCTTTTTTTTTTTAAAACAACAAATTGGTGTTTCAAATGGGAAAGGCTTTATTTTATTTTATTCTTATTTTTTAATGTACGTTTGGTATTTGGCTTACATGTATGTCTGTGTGAGGGTATCAGATCCTCTGGTACTGGAATTATAGACAGTTGTGAGCTGCCATGTGGGTTCTGGGAACTGAACCCAGGTCCTCTGGAAGAGCAGCCAATGCTCTTAACCACTGAGCCATCTCTCCAGCCCCTGATTTCTTTTTTTTTTTTTTAAACATATGCACGTGTGTATCTCTGTGTGTGTGCACGTGTGTGCCATGTTGTGCGTGTGAACGTGTGGAGGTCGAAAGACAACGTTAAATATTGGTCCTTGCCTTTCACGTTGTGAGAGACAGGTGCCAAGCTAGTGGCCCCTGAGCTTCAGGGGTGCTTCTGTGTCTATGGCTCCTTGTCCAATGTGGTCACAGGAGCAGTGTAATCACGGACCTGCAACCCCCCTTCCCCATTTGGCTTTTCAAGGGTTCTGGAGATCTTAACTCCAATTCTCTCGCTCACACAAGTGCTTTACCCACAGAGCCGCCTGCCAGACCCTCTTCCCCGGTTCTTGTGGCTTTGCAATATCCTCCCGGAAGGTGCGACATCCGCAGGTGTGCGCCTCCTGTCCCGGGCTCAGCACTGTGTGTTTGTTTCCCAGCGTAGGTGTGGATACAGCCAGGATTGTTCTTTGTCCCTAGAGAAGAGAAAGCTCGCTGTTACATGTCCGGGAACACCCGTGGGATTCGGGGTTCACACTCAATCCACTATGTGACATAATGCAGAGGGTTTGTGCTGATTGGAGTTTGTTTTTCTAAACCACAGGGAAAAAATGTATCACTTTTATGACTTGTTTGGTGGGACTGGCAGGAGCAGAAGCGTCCTCACCTTCACCCCCCTCCATCCTGTAAATGGAGCAACTGGATTTAGAAACCGGATCTGCAGCCTGCTGCACTTGATGGCAGAGGTAATTTTATCAAGGGTGACTTGTCTCTCCTCTTCCCAGGATGCCTTGTGGCATTTTCATTGTCTACTTCCCACACCCACAGTAGCTTGAGCCACTTAGAATAAGACTTCTGTTCGTCAGAATTATCGCAGCACATGCATGAACCGTATTCCAGCCCAGTTGGCCCAGGGTCTGTTGGGTGGGGCTAAAATGGAGGCTTGTAGGGAGTAGTAAAATGGAGACCCCTGGCCCAGGGCTGTCAGGTTTGTCTCTGGGCTCTGGAGGTGTCAGCGTGAGGGCATGGACTTGGCTTGATAACAATCTCCTTGAAGAAGAGGCCGGATCACTTGGATGGGAATGAGCCCTGCCATAGAGTCAGGCTCGGCCCTGGGATGAGGGCTCCTGGGCACATGGGTTTATAAGAAAAGCTCCTGCAGGGGTGCACTGGGGGAGTTGTGAGGGTCAGAGCCCGAACTCTGGGAGTTCTAACAAGCGAGGCTGGACATCCATCCTCAATAGGCCAATCAAACAGACACGACACAGTGAAACAGCAGAGCAGTTCACTGTGACTCCTTTGGGAAGAGGAACACAGATGAGTCCTCCATTTCTAGGCTCTTGAGATGAGGTTTGGGTTTAATAACGGGCGAGAGGTATTCATTGCTAAGCTGTCCCACTCAAGGCCTGGTTCTGCCCGCCACTGTGGTTGTCTGGACTTCAGTTTCTCCAAGCAAGGTGATCTGAAAAGTTGATAGAAATGAGACAAGCACCCTCAACACCCTTGCTAGCCTCAGGCTTCAGCCTTCTCCTTCCCTCAGCATAAGACTCCTGGGAAAGTTCTAATTCCTCAGAATCTGTGGGGGCTGTTCTCGGTTGACAGCTTGAGTACATCTGGAATTAGCTGAGATGGAAATGTTCTAGTAAATAAAAAATAATGAGTGTTGGGCTATATATTATCTGTTATTAGCCCTATGATGATCACAGAGGTATTATTTAACCTGCTATCACAAATAATAAGATACAGACACCTGTTAGATTTATAATTGCCTTATTTATCTTGGGCGGGGCAGATATTTCACTTACACACACACACACACACACACGTGTATATATATCATCATATATGTATTCTCTCAGCTATGTTCCTCTAGAGCAGCAGTTGTCAACCTGTGGGTTATAGCCCCTTTTACAGGGATCCATTGGAAAACACAGATGTTTACATTATGATTCATATCAGTAGCTAAATTATAGTCATAGAGTAGCCAGGCAAATCAATTTATGGTTGGGGGTCACCACACGAGGAACCATATGAAGGGGTCACAGCATAAGGAAGGTTGAGAACCCTGACTAATGGAGCCCACCATCCCAAGAGCCTGGTAATCGGGGGGGGGGAGCACACATGTCTCTTTAGAATATCCCCATTCTCGCCGGGAGGGCTGGCTTCACTGTGGGGAGCAGGGAGGAAAAGGAAAAGGGCAGCTCTTCCCCTGAAGCATTGGCTGCCCTCCCCCATCTGCGCTGCCACACTGAGTCACCCACGAGGGTGGAACCCGTCCCCCTCACTAAAGCTGTCCTTATTGCCTGCCTTACCCAGCAGATGAGGGCAGAAATGAGTTGGGCCAACTCCAGGCCTATCTTTGAGGAGGTGGCTCCTGCTGTATGTCAAGCGCCATGTAAATAAAACCCCAACCATTCTAAAGCTGGTGAGAGTTCAAGCCGGAGCCACATAGGGGGAGAGAACCCAGGTGACAGTGACAACGGGAGCCCTGACGTCATTCCTGATCAGGACATCATCGAGGAGATCACGGGGAGGCGACTTTGTCATAGAGAAATGTGTGAGAGCCAGGGCAGGATTCGGGTCCTAAGAGACCGCACTCTGTGTGTTCCAGTTTCTTTTCTGGTGCTGTGAGAAATACCACGACCAAAGCCAATTGGAGAAGGAAGGACTTATTTGTTTGGCTGGTGCTTGCAGGTCACAGTTCATCACTGAGAGATACTGTGGCAGGAACTCAGACAGGAACCTGAAGCAGAAATACGGCTCTCTGGCTCACTCCCAGGCTCAGGCTCAGCTAGCTTTCTTACACAGCCCGGGAGTGCCTGCCTAGGGAATGGTGGCGCTCACAGTAGACTGGACCCACCTGTGTCAATTAAGTTACCGTAGGCAACCCCCCAGAGCCACGCCCACAGGCCAATCTGACCTGGGTAGTCCCTCATTTGAGACTTCCACTTTTGGTAACTCTAGGCTGTGTCCAGTTGGCAGTCAAAGCTAATTAGAACACTATGTGTGCCATTTTCCTTCTGCCCAAGTAGGAGAGGGCTGCAGGCCCCAGCAGCCCCAGGGCCAGGGATCTGGGCTAGGTCAATACTTAGTTACAGTTAGAAGTTTTAGCAACGGTGGGTGAGAAATGTCTGCATCTGAGCTCCAAATGCACACAGCACACTCTGGAGACTACCACCGGGTAGGCGTCTCATGGCTCTTTGAGGGTTTCGGCCTCAGATTAGCTTTTTGGCAACAAGAGGTTGTTTAACATACAATAAGAAAGGAGGCCCAAGCCCACATCAGTACCTTGTAAGTAGAAGCTGGCAGAGGGCAGAGACACCTGACAATTCCCTTTCTGTATATGCTTGTGGCCTCCATGACCCAGATGTGAAATTAGCTATATGGCCTCCTGTCACCTGGATGTGAAATTAATTGTATTTTTCAGTTATACACATATTATACATTCTGGATGGAAATGATAAATTAAACAGAGGAGCAAAGAGAAGAAATTAATATACTATTTTATCTTCAGATGGAATCAGGCAATTATTGGTGTATGTGCTTTCAGGGGTGTGTGTGTGTGTGTGGAGGGGTAAGAGAACAAATTGATTTTTCCTTCAAACAATGGAATTATGCCAAATGTAGCTCAATAGCCTTTTATTTGCATTCGTTTATTAACTTTTTTAAATTAGAAAACTTCTGCAAGCTAAATACTTTTTCTTTCTTTCTTAATGTAGAGTCTCACTGGCCTGGAACTCAGCATGTGGACCAGGCTGGCTTCAGACTCATAGACATCTGCCTGCCTCTGCCTTCTGAGTGCCAGAATGAAAAGTGTATGCCACACCACCACACCAGCCTTAAGCTAAGTACTTTAAAACTCAAAAAGTTTCTAAAAACACTTTTAAATGAGAAATACATTTGTCGAAAAAAAAAAAAACTGAAAATACAGATGAGGAAATTAAACTGTGTTTTTCCACAATGTGGAGGTTCCTGGGTACAAGGCTTTTCTATTCCAGTCCTTCAGGGTGGAGCCCTAGGGCCAAGCTTCTGCTAGATCAGCTTGCTAGACAAGAACCAGCAAACGGAAGAGCAGCTGACACTATCTTCACACCTTTGATTACTTTCAAAGGTCAAAGACTTAGAAGTACTGGGCCAAAGAACATGTCCATCTGTAATATTAGTCAATATTGCTAAGCGGCCTGTTATGGAAACAGGTCACAAGGTCTCAGAAGGCCTCTTTTGATTTGGTATGAATGAAAAATAAATCCTACAAGCATGTCTCTTGAGAACCCTTGTAATATTGGCATGCTGCCAATCTGTAAAATGGGTCAGCAGGTAAAGGTGTCCAATGCCAGGCCGGGGGACCTTGGTTCAATCCCCAGGACCTGCAGAAGACAGCTGATTCCTTCCTTGTCCTCTGATGTCCATAAGCACATGTACCCCCGCCATGCATACAATAAATGTGCTAATTAAAAACAAATCTTTTCTGGAGTAGCAATTTAATCAGATCCCAGCCACTGTGAGATATACATCATGCAGAGAAACATCACGAGAGACGTGAGCATTTACAAGGAGAAGACTGTGAATTTACCAAGAGGTTTCAGATGAAGAAAGGAACAGGCTGGCCTTTGAAACTGTCTCCAGAGGAAGACGCCTGCTTGCTTTGATTCTGTCTCTCTGCGTGCCCAGTCCCGAGGAGCAGCCCAGCCTCTCCTTTCTTCCTCCCCTGTCATGAGACAGAGCACCTGCTCTGGAGGTTTCCCTTTAAGAGGCTGTTCCGTGTGTCCTGTGTGTGCCTGGTTTCAGTCACAGAGCACGTAAGCCACCATATGGAGCTCTGTCCGGCCAACATCTGGCCTCTTTCCAGCAATTATCTGAGAAATTCTATTTCAGCCACAAAACCTCCAGCTGTAATCAACTTGCTAATTTTGGTCACTCCGGCCCTGCAGCAGTGAGCAATCATGGTCAGGTCTGAGGGGGCAGATATGGCGTCCATGGCCCCACAAAGTCTTTCTCCATCAGCTCTCGCTTGGGAGTCCCTGGAGCACAATCATCTCACATTAACATTTCATCAGTTTTTAGGTTAGGTGTCTGGAGGACTCCGTGCTTGGTCCCAGCAGGGTGCTAACTAGAGTCAGAGGACCCGTCACACCGACCAAGCGAGTTCTGATGGGGATAGCTAGTGATTGTAGCAGGGATAGCTAGCTGGAGCAGAAATAGTCAGCTGTAGCAGAGACAAGCGAGCGGCAGCCATCTACAGAGGGCAATTGATGATCCCTTGGCTGATTGGATTTTGAAGCATCACTTAGCCAGAGCTCCCAGCTTGGTCCCACCAGTTAAGACCCCACCCCCACCCCCGTGCGTGCATGCCTCTGTGTGTGTTGACATCAGGTATATTCCTCAATGGTGCTTGTCCTTATAATTGTTTTTAAAAATTTTTACAAATTTTTTTGTTTATGGATCCTTTGTCTGCATGTATGTATGTGCACCACATGCATGCAGTGACCATGGAGGCCAGAAGAGGGCGCTGGATCCCCTGGAACAGGATTAAGGTCGATCGTGAGTCCCCATGTGGGTACTGGGAACCGAACATGGGTCTTCTGCAAGAGCTGCCATTGCTTTTAACTTCTGAGCCATCTCACCAGCTTCTTCTTCCTTTTATTTGAGACAAGGTTTTTTCACTGAACCTAGGTTGACCTATTTGACTAGGCAGTCTGGCCAGCAAGTCCCAGGAGTCCTCCTTTCTCTGTCCCTCCATCGTTGGTAGCACATGTGTGCACAACTGTGCCATGCTATTTGCAGTGTTGCTAGGGTCCAGATTCAGGACTCAAGATTGTGTGGCATGCGCTTTACATGCGGAGCCACCTCCCTAGCCACTGCCACGGCTGCCTCCTCCCCCTCTTCCTCCTCCGAGCAATTTTTAAAATTTCCTTCTGGCATTGCCAGAAACTGTCACCTCATCCTGAAAAAGCCACAGAGGAGCATTGCCAAGGACCCAGCAGAGATGTGGAGCCTGCATAGAAGAGCAAGCAGGGCAGCTCAGCTCAGCAAATGGCAGCTGGAAGCGCCTTCACTCCCAAGCATTTCAAATAATTTCCCCATGAAACCCAACCGAGGAGGGCAGTGAGAAACCCTGCTGTTTTGTGTCATGGGCAAAAGCCTGCTTCTGGTTCTCATATCTTTCAGGCATGGACATAGAAGGGAAAGGCAATGGTAGTCCAAATTTGCAGGAAGAAAATGAGATCTTCCTCTCCAAAGTGTCAACACAAATTTTCTCACATGCTGTTGAGATTTAATTTTCTCCATCGAAATAATAACAAAATTCTAGGCAACTTCTTTCTTAAAGAAGAAGAAAAAAATCATATTTGAGGTGTAAGTAACCCCCAACAGAAGACCGGAATCATTTCTTTGGGAGGGCTCAGAAATTAAGAAGGTGGGTGTGGTCTGCAGCAAGGGCAAAGACCCCTGCCTCCGTGCAGCCTGTCCTGGCCTCACACCGCTTTGCACAGCCAGAGGCCCTCAGATCCGTCATGCAAGGCAAGCCCCTTCCATGTGCATTATTTTTCAGGGATCATTTCTCTTATGTTGCAAAAACAAAAGACAAAACAAACAAACAAAACCCCCCAAAATAACTATTACCTCTCTTCTTGCTATTTGTTATTGTTAAATAAAGCCCAGGCTCCCTTTCATTGATTAAACTTAAACCGTAGACCTTAGATACTTGCTTTTTTTGGCTTGGGTTCTAATTTTCATGAATTATTGATCAAGTATCTGGCAAGAGTAACTAGGGGATGCTGTGATGTGATGACGCAGTCCCCGCCAGGCAGACTGCGAGGGGTGGCTGACTTTGCCCTGAGCGTTTGAAAGCCAGCTGAGGCCAGGAGTTCACACCACAGTTTTGTACCCGAGTTGAGCGTTTATCCAATAACTAGGGAAACAGAAATTCCATCCCACCTTAGGACAGGGCTCACGTTTTCTCTACAGGTGCTGGTTGGAGACAACCCCCTGCCTGGCTTGAAGTCTGGCCCACTGGGGCTCTTTCACTGTCTATTACCTTCCACTAACAGCCCAGCACTGCAGAGTAAGCTCCCCCAAGCTTCCATTGGTTCCCTGATAGTGAGGTTTTGGATGAAGGATAAGGAGAAACTAGTGCAGATGTCCCCATTGTTGGGTCTGTCCTCGACACCCTGTGGAGTACTTAGACTCAGGTTTAGGGAATTGGGGAGATGGTTCAATTGGAAGTAGGAGGTCTGAGTTTGGATCCCAACTCATGTAACAGGTTGGGGGTAACCACACATATGCCTGTAATCCAGCTAGTAACCAGTGTAGCTGAAAAACAGTCATAGTTTCACATGTACTTGCACACACACACACACACACACACACACACTCTCACTCACTCACTCATCAATAAATAGATGGATGAAATAAAGCTGCTCTGGTACTACCAGATACTTGTGAGTTGAAGGACCATTATACACTGTGAATTTGGACAAATACTCACCCCTTTAGGCCTCAACCTCCTTGTTTCTAAAACCTAGACCATACTATTGTGGTAAAGAAATTGAATAATTCATGCTCAGAGTTTAATTCTTGCTAAGTGCTTGGTAAATAACCTAAAGTGTCATGCTACCTTTCATGGAGGAAAAGACACATCTGCTCGACACACAAAGCTGACACACAAAAGAAACGATCCCATCCGAGTCCAGGTTGGTGAATCAGAGACTTGGCTGGACTTACAGAAACATGTCTCTCTAATAGCTGCGGTTCCAGAATGTTCACCCTAGCGTGGGTGATGGGTCACACAGACGCATCACTAGAGACTCAACCCCACTCAACCGTCTGCCTCCTGTATCTCCCAGGGTCACACAGGGCTGAGTGTAAGACGGGGTGGAATCTCAGATGGAGGTCTAATGCTCCTACTCCCGTCACTCTGAGGTAGGAGAAGCTACCTGTGAGCACAAACATCATATCATACATGGAGGTCAGCATTCTGCCACGTATAACACTCAACTTTTGTAAGCGTTCCCAGTTTGTAGGAGTCAGGTTTCTGCTGCCTTAACAAAATAGCAGAGGTAAAAGATGTATAAAGGGGAAGATTGGGAGCCGGGGATGTGATCCAGCGGGCAGAGTGGGTGATGCCCTGGGTTCATCCCTCAGCCTGCACAAATAGACATGAAGACACACATCCCCAGTCCCTGCACTTGGGAGGTGAAGGCAGAAGGATCAGAAATTCAAGGTCATCCTCAACTAAAGAGTGAGTTTGAGATCTGGGCTCCATGAGACCCTCTTTCCAATGACAAACAAACAGGGCTGTTGAGATGGCTCAGCAGATGAAAGCAATTTCTAAGCCAAGACCGATGACCTGAGTTTGACTCCTGGAACTCACTTGATGGAGAGAACTGACCCCTGAAAGTTGTTCTTTGCCTTTCCGACAGGCACTGTGGTTATGTGTGCCTGAGCTCACACATACAGTATAGCCCGGTTTTTATTTCATCAATAGTATATAACAATAAAAAAACTCTTAAAACACACACACACAGCTCACCTGAGACTCCCTGGGTGGGTCCAGAGTCATCAAAATTGCTCATCTAAAATTAGAGTGGGGTTTAAGAAATATGGTGGAAGAGAAAGGAAGAAGTTCCATGGTGACCTGTTGAGGCGGGGGATGCTGCCTAGATGGCTGGCTTCTGCCGATGACCAGTAGAGAGATGAGGACAATGGAACTACAGCCTCATGGACTTGGGTTCAGGCAACAGATGGAGAAGGCTTCTAAGCAGATTCTTCCCTGAGCCTCCCACAAGGAGCACAACCCTGCCACATCTTGTTTTCAGCTTAAAAGTTACCACCACCAAACAAAAGCAGAAACAGCCCCCTCAAACAGAACATGACTGGCTAGATGGCTCAATGGGTAGAGGGTCTTGCCACCAAGCCTCACGACCTGAGTGTGATCCTTGGAGAGCTGACTTCTGCAGGCTGTCTCTGACCTCTATAGATATCTAGTGACGTGTTTGTGCCTCACCCATGTGCATACATCAACAAAATAAATCAATAACCGTGAAAGGAAGGAAGGAAGGAAGGAAGGAAGGAAGGAAGGAAGGAAGGAAGGAAGGAAGGAAGAAAGAAAGAAAGGAAGGAAGGAAGAAGAGAAATTCAGAGTAGAAAGCTACGAAACCAACCAAGGTCCCAATTGCAAGATTATTATCGCCTGTGTTACTTCATGCTATGAAGGGTTTGGCTATGGAAGAAGTAAAAAGTCTTTCACTCCCTTTTTGTGTCTCCCACCTTCTTTCCTGGAGTCAGCGTCCCTTTGTTTGGAAGGGGAGATGAGAGAAAGGAAGTTCTATTGTTTGGGCTGTTTCAAGATTGACAGCAGCGGGAAGTGCAAGTTAGTTCTTGGGTTGAGTCTTCCCTGCTGCGCTTGGGCCAAGTGTGGATCCGTCCTGTGAAAAGCGGTTGACAGAAGAGTGGGGGATTAAAGATACTTAAGAACAGAAAAGCAAACCACGTCTTCTTGGAAGTGGGGATAATTAGAAGAATCATGATGAAATTTAAAAGCCCTGAATCTATCAGGAGGAAAACTCTCTGAGAGAAAATGCACTAGGCTTTCTCTTCATAGATACGAAGATGCCTCTGAAGCATTGACTCTTGTCTCCCCTAGAAACCAAAGCCTCTGCGGCCAAGTGTGTGTTTGAGTGTGTGTGTGTGTGTGTGTGTGTGTGTGTGTGTGTGTGTGTATAGAATATGGATGAATTTGAGGAGGGAGGGGTAGAAAAGACTTGTAAATCTTGCAGACAGAATTTGAACTTGTCAGTAGGTCTGGGATGAGGAAGACAGAGGACAGTCCTTCAGATAGATTATGGTGATTTTCTAGGTTCCTGCTTCTACTGACTGCTAAGCTGCTGTGGCCTGAATGTGAAATGGTCCCTGCAGGCTCCTATGTTCAAACAACTGAAGGGCTGGAGAGATGGCCCAGTGTTCAAAGCATAAGCACACACACACACACACACACACACACACACACACACACACACACACGAAAGCATTCGAGAGCTTGTGTGCACACACATGCACGTGTTCACATGCTCTCACTCACACACATGCCACATGCACGCGGGCACCTTGAAAATGGAAAAAGAAAGAAAGAAAGAAAGAAAGAAAGAAAGAAAGAAAGAAAGAAAGAAAGAAAGAAAGAAAGGCAGGAAGTCAGACCTGGTCCCTGGCTGGTGGTACTATTTTTAAAGGTTTTGGAAACTTGCTGGAGGAAGTTTGTCAGTCTTCACTTCCTGTCATCCTTACTTTCCTGTCCGAACCCTCTGCTTCTAGCTGGGGATTGAGTGTGACACTGTTGTGTGTTCCTAGGCCCACACCATTCTGGCCATGATGGACTGTGGCTCCTTCCACTGTAAGCCAGGATAGTTGCTTCCTTTCTGAAGTCTCTTAAGTTTCTTGTCAGGCATTTGGACATAGCAGCAGCTCACTGGTTTGACACATAAAACAGTAATCAACCTGGGGTCTTTAGTTCTCCTATGATATAAGGAGAGTTTACAATCTAACAGCTAATATTTATGTGTAAGCCTGTGTGCGTGCGTGTGTGCGTGTGCGTGTGTGTGCGTGCATGTTGTGGTGTGTGTGTGTGGTATGTGCACTTGTCAGTGTGGGTGTGTGCATACATACATGTAATTGCATGGGCTAGGGCAAGCCAGAGGTTGATGCCACATGCCTTTCCTTGATGGCTCTCCACCTTCATATTTTTGTAGCAGAGTCTCCCTCTGCATTTGAGGTCTGTAGATTTGGCTGGACTGACTTCTGAGCTCCATGCATTCTCCTGGCTGCTGTCGCACCAACACTGGGGTTACAGACATGCGGCTACACCCAGCTTTTTATGCAGGCTCTGGGGACCTGAACTCAGGTCCTCATGGCTGCACAGGGGACACTTCCATGGCTGATCTGTGTCCTGGGTCCTTAAGCCGGAGATTTTGGAGAATCTTCATTTGTTGTCATTGTTTGTTTCTGATTTGATTTCTGCTGTTAGAAGGGGCAAAGTTGTAGAAAGTAAGAATCAAGAAGTCCCCCAGTGGCAACTCGAAACCCTGGCTCACATGTGATAAGCTCTTTGTGTCTTACTCGAGCCGACCGATTTCTAAGCGAAGGATTGACTTTTAAAACGCATTGCCAATGCTTGGAGAAAATAAAACCTATTTTACTAGTTAATGAACGTCAGCCCCAGTGGGAACATGGCAATCATTCCTATCACACACGGATGGCAGAAATAATAATTGTTCAAGCAACATCATGCAGAAGGCAAAATACGACTTTCTCTTGACAAGAACATCACCACAGAAAAATGGTCTTTTGCTTTTAAAGAGAAAACAAAATTAAAAAAAATAAAAAACGATTGCTTTGCTATCTTCTCCTCAGGAGATTTCTTCCTGAGCTGATTAAGATGTAGCTTTCAGGCTTTTATTCCCACCCAACAAATGTATCACGACAAATGACATTACCTGAGAGCATTTTTTTAAAGACTGGTGTGTCCCCAAATTCAAAGCTGAAGATACATGTATTTCAGAGAGGCCAGAGACGACCCCCTCTGAAGTCAGAATCTGCCTGTCACTGATGCCAGGGAGTGCCCGGACGGATGGGTCCCACGTGGGCTCTGTGTCCTCAGCAAAGGCAGCTTTGGGAGCGAGCATGCGCTCTTCAGAGCTGGGGCTCTTTCCGCATGGCGTCTCGTGGCTCAGGAGGTTTTGATCTACAGAATGCCCTCAAGGATTGCCAGGGGGACTTGGTTAAGTTTGTTTGGTAGTGAAATGAGAATAGCTGAAGCCTATTTCAGGGGAAAGGAAAAGGCAGGTAGAGGATGTCCTTGGGATGCCGTGCTGAGGCGACAAGGCTGAGCTCCATGAACCTTCCTTTCCGTCTCATGTTCTTATTGTATAGCTAGTGAAGAAGACACCGGATGTGGCTAAGATAGTCCCCAGAAGAAACTAGCATCTTCATTGTGAGAATTATACAGGGAACATTTTATGTTACAGCTACATACCCAGCTTTCGTGTGTGGGGGGTGGGGTGGGGGGAATGGGGCGCGCTGTGTGCGCACATGCAGATGTGTCTGCAGAGGCCAGAGGTTGACTCTGGGTGTGGTACTCAGTTGTTCTCCACCTAATATTTTGAGGCAAGGTATCTAACTGACCCTGAAGCTTGCCAGTTTGGCTAGGGTGCTTGGCCAGTGATGTTGAGGGCCTCTCTGGCTCTTCAGTTCTGGGATTTCAGATATGAACTCATGCCCAGCTTTGTATACGTGGTTGCTGGGGTCCCCAACTCAGGTCCTCATGCTTGCATGGCAAACACCAGACTGACTGAGCCATTTCCCTGACCCCATCACACATCTTAAAAGACAAGCCCTTAGTCATTTTCCTGCTTGTGGAGATCAGCTCACCGAAGGGGTTCTGTATGCAGCCTTGGGGTCCAGATCAAATGCCAACAGGCACCTGGCTGCCAGCTAGAGCACGGCTGGTTAAGCTGGGCACTGCTTGTTGTGTTTGTGAGACCAACAACTCCGCTTCCAGCTGAAGCGTAGCATTCTAGGAAAGCAATGCACATTTATCTTTAAACATAAGAGCGATATTGACTGTGATAACACCTGCTGTTATTTCTCTCTCTCTCTTTTGCACCATCTAGGAGGAAAGTTTTCAAATACATTTGTCAAAGGACTGACAAGAAATGCTTCCTCCCTGTTTCATTTATAACATGGCACCTTTCTCATCTTATCATCTTCTAAGGATGGTCTCAGAAAAGCAAAGCGTTCTCAGCTGGGAGAACTTGCAGTTTCTGCGGTTTGGGCAGGAGTTTGTGGCCACTGTCTTATGGAATCTAAATCTGCTCATTTCTGCCCCTATCCAGTAAACTGAAAATTTCCCTTTAACCTTCACTGAACTGAAAGGGGTTCACTTATTTATCTTACTGTCTTCTGTCCGAATGAGGCAGATGGTTAGCGTGCCCTGCCTAGTGGGAGCTTGTGGGGTGTGAAGGATGCCTAGGTGGGAGCAGCCTGTGGTGAGAATCTCCATGGTACCACCAAGAGCTGCCAGATGTTCTGATCAACAGCCTGCCAATCGGTGAGGTTGGGGGCATCCCTGTCACTCCTGCAGGGGCCTTTCTGGGTTTAGCAAATGAAAAGTCTCCGTACTATAAACCACGGCCTCCCACGCCATCCCTTTCCCAATGTCTGTCAAATCGCCAGATACCATAAGCTCCGCGAGGAGCAGGAATTCCGTGTCTTGTTCATGCCTGTCTCTCTAGCATTCGGCCTGCATGTTACAACTTAATTCTACGTGCCCAAGTTATATAGTTCCACCATCCCTTCCTTCCCTCCTGTTCCCTCCTGTTCCTTTCCTTTGTTGTCTTCCCTTCCCTCCCATCTTGTCTCCCTTCTCTTCTCCTCTCCCTTCCCCCATCCCCTCTCCTATCCTCTCTTTGAGCAGTCTTGCTATGTAGCCCTCACTGACCTTAAGCTCAGAGTCTTGCCCTAGTGGGACCTCAGGATGGTGCCAATGCACCGACTTTCCATTTCCTCGCTGGCTCTGGCCCCTGCATCTTAGAAGCTGCCCGTCTTCACACTGCACCTGTCTGTTTCTGGCTTTTTCGGATCCCTCCTGTTTTCCTTGTTAACAAACACAAGCTAATAAAGGTACACACACATCATAACTTGAAATGCTATCATTGCCTCAAGATTCCATGGGTGCTTGACACTTGACTAATTCATCTTGGACGCTTACCACCCGGAGGGGAAAGGTGCCTAGGAGAAAGGTGAGTTTTGCAGGTAGCAACACTGTAGCCCATGACTCTCGGTGCCTGCCAGGGTTAGCAGCCAGTAGCAAGTGGTGATCAGAACCCAGAGGCTTCCATCTGATCCAGCAGCTTTGAGCTCACACCTTTAAGAGAAGTGTTCATCTCTGTCTGCCCTAATACTGGGCCCACTTGTTATCGTGTTTGCTCATGAAATTCATGGTTAGTGGTCTGGACTGAAATAATTTGGGGAATGGCAGTTTATGTTTCCGGGCTTAAATGCAAACTAAATAGGAAAAACTGTCATTCAGGGAACACAGACACAGCTAACTGCTTGAAAAGCCTTGGCCTCCTGCCTGGGCATCGTCCTTTCTGAGGGTAAGCACCTCCCTCTGAGGGGAGGAAGGATCCCTCTTCTGATGCAGGCTCTGTTCTATTTCTGCCCTCTCCATCCTGCCCTAGGTCTTTAGGGACCACACAGTTGACTCTTGGCATCTGTAGGTTACACCTTCTACCAGTAAGTTTGGGAGGCCCTAAGGTAACCGTTAGCTTGGATGGGGAGTAACTGTAGTCATTAGGAGCTAATCTTCATCTCTAAAATCGGGGTGGGAGGGGAAATGAAGCCTGTTCAGATGTAAGGTTGGGACCTTGGAGCCTGGGCCCATGGCTCAGCTCTTAAGAGCACTTGTTGCTCTTCTAGAGGACTGATAATTTCGTTCCTAAGACACGTGGGGTGACCCACAATTGCCTGTAACTCCGGCTCCAGGGATCCAATGCTCTTTTCTGGATCCATGACACTTGCACATGTCACAAGCACACACACACACACACACACACACACACACACACACACACACACAC
>NW_026586383.1:4818779-4949160 GCF_907164565.1 Psammomys obesus
CACACACACACACACACACACACACACACACACACACACACACACACTTTTAAAAAATGTGCACTGGGGAGTGCTCCTGGAAAGAGAGAGGCTGCATGAATAGACACAAGCTATTCTCTCTTCCCTCCTAACATTAAGCCAGGGAGGAAGCTGGGTTTTATACGTGAAGGGAGAGGGGTTCAGCATCTCCCCAATTGCATCCTGAGTTATGTAATGAAATGCAGAGCCGACTTCAGGGGGTTTTATTCATCAATCAATTAAGTCAGGCAGTTATTTAATCTTTCCCAACAATTTCCCAGGCTTACTCTTGTGGTCACTTTGCTGTGACAAGCAGGTGTGTGTGTGTGTGTGCGTGAGAGAGAGAGAGAGAGAGAGAGAGAGAGAGAGAGATGTCAGAGACACATCTGTTTTGTGAGGAGGAGTGACAGGGACAGCTTCAGTGAGGCATAAGGTCACACAAGACTCTTAGACCACCATGCTCTTCCTTTGCTGTGGCATTTGAATTTTTCTCTGGACACCATCAACTTCTTGCCAGCACAAATTTTATGGAAAAACTAATTTCATTTTCCAGCTCAGGCCTGGGTCTTTGGATTTCCAGAGGGCTCTCTGAGCAGATTACCACCCTTTGAATCCCTCTCTTTGTTTCTTTAGTCTGAGCTGGCTTCTCTTGTTCTGAAGAGAAACTTGGGCTAAACCTAGTAGGAGGAAATTCAGATCATTAAAAAGTATATAATTATTTTGGTTGTTTTAAGCAACATTTATCAGAATATAGTTTTATGGAGTTAGTCTAGTTCATTCTTTTTCTTGCAACAAACAATAAACATGCTGTCATTCGGCTACACTAGCAGTTTCTCCTTTGGGGTCTAATGTACTTTTCTAGGTTGGCACAAATAATAAACAGCTCAAGCACAGCATCATTTCCTCATTTAATTTCATTTCTGAATGTCCATGCAATCTCCATTTAGCACAAAGAAAGGCTTGTGTTTATAAAAAGCTGCACTCTAAGATGGCATGTGCCTGTTGGCCTGTGTTCCTTTAATCCTTAATATATATATATATGTATTCGTATATAAATGAATGTGTGATTAACATTGTTGTTTCTGTGACATCTGTAGAATGATCAATTTCTGTAAAACACAAGATTTAAAAGCCTGCATAAGAAGCAGCTCATTTGTTATTATCTCTTCCTCCTCCTTTTCCTCCTTCTCCTCCTTCTTCTCTTCCTCTTCCTCCTCCTCTTTCTCCTCTTCATTTGAGATGACTCAGGCTGGCCTGGAACTCCCTATGTAGAACAATTTGACCTCAAATTCAGAGATTGGCCTGTCTCTGCTATCCAAATGCTGGGATTAAAGGTGTGTGTCACCATAGCTGGCCTTAAATGTTGGTTTTTTTTTAATTATGTGTATGTGTGCATAGGTATATAGGTATGCACACACATGAGTGCAGGTGCCTGTGGCATCCAGAAGAGGGCACTGGATCTCCTGGAGTGGAGTTGCTGGCAGCTGTGAGCTACTCATCATTGGTACTGGGAGCTGGACTCAGTTTCTCTGTGAGAGCAGTACACACTCTTAACTATTGAGCCATCTCTCCAGCTCCACAGACAGTTCTAGAATAGCAGTATTTTTGGCTTCTATGGAAATGCATGGAAGGAAGAAATTGGTGAGAAAAAGCTGATTTTCCTGTTATATGGATGAATGAACCAAATGCTCTAGCTCTGTCTTGAGCTGCTTTTGCACAATATCCTGTTAAATGCAAGTTTTTAAATATATATGTGTGTGTGTGTGTGTGTGTGTGTGTGTACTTGACTTAATTTTGTGTGTGTGTGATGTGTGTGTGCATGTTCATGTGTAAGAGTATGGGTGAATACGTGCTACAAAGTGTGTGTGGTGTGCAGAGCAGAGCCTTGGGTGTCTGTTTTCATCTTTTGCCCTTTTTTGATGCAGTCCCTTCACTGTGAGCCATTGTGTGCACCAGGATAGGTGGTTTATAAGCTTCGAGGGCTTCTCCTACCTCTGCCTTCCACTTCCCGGTAGAAGCGCTAGGTTTACAGCTATGTGCACTGAGCCTCACTTTAGATGGGACCTGGAGATTTGAATACAGTGGAGCCAGTGGTTCTCAGCCTTCCCAATGCTGCAACCCTTTAATACAGTTCTTCAGGCTGAGGTGACTCCCAACCACAAACTTAGGACATTGCTACTTCGTAACTATAATTTTGCTACTGTTATGAATCTTATGATGCAAATATAAACATCTCCCCAACCCCATTACATTTGATTTATGTTTTAATTTTTTAAATTGCATTGTGTGTGTGTGTGTGTGTGTGTGCGTGCGTGTATCCCACACAGAAGAAGGAGAGAATAATCAGCTCCCACAGGTTGTCCTATACTTAACTTTTCATAGTAGTTTTAGGTTCTTTGAATACGAAGCAGGGAGCAGAGAGAATATATACCCGGACACCACTCCCTCAACCTCTTCTATCATTGTTTCCAAACCAAAGAGCCATATTTGTTACCATTAGTGAGCCAACACTGAAATATCATATAGCTACAGACCTATAAGCTCAGACTCAGGAGCCTGAGGCAGGAGGATCACAAGCTGAAGGATAGACTGGTGATGTGGTGCGTTCAAGGCCAGTCAGGGCCACTTAACGAGACCCTCTCTCCAAGCACAAACCACCCGAAGGGCGGGCGATACAGGGGGGTGGTAGAAAGCCGTTTAGCATAGTTGAGGGTCTGGGTTCAAACCACAGCACTGGGAAATATATGTAAGACAAACGATGTAGCCCCAGGTCCACAGTTTACAGCCAGGCTAGGGCCTGGGGTGCACTCTGCGGGGTGTGACAAACGTGCACCGGAGGAATCCCATCTTTTTGTGCCACAGAAGGTTCCATAGCCTTAAACAGTCTCTGTATTCTACTTCTCTGCCTCTTCCTTCTCAGACCCCTGGTGACACTGAAGAGTTTCCCGTCTTCTTGGTTTGTGTTGGCTGTACAGGAACACCCCATTTTTGCAATCATATAGTACAGAGCCCTGGCATGTTAGCTTCTCCATGTTTTAGGAACAGGTTCAAGGCTCATCTGTTTCTTTTTGTAGCTTGGCTCTTCATTTTAAAACATGAAACAATGTTCCATTATATAAGTGAATGATAGTGATTTCAGTTTCCTTTCTGCTGCTGTGATGAAACACTCTGATGAAAGGCAGCTTAGGGGAGGAAAGGGTTTATCTGGCTTATACTCCAGGGCACAATCCATCATTAAAGGTAGTCAGGGCAGGAACTCAAGGCCAGAGCTTGAAGAAGCCATGGAGCTATGCTGTTCAGCGGCTTGCTCACAGGCTCGTGCTTCTCTGGGTCTCTTTTACAGCCCAGAATCCCCTCCTAGGGGTGGTGCCGCCTACAGTGGGCTGGCTCCATTCATAATCAGGTAAATCCCTACAGACATGCTGACAGTCCAATCCTGTCTAGACAGATCCTCATGGAGGCTCTCCTGTAGGCTGACCGTAAGCCGAGACATACTGGCAGTTACAGCTAATCAGAACATAGAGTTTGCTCACCTATTGACCAGTATCAATTGTAGATCTTCTTAAATTTCATGTTTGCATATATATGCATGAGCAATGGCTATAGGGTCATGTGGGTATGTGTGCAGGCATAATTGTTCTTCTGTAAGTGTGTGTGGAATCTAGAGGTCAGTCTGGGGTGTTATTCTGTATGAGTGTGTGTTTGTGTCTGTGTGTTATTGTCTTATTTATTTTCTTTTGAGACTCTCTCACTGGCCTAAGACTCACCAAGTATGCTAGGCTGGATGACCAGCAAGCACCAAGGATCTATCTGCCTGCCTCCACCCTGGCCTCCTTTTCCCAGTGCCAGGATCATACATATGTGCCATTACACCTGGCTTTCTAAATGTTGATTCTGGAGATTCAACACAGTTCCTCATTTTGCATGGCAGGTGCTTTACAAATCAAGGGAGCTCTCCCCTCAGCCTTTTATCACTTTTATAAATACTGTACAGAGTTACGGTTTTACAGAGTGTATATCTCCTGGCAGGGTGTGGCAAGGGCACACTACACAGCAGTCACATGTTGGCAGTGGTAGCTGACATGTCCTTGTCAGGCTACAGGACACAGGGCCCATGCTTAATTCTAATGGCTGTGAGTTTTGTGTTAGGCTGAACAGTGCAGTTAAAAGCAGGTTAAGGGGCTGAGCAATTCGTTAACCGTTGACTCTTTCCCCTCGCTGTGCGGTGATAAACTCTCTCAGTTCCTCTCTGCCCCTTAAGTCACGTGCTTCTGAAGACATTCTGCTCTGATTGCAATCATGAGAAATCTTACAGCTGTGTGTGTGTGTGTGTGTGTGTGTGTGTGTGTGTCACTCCCAGAGATTATGAAGGAGTGCCCTCTTTCATCTATATTCCAGACAGAAGCTAATAGAAAAATAGAAACCTGGAAAGATAGTCCAAGAGCTCTGATACAGAGGTTTGGCTATGAAGGCCTCGGGATGGCTGGAGAATTGACCCGATGAGATGAAATGGCTCTGAAGTCAGGAGTCTGAGCCCGGCAATAATACAGTCTAAGGAGAGGAGGCAGACATCCGGTCCAGATTCAGACCCAGCAAGCATGGTAGACTCTGATGTGATTCCATGTCTATGCTAAGGGTGTGTGGAAGAAAAGCTGACTCATGCAAGGACGGAGGGATAATGCAAGCAGAGAACTGAAGACCCCAGAAGGCTTGAGATAAAGTGCCAGAAATTAGAGAAAGACTGTGGGGACAGAAGGAGAAAATCCTTCAGTGGGACATGGCTGGGAAAAGACCCAGCAGGCTTGAAGTTAGGATGACAGAAACTTCTGAAACTAAAAAGCAAGGGGATACAAGTGTTTTGGTTTTGTTTGTTTGTTTTGGTTTTATTTTTTTTTAAACTGAATGGAATATGTAAAAAATTCTGGCAAGCAACAAAAAGCTTAGGACATACACAGTAAGATACCAGGAATAGAAGAGAAGCAACAAAACCAGACTGACGCCCCAGTGGCTGAGGGATTCCCAAGATTAATGACAGACAGTGAATCCAGAGCTCCAGAATGACTAGAAACCCCCAAGTAGGGCAGTTACGTCTGAGATGGCCCAGTGGGTAGAGGTACTTGCTGCCAATTTCGGTGAGCTTGATCCTTGGGACCTACATGGTAAACAGAGAATACCAACTCCTGTGGGTTGTCCTTTGACTCCTATAAACACATGATGGCATGCCCCTCAACAGAACAAACAAACAAACAAACAAACAAACAAACAAACACATAAATGCAAATAGAAAAGTCACACCTAAGCATATCACTTGCAAACTACAGAAATTCCCAGCAGAAAGCCTTGGGAGAAGACAGGGAAGGACACCTCTCCTACAGCCTAGGGTCGGGGGACAGCCATGTACCTCCAGATATGCAGAGCAAGAAAGGCAGAGGGAGATAAATGACCCAAAGAAAAATGCCACCCGTGTGAAGCTCTGTGCCTGGCAAACTGCCCTTTATAAAGAAGGGGCAGGAAGGCACTTTTAGACTCAGGAAACTGAGGCAGTTGCTTTGGGTTGTTTGTCAGTAGATCTGCCTTGCAAGAAGTAGGAAGGGAGTCTCTTCATAGTGGAGGAAACTGCGCGAGGCAGAGACCTGAGCTATGTGAAGAGAGGAAGAGGCCTGGGAAAGTCTATGAAGGCAAAAATAGAACATTTTATTTTTTTCAAAAAGGGTCTATTTTTTGTGTGTGAGTGTATGTATGTGTGTACACCACACTCGTGTCTGGTGCCCTCTTCGGAACAGAAAGGTTGCTAGATCCCTTGAAACATGGTTATGGGCTACACATGAATGCTGGGAGCCAAACTCCGAGTCATTTGATAGAGCGGCCTGGACACCTAACCTCTGAGCCATCTCCCAGCCCTTAGAACCAGTTCTTATTCTTTAACATTTTCTTACTCTTTTTACACAATATTTATTTTAATTTTAAATTATGTATATGTGTCTTTTAAAAGACAAAAAAAGAGCAATGACTAGAAAAAAGATTACGTGCCTGGTAGATATATACTCAAATATATCAGGATTACTCTAAATATGAGTATATTTATATACCAGGTAAAGGACAGACTGACAGAATGGGTGAAAGGCAACAGACAAAGCTGTTAATTGTCTTATAAGAAATCCACTTTAAATGTAAAGCAACAGATAGAGGCAAATGAAGGGACAGAGAAGAATGCTAACACTAGTCAGAAAAATCTGTAGTACTTAAGTTAATTTTGAGCAAAGCAGAGTTCAGAGCAAGGAAGATGAGTCAGGCTGAGGACAGGCGTTACGTGACGTGACGGTAAAGGGAATAGTTCTCCACAAGAAGGAACTCATCTTTCATGTGCCTTGCCTAGCCACAGAGGGTCAAAGTAAATGAGGCAAGAGACCAAACTGCAAACAGAATTAAACCCCAAAATACATAAAGAGAAACCAGCGGAGCTGGAAGAAGAGGTAGACAAACCCAAGATCATTGGCAAAGCAAACTAGAAATCCACAAAGATAAAAGTCATAAGCTTAGCATGCATACACTTCTAAGTGATCTGTGACTCAAAGAGGAAATCTTTTTGGTTAGTTGGAGAATATTTTGAAATGAATGAAGATGGAAAGGTAAAATATGTCAGATCCCAGCTGAAGCAATGTTCCGTGAATTTCTGTGGCAGTGACCACGCATGAAGGGGGGCTGGAGAGATGGCTCAGTGGTTAGGAGCACTCACTGCTTTTTATAGAGGACCGAGTTCCTAGCACGATGTCAGGCAGCTCACAACATCCAGCTTCATGAGGCCTGATGTCGTCTTTGGCCTACTTGAGCATCTGTACTCACATTTGCACACACCTGCACATACAGACACGAGCATAATTAAAATTAAAAAAAAAATGTTTAGGGATTGGAGAGATGGCCCAGGAGTCAAAAGCACTGGCTGCTCTTATAGAGGAGCAAGATCAGGTCCCAACACTCACCTCAGGTCTCTCATTAACAGCTTAACTCCAGTTTCAGGGGACTCTGACCCCCTCTTCTGGCCTCCACAGGTACTGCACACATACGGCACACAGCAAGCAGGCATGAACATATACGTAAAATAAAACAAACTTTTGAAAAAGAAGGATGGAAAGCCTCAAATACTGAATATCAGCTTCAACCTCAAGGGAACAGGAAAAGCAAAGCAAAATAAACTCAAACAAAGAAGAAGAAATGGAAAGGGGGGAGGAGGAGGAAGCCAGTGACAAGGAAAATGGAAATACAGATTAACAGTGAAATAGGAGGTTTTTTGTTTTTTGTTTTTCAAAACACTAATAAATTCTACACCTGAAGCTGTATTTTTGGGGAAGGGACAAAGGAGAGAAGGCACAAATTATCAGCATTAGAAATGAAATACGAGGTCACTATAGATTCTGAGAACTTTTAAAAAGTAATAAGAAAAAAATCTACGAATAATTTTACACACATAAATTCAACCATACAGATGACATGGACCAGTTCCAGAAGGAACAAATAAACAAAATTTACTCAAGATGAAACAGATACTCTGAATAGTCCTTGAATCTATTAAAGAATTCAAATCTACATTTATATACTTAATCAAACAAACCGGAGGCTTAGACAGCTCTGCTGATGAATTCTGTTACACATTTAGTAAAAGCAGCAACATTTCAGTAACACACACACAATTTTAAAACCTTAAAAATGTTTCAACAAAAATCAACAAAATAAATCCAACATGTATAAGCAGGAGAGTGTAACAAAGTCATGTTTATACTAGAAATTGCAAGGGTGTCTGTCTGAAAAATGAATCAATGTCATCTGCCACATGAAGGACCAGAGAAGCACAAGCCTTGGAAAGTTCTGGCCTGGGCTGAGTGCTCCCACAGTGCTGCAGTGAGCTGGAGGCTGGGTAGGCTGCCCTGCTGAGTTGAAGAGGGGGAATCTCCTATGGGCTTGGGGGATCAGCTGCTGTTCATCTAGGATAACTGGAATGCTTGTTTCTTTTCATATGTTACTTTTTGTTGGCTATCTCTCTCTCTCTCTCTCTCTCTCTTATTTTTATAAAATTTATGTGCTGGCAAAAATTAAAAATCTAGTTTGGAACTGTGCACCTTTTGAGATTCTGCCTTGAACCTGGCCCGCTGTCACTTCCATGACATCTTTAAAACATTTTTTTATTGTTTGAGAATTTCACACACACAGCATATAGCATGCTTTGATCAAACCCGCTCCCATCCCCTCCCTTCACATCTTCCCCTGTATCCCTCACTTTCCCTCCAAACTTCGTGTGCTGCTTTGTCTTAACACCTACTGAGCGCTGCCTGTGCATACACAGGCGTGGGACTACCAGTTGGACACTGAGAAATGAATTGGAAGCTTCATTCCCACTGGCTGGCTTTTATAGTGCCGGAAGGTTCTGTTCACGCTATGGGGGGAAAATAGTCTTACCTAGTTGTGAGCCAAATGAACTATAATGACAACCTGGCAAAAACAAGTTCACTACATCTTCCTGTCAATCAAAGGCCAGTCAAGGGGCCTGGGTCAGCAAGAGTTCTTGCTGCAGAGGCATGAGAACCTGAGTTTGGATCTCCAGCGTCCATGTAAAAAGCTGGGTATGGCCATGGCGCTGTACCTTATACTCCACTGCTTTGGACTGGAGGAGGGGAAGGGAAGAGACAGGAGGATTGCTGGGGCTTGGTAGCCACCAACCTAGTGAAAACCAGCAAACTCCGGTTCACACACAGACCTTGTTTCAATAGACTAAAGGCTATGGCGAAGTAAGGTGAGTGGCCTCCTCATGTGCATGCATGGGTGTGAGCACGCACACACACAGTCATGGTGATGGGCATTTGATTGAAAGGCCTTCACCACTCCCTGGCAAATGGGCACACACTGACAAAGAGAGGTGAAAAATTTGGCCTATTTGTTTTGACGGTCAGTATACAGAGGGTTTTCCAAGAAATGGGTTTTGATATAAAATCTATATGGCTTGCATCTAGATCCAGACATGGACTTCCCCTCTCTATCCTGCTAGTCGTCCTGTCTTCCTTTTCCTGTCCCTGTATTCCTGACTGAGATGCCAATGGCCTGTGAGATTGCCAAGTCTCACACACACCCCCGGGCACTCAGAATTCCAGTGATTTCTGGAATAGTGCTGTTTTCCATTTCCCCGTAGGTTTCTCCTGGCCTGAGCTTGCGGGGTACTCTCAGGCAGTGTTGGGGAGCTACCCTGACCTAAGGGCAGAAGAGGCTGCCAAGTCAGGCAGATAGTTTATGGTGATGGCATCCAGTCTTTCACCCAACTCCGTGGCCCCTGCCTTTTGACTGCAGCTTCCCTTGCATAGGAGAGAGCCCATGTCCCTCTGTCATTTAGAGTCGTTCTGCAGGTGATTCTACGTGGTCCGCAGGTCAGTAGACCTGTTGCGAGCCCTGTAATGCTTCAGCTCTCTCCCCGATTCCCTTCTGACTGCTCAGGAGCCTGCCAGGCTGCCAACCAGAGAACGAGACATATGGAGGCACAGGGAGGGGGGCCTTTGGAGAACAGTTGACCTGACCCTGGGCATGGAGGGAGCATCCGGCTAAAATCAGCAGAGCCTATGAGCCAGCCCACAGCTGGGTTGTAGACACATGTGAGCTAAGCTAAGATCAAAAGAGCCTTCCAGGAAGGCCTGCAGACTCACGGGTAGACAAGTGCTTGTGGCTTTAAGCTATAGCTGCCAGTCTGGGGTTTACTGATTCAGATGGGAGGTCGGTGCTCGACATCATGAGCCTAGGGACAGGTCTAAGAACCAGAAATGTTTGAGAAGATGATCTTTCTGAATTCCTCCAGCTCATCGGTAGCATGGCAAAAACACCCTGCATTTTAGTGGTTTTCCTACTTAGGAAAAAAATTTCCTGGGCACAGTATCTTATGCTTGTAATCCCAGCACTGGGGAGACTGAGGCAGGAGGATTGCTGTGAGTTTAAGGACAGCCTGAGTTATCTAAATAGAGAATTCTAGACCAGCCTGGGCTACAGAGTGAGACCATCTTCTTAGGGCAATCAGAGTGGAGCAGGGGAAGTGTTCTAGGGCTCACAGCAAGCCTCAAAGACAGTGTTGGAGGCAGAGCAGCCAAGCCTTTCTGTGACATGTCTGAAGGATGTGTTTAAAACAAGCAGCCAGGCAAGGAGCACATAGCTGCGCATCTTCACAAACATGCACGTGTGTGACCGGCATCTAGACAAAGAAACATTAACATAAGTGGTACCCAGAACACCATGGGATGATCAGCAATGTCTGCCACAGTCACTACCGGCAAGAAATTTGTGTTTTCAATTTGTCTATATGGCTTCTTAAGTGCCACATCAGTCACGAGTGTGATTTGGGGACTGAATTTGACAGGAGCTTTAACAAAGCATCCAGTTCGTGACTGGACAGGCAGTGGGCCTGGCTGCCTCCTGACTGGCTGAATAGCTTGGATCTGTCACGTTTCCACAGAGGCTCAGGGGATGGAGAACACCCCAGCAGATGGGCAGAGATGTGGAGTTCTGCAGTTGAACCTGATGCACAAAGTTTCTTCTGCCTCTCAACGCTGGTGTGTTCTTTCTGTTTTTAGTTTGTTCTTTGAGAGGCTCATACCTATATAAAAGGTATTTTGATCATGTCTACCTCTTTCCCCCTAACTCCTCCTGGATCCCCTCCCCATACCCACTTTCTACCAACTTTATGTTTTCTTTATTTTCTTTCTTTTATAACTTACCGAGCCCAGTCAGTATTACCCATATATCCACGGATGCTCCGTTCCAACCTATCATGGGTGCTACACTCTTGAAGAAAACCTACAAACCCTGCCTTCCCCCCTCTGTGGGCCCAAGCAGCAACTGCCATTCCTTGTCCAGTTAAAGGCCTTATGAGCCCCTCTTCCGTCTGTGCCAGGATGTCGTCTGGTGCCAGGATGTCTTCTGTCTTCATTTCCTATGAGTGTTGTGTAGGCAACCACAGCTGCTGTGAGTTCAAGACTACAGTGTCCCTGACGAGTCTGGAAGACGCTCTTCCGCCAAACTCCGCCCCGAACTCTGCATTTAACACTCTTTCTCTCTCCTCTTTCCTGAGCCTTGCTGGGAAGGTGTGTGACATGGTCTGACCCAGGGCTAAGCTCTTCATAGGCAGCTACTTCCCGCACTCTGACCAACTGAGTCTTAGCCCTGCAGATGAACCCTCAAAGACAAACACAAAAGCTTGTTAGTCATAGCTGATGTGACGAGTCCTCTTGTCCCTCAGAGTTGTCAGTGTAGATGAGGAGGTAGGGAAGTACCCGGGCACTGGTCAAGTGTCTCCCACACTCCAGTTCCCTGGTGGGGAGGAGTCCTGGTACACCTGGGTGTCAGCGTGGCAGGATCTCGTGGGTTTTTCCTGGAAGGGTTAGCTGAAGAGGAAAGCCTCCCCCAGAGTGGCACTGCTGTGAGGTCTGAGGGAAAGCAGGGCTGCTTTTGCCCATCTCCCTCGCTCTCCAAGCATGAGGGCACCTACCCTGTTGCTGCTGCTGTTTCCACCATCCTTCAGTGGCATCAGAACCCAGCTTCTTCCGTTTCCGATGTGGACTGAAGACCAGTAGCTCTCCAGGCAGGAATCTTCCAGGCCTTCAGCTCCAGTCTGGGCCTGTTGATGTGTACAGCCTCATGGAATGAACAGTTACCGGCTTCTCGGCTTCTCTGCCATGGTCATGTCTGGACTATGTAGCCAATCTGAAAAGTCCCCTTTGTGGTACACACTCGTTCTCTTAGCTCTATTCCTCTAGAGACGCTCAGGTCTTCCTGCCTACACAGCAATTGCTCTTGCCCTCTGAGCCATGTCCACACCCTAGGGAAGGAAATCGTTATTTTGGCTCATGATTTGAGTGTTCAGTCCATCCTGGCGGGAGGCAGCAGGAGGCAGCAGGAGGCAGCAGGAGGCAGGCAATTGCAGTGCGTGCTGTTAAGAAGCAGAGAGAGGGACGCTGTGCTGCCTCCATTCACAGTGGGTTTTCTTCCTTCCTCTCTGGGCATGTCTGTGGTAAGTCCTTCACAGACATGCCCAGAAGTGTGTCTCCCAGGTGATTTAAAATCCACTGAAGTTGGTGAGATTAGCAATCACGCCTTTTTTTTTTTTTTTTGGGTATGTGTGTGGGGGACAGATGGTTTCACCTTCCTCAGCTCCTCATCCTCCTGGGATTGTCGAAAGGCTTTCCTGGGCAGGACAGGCTCTGTCTAGTGTATTGATGTCTGGTGGTGAGCATAAATTAGCGGGGACCAAGCCAGGCACAGTCCATAGTCAGATGAGCTTAGCTTGAACCTCTTTCCAGCTTCAGGTTGACCGGCTTCACTGTGCGATGCCACATCTGTAAACACTGGCTCTCCCATGCTGGCCGCCCTTGCGTGCGCACAATGCCACCCACTCTGTCCTGTGCAAAATGCTCCAGATGCCATCCCACACAACATCGTTCATGTCATCAGGCAGCTCGACCGTCAGTAAACCTCTGGAATGCCGAGGAGGCACAGCTTGGGCTCTTCTGTAAGGAGAAGAGGGGGAGGGGGACCACATGGGCAGCCCTGGGCTCATGGGTGGGGCTTCCAGACTGAATGAAAGAGAAAAGGGAGAAAGCCACTTGATCCCTGGCATTCCTGGTCTTGTACAGATGTGAAGACGTAGCCTCCTTCTGCTGCCACAGCTGGGAGCCAACCTGTCACCGTGCTTCCCCCCCGCCCCCGACGCTAGACTATACCGCCAAGCTGTGAGCCAGAATACACAGCACCCTCTTCTCAGCTGCTGCCTCTTGGGTATTCCTGCCAAAGCAACAAAGAAAATATGAATATGCTCGGTGTATACCACACAGATCACTGTGCAGCAGCGGTTCTCAGCCTTCCCGATGCTGCAGCCCTTCAAGACAGTTCCTCATGTTGTGCTGACCCCCAGCCACAAAATTATTTCATTGCTACTTCATAACTGTAATTTTGCTACTGTTAGGAATAGTAATGTGGATAGCTGCTATGCGACCTTCTAAAGGTCACGGCCCACAAGATGGGAACTAGTGCTCTATACATTTCACCCAGGAACTTTGTTTTTAAGTGTGTGTTGGTGTGTGTAAGTACATATGTTTATGTGTATGAGTGCAGGCATGCATGCCAAAGCATTCAGACAGAGGTCAGAGGTCACCCCAGGTGAGGATCTTCTTCTTCCATCTTGTTTGAAAGAGGATCTTTTTGTCGTTCAATGTTATATACATCAGGATAGCTGGCTCATGTGTTTCCAGGGATTTTTCCAGCTCTGCCTCCCATAACGCTGTAAGAGTGCTTGGCTTACAGGTGTGTACTGACTTGTTTTATGACAACTTGACACAAGCTAGAGTCATCTGAAAGGAGGGAACCTCAACTGAGGAAATGCCTCTCTCATATCTGGCTATCGTGCATTTTCTTAATCAGTAATTGATGGGGGGAGGGTCCAGCCCATTGTGGGTGGAGCCATTCCTGGACTGGTGGTCCTGGGTTCTGAAAGAGAGCAGGTTGAGCAAGCCATTGGGGAGCACCCCTCCATGGCCTCTGCATCAGCTCCTGTCTTCAGGTTTCTGCCTTGTTTCAGTTCCTGTCCTGGCTTCCTTTGATGATGAACAGTGATACTAAGCATAAGCCAACCCCACTTGCTTTTGGTCATGGCGTTTGTTGCAGAAGTAGAAACTGTAGCCAGGACAAGATGCACCATACCTCACCTGGGAAGTAGGCTTTGGGCAGTGCAGGTTTGAGTAGTGGGGATTTGCCCTCAGGTCCCCTTTTTGTGAGACAAATACTTTATCTATTGAGCCATCTCCCCACTCCCTACCCCAGAGGTTCTGTGTGAAGATACACTGAAGGTTTGGGAGGCAGAAATGTTTTGGTTTTAAAAGCTGAATATTTAACACCCCTGTTCCTAGACAGAGCTTTACTGCACACATTTAGCAGCTGCTGCGAGAGTTGCTCGGGGAGACTGCGTACAAGGCTGTGTGGCTGAGGAGATGCACAGAGGACTCTGGAGAAGGGAAAGCGTGAGGGGAAGCCAGGCTGCTGCTTGCTTGTGGAGCTCCGAGCCGTGTGAAGAGTTGTGAAGAGTCATGCTCACACAGAAACCTTTCTTCCATTTCCATGAGCTGCGCTGTTGGGGCTCTTCTAGCTGAGATGCACAATGACAGCCCTTCTTGGTTATTTTACTCTCTTCTAGGTCCTTCTTCTCTCTAGTCTTTGCCTCCAAACAACAGTAAGACCAGTTCTTCTCCTAGTCCATGCTTCCTCAGCCTGAACCCCCGGGCCACACCTTCTTTTTCTGGGGTTGGATGTTTTCGCATAGGACTGAAGGCTGTGTGTGACATAACAACTCCCACAGGGGCTGGGGAGTGCGCTGTCCTTAAACACAGCTGTGTTTTCCTAGGGAAATGTAAGAATGTTCACACTAAATGGGATGAACCAAATATCTCTCATGCCAAGTGAGTTGGAGTCAAGTCAGGTTCACTGACATTGAGTTTTAAAAGTTTTTTCATGTTTTGGAACTCTGGGTTTTAAAAGATTATGAACCCATTTTGTTGCTGTGTGTATGTGTGCTCTCGCATGAGCGTCCTTACCTATGGGCATTAACCTTGGGCTTTTTTTTTTTTTTTTTTTTTTTTTTTTGACACAGTCTTTCACTGAACCTGGACTTCACCATTGTCACTTGATGACTCTCCAGTGAACACCCAGAGTCAACTTATCTCCACAGCCCAGTGCTGGGATTACAGATGTACGCCAGTGTGTACATGGCTTTCACACCGAGTTCTAGGGATCTGAACTGATGCAGCAAATACCTAATCCACAGAGCCACCTGCCAGCCTCTAGTGTTGTGATTCTAGTGGTGCTTGGGATCAAAGATGGGTCCCGATGCCTGCTAAGCTTGTGTTCAGCTATTGAGCCATACTCTTAACTGCCTGTGTTTCCTCATGTCGGACCATTAGGTTGTAAAACACTGGCTGGTCACATTGCAGTCACACTCAGGAAGCAAAGAGTGAGCAGGAAGTAGAGCCTGGCTACAAAAGCCTAAGGCCTGCCCCTATACTCACTTCCTTCAGTGAGGCTTCACCTCCTAAAATCACAACCTTCCCACACAGCACCACTTGCTGGGAACCGTGTGTTCAACCGGTGAGTGTGGGGAGGACAGTTCACATTCAAACTACAAGACCTTAAAAGACCCAGAGAGCAGTGAGTGAGGAAAAGACACAGGGTGCTGTAGCCACTGGGTTTGGGATTCTTTGCTACACAGCATTCTTGGGACAATAGCTGAATAATCTAGGAGCAAGTTAAGGGGGCCTTCAAGGCTTCTCCTGTCCTGGCAAGGAGATCGTTTTGCATTTCATCCTGGACTCAGGGCTGATTCTAGAGCTGGCAGAGTCATCAGAAAACCGGAAGGAGTCTCCTGTGAGTGAGTCAGCCCAAGATGGGGGCAGGAGGAGGTTCATAATTGGATGTATTTACATTTTTTTTTTGTGTGTGTGTGCATCTGTGTGTGCGTGTGGTACACATGCAGGTGCTAGTGTGTATGTGTGGAGGCCAGAAGTGAACTTTGGATATCACCTCTCAAGAGTGGTCCAGTTTTTTTTGTTTTCTGAATTTTTAGAGACAGGGTTTATCTGTGTAGTCTTGGCTGTACTGGACTCACTTTGTAGACTGGGCTGGCCTTGAACTCACAGCAGTCCACCTGTCTCTGCCTTCCTGAGTGCTGGGATTAAAAGTGTACACTCCCACACCATTTTTTTTGAGGCAGGGTCTCTCTGAGGCCTGAAGCTCCCTCTTCAGAAAAACTGTGTCTATTTCTACCTCTCCACCACACCCAGCTTTTAAAAATGTGGGTGCTGGGATCCAGCATGGGTCCTCATGCTCGGAAAGCATGGTACCAACAGCTGCCTGCCCAGCCCTGTGCTTCTATCTGTTTGAGACAGGAATCTTATGTAGCCCAGGCTGGCCTTGAGCTAGCTGTGTGGCCAAACCTGACCCACCTCCCTAGGCTGGGAGTACAGGCAAGCACAACCATTCCTAGTTCCTGCAATGCTGGGGACCAAGCCCAGGGTGACACCATTGCTGGAGAAGCCCTCTAGCTACATCCCTAAGCTCAGATCTGTTTTGAGTGGGACTGAGTTGGATAAGCATCAGTAACCCCCTGTTAAAATGAGGTAGGAGTGTGGTCCTAAGTCACAGCGGGAGATGGTTTTCAGAGAATTCACATTGCCCACTGTGAAAGGCCAGACTCGGCATCGTTGCCTTAATTCCCGGAGTAACCTAAAGCAAACACACGCCTGTTCTCTTGTCTCTACAGAAAAGCAGGCTTGACCTTGGCCTCCTGGCAGAAGATTTAAATCAAACAGAGCCTCTTAGGCGCTCCAGTCTCCTCTTTTTAAAATTCTTACAGGAAATTGCCTTCTGTCCACACAGGAAAAGGAATGCTCTCCTGTGTAATTCAACAGCACAATAAACAATGTAGATTTTTTTTTTCCTCATTAAATCTGTTAAATGGTGCGGTGAAGGATGCTTACAGCTACACAGATAAGGTATCAGGGAGGGAAAGAATTATTTTTTTGAAACTTATTTATTTTTTATTTTATGCATATGGTCATTTTGCCTTCATATATGTATATGTACTACATGCCTGCAGTACCCTCTGCGGTCAGAAGAGGGCGTCAGATTCCCCTGGAACTGGTTGGTGCCGAGGACCAAATCCAGGTCCTCAGCAAGAGCAACCCATGCTGTTGACAGCTGAGCCATTTCTCCCGCCACAGGTAAGAGAATGGGAAAATTGGGTCGAGCAACAGTTAGCAACTTCTGTAACAGCAGGTGGCCATCTTGAAACTCTAGGAATAAAACATTTCTCAAGTTTGGTTGAAATGGAGAGTCGGTCAGTTGTTTTCTTTTCCCTTCCCCAGGATTACTTCACGGGGAAATCATTTGGCAGGTGTTGCTCTAGGGACACAGGTGGCCTTGCTTTCAGCCCTCCTGTGTCTGGCTGTCAAAGGTCATCCCAGCTGTGGTGACCTGCAATGGACTCTACTCCGTGTCCTGGGCCTGTGGCCAGCTCTCCCTTCTTTTCAATACTTGATCTTATTTATATGTGGATGTGCTGGTGAGTGGTGTCTGTGGCCATCCCTCTCTTTCCTGGACTCCTCTTTAGGAGGCAGGGGTGGGGGTGGGGCGGATGGTGCTGGCATCACCTTACTGTCTAGGTATCTATAAATAGGTAAGTATCTCACTGCTGCTGCCTTGCTGGTACAGTGTAGGCACTCTTGTGAAGCTGGCTGTGCTGACCAGCTCAAATCCACCTGCACCCCACATATGTCACTGTGCATTATCTGGAAATTTAATTGGCAAGAGTGACTCAGGGGACCTTATTTGTTAGCATTGTGGGAGAGACCCTTTCCCTCAGGGTTCATGTTCCCGGTGTCTGGTTTGTTTTCCCTGTGGGTGACAAGAGGAACATCTAGGCTGAAACTCATCCCCCAGGGCTTACCACGCCCACAACTCGAGAGGCATTGCAGTATTTTGACTGGTTCTAGATGTGATGCATCAGAGGCGGGGTGCTCCTGATTTAGGTCCTCCACACTGGCTTTTCTTTCTCCATTAGTTTTTCCCCTTACCCTTCTATGGACAGGTAGAGGCTGGGATGTGGCTCAGCTGGAGTGCTTTCCTGGCATCAGTGAAGCCCCAGGTTTGATCCTCTGTGCAACGTGAGCCAGACAAGGTGCTTCTTTGCCTATAAACCCAGCATCTGTGCTGTGGAGACAGGGGGATCAGGGCGTCAAGGTCATCTTTATCCACACGACAAGCATGAAGCCAGCCTCAGCCATACCTTGTTTCAAAACCACTGGGCCAGAGAGATGGCTCAGGGATTAAGAGGACACACTGGGCCAGGGTTTGAGTCCTAGCATCCATGCCAGGCTTCTCACGCCTGCTTGCTTCTCTAGCTCCAGGGAATCCATCGTTCTCATCCGGCCTCGGCAAGCACTTGGACGCACTTGTTTATATATCCACACAGATATACTCATGCATATAGAATAAAGAAATCTTTACAAGATTAAAAATAAGCAAGCAAACAAAACCAGAGCAGGCAAAAATGGCTCAGGAGGCAAAGACACTTGGCACCAAGTCTGAAGACCCGAGTTTGATCTTGTGACCCCCACAAGGTGGAAGGAGAAAACTAAAAGCCATAAATTGTTCTCTGACCTCCACATGTGCTTTGTGACACACACACACACACACACACATACACATGACTGTTTCTTTCTATCTCTCAATAATTTATCACCTAATAAAATAATAAAAACAAAATCCCAAACTGCAAAAGCCAAAAACAAACTCAAAGTAAGCTAAACGCCAGAAAACTGGGGCAGAGGGTTTATCCGTGTGGGAAATAAAAAGAAGAGATCCCTCAAAATTGGTTATTTTCCAGGGTCAGAGAAGCATCTGTTTTGCTTGGTCTCTGGATCTTCCACACTCAGGTGGAGTTGGATTTGATGACTCCACTTACTTAGCACTTTTTCGTGCATGTCAACACCAAGAAATGAGAATTCTGGTAGTTCCACGAGAAAATGATTAGGGGGAAAAATCACCCGACAGAGAGAGAACAGGCTGTTGGGAAAGGGCTGAAACTGAAGGGAGGGTGAGTTTGTGTCAACAGGGCTTCCAGACACATTTGCTTATCTATCTATCCATCTATCTATCTATGTATCTATCTATGTATCTATCTATGTATCTATCTATCTATCTATCTATCTATCTATCTATCTATCTATCTATCATCTATCTGTCTATCATCTATCTAGCTTTCTTTCTATTATCTATTAATCATGTCTATCATCTATCTATATATCATATATCTATCTATGTATCATCCATCTGCCTTTCTTTCTTTCTTTCTTTCTTTCTTTCTTTCTTTCTTTCTTTCTTTCTTTCTTTCTTTCTTTCTTTCTTTCTTTCTTTCTCAGTGAGTGAAGTGCTTGCCTGGCAGACAGAAGGTCCTGAGTTCTGTTCCCAGAACCAGCATAGGGTAGGTAGTGGAGTGTGGTGGTGTGTGCTTGTAATCCCAGAGCCCTGGGGAGGCAGAGCCACTGGGGTAGCTGGCCAGCCTGCCTAGTCTACTTAGTTAACTCCAGGCTAGTGAGAGTCCCAATTCAAAAGGAAAAAAAAAAAAGGTGGATGGCTCCTGAGGGGTGACACGCAAAGGGTGATTTCTTGTCTCCACACACAAATAAGCGTGCTTTATTACTGCTACTGTGACAGAAACACTGAATGCAATGTAGAGGTGAAGGGGTTTCTTTCAGCTTAAAATTCCAGGTTGCAGCCCATTCCTGGAGGAGGTCATGGTGGCAGGAGCATGAGACAGCTGGTCACGTCATATCCGCAGGCAGGAGCTGAGAGGACGGAGGCTTGCTTGTGCTCAGCTTGATTTCTCTCCTTTCTACAGGTCAGGACCCCCTGCCCAGGGGACAGTGGTACCCGCAGAGGTGTGGCTGCCCCATATTTATTAACTTAACTATGACAACTCCCATGCCCACCCCAGATATGCCCGCAGGTCAACCCAGTGTAGACTATCTGCCCAGACAATTAATTCCATGTTGGGTCAAGTTGACAAAGCTAATGATGACAAATGTAGATGCACATGCGCTCTCGAGCTTGCTCGCGTACACACACACACACACACACACACACACACACACACACACACACCTTGGCGTTTTGAGGTTGGGTTTTAAGAAGAGCCCCATTCAATCCAGAGAGTACAGGTTATCAGGAAGGGAATCCCCCGGTGGCTTGGGACCCCACACCACTTCCTGCTGTGTGTGCTGTACCTGCCCCAACCGTGCCGCCGCCTCCCTGCACCAGCCTCCGGCTCCTGTGTCTACGCCATTTTCCACTTGCTACCATGTGCTGCCATTGCGAGGAACCTCCCTACCAGCACTCTGAATAACTGTTGAACTTAACTTTGATTTGTATTGTTCTCATCTTCCCATTTATTAGCGAGCATATTGGCGCTGCCAGGATCATATAATTATCTCCGTGTCTGCCAGATTAGGGCGTATGGTGCATTATTTCGGGAAGGCAGATAATGCTCCCATTTGGGGCCGTATCTGGGCAGTCTGAACATGCCTTAGAAAGGGTTTCTGTATAAATTAATTTCCTCTCTCAACTGTGTAATGACAGTATATTAATTTTTTGCTCTTTGAGGCATGCAGACTTAACTTGGAGAGGATTTTATAATATTCTCCCATGATACCACTGGCTTGGCAATTTGAATACCTTAGCCTGCAGTTGTTTTTTTTTTTCCCCCCCAGAAAGAAAATTGACAAACTGGTGTGCCTCTTAGCAAAGGCTACAATTGATCAAGAGTGTTGGGCCTAAAGAGAAAGAAGTGGTAGATGCTTCCTGCTTCCATTTCCAGAACCAGGGATTTTGGGAAGGGACACCCCCCAACTCCCCAAGAAGAGTCCTATCCCCCAACCACCATTGCCAGGCTTCTCCTTTGGAATGTAACTGGGGACGGACTGGGGGCCTGTAATGGCATTCCTGCTCCTTTCAGGAAAACCCAGAGACAAGGCCTGAAGATGCCTCTGCCTGAAGAGAGAGCCCATGGGAGATATACCGAGTAGGGTGGGGCCTTGGAACTTTCTTTTCTTTGTTTGCTGAATGCTGTTGCTAAAAGAAAAAGAAGTCATTTACAAAGGTAACTGGCCGCAGCAATGACCTGCTTTTTGCAGGTTTCCTTGTTAAGGCTTTGCCCCTCAGTGAGGGAGAACCCTCAGCTCATCTAGAATGCAGGCCAGTGGGCACCTGCCATGCCCTCTGCTTCCTGGCTGTGGGTGCCCAGAGCAGGAAGCCCCACAGGCAGGAGCTTCCTAGATTCGGCTCTCATCAGTCACTCATGAAGGTTTGTCCCAACAGAGAGCTGGGCTGTGGCTCCAGATTTCTGGGTTCCATTAGTCTAGACTAGGGGAGGAAACCTGGCAAATCTATCAATCGTATTAATTATCTTGTCACTGTGACAAAATACTGGGGGGGAAAAACCAACCTAAAGATGGAAGGATTATTTGGACTCAGTTGAAGGACACAATCCATTGTGGTGGGGAAGGGCTTGTGGCAGGAGCCAGGAGAAGTTGGTCACAGGGGATCCACAATCAGGAAGCAGGAGACGAAGCTATGGCTCAGCCCAAGGAATAGGGTGCACCTGATCACCCCACAGACGTGCTGGGACGTTAGTTTCTATGGTGATAAAGAACCATCACACAGGCTCACAGATGACGCTACTGTTCCCAAGTTGGGAAGCGTCATATAAAGGCTCAAATCAGGTTGGTTGTCAGCTAGGCTGGATCTAGAATCCATCAAGAGGGGAGTGCCAGAGCACACTTGTGAGGAGTGATCGTGACCGGGTTACGGTTACGCCAAGTGAGAAGACCCACCCTAGATGTGGGTGGAGCTGTCTGTTGGCAGCTCCGATTAAAGGAGAGGAAGGCCTCTCGGTTTTTCCCCTTACATTACTCCTTTGACAAGGTCATCCACCCCGAACCACTGCCGAAACCACCGTTGCTGCTGCATCCCTTCCTGACCCCAGAACTTAGTTTCTTTGGCCTTCCAAAATAGACTGGAGGTCAGAAGCCCTCCAGGAACCCTCCTTGCCTTCAGCACCACGTGGGGGGCTGGGGCGTCCAGCTTCATAGACCGAGCATCCACCAGTTCTCAGACAGCCGTTGCTGGATTACCAGGTCCTATTGTGTAAGACAGTGTACTAAATTCCCTTCGTATTACGTAGCCATCCCAATGTTCTGTTCCTCTAGAGAACCCCGGCCAGTGCATACCCTTTGTAACCACTGCTGTGGGTAGAAGCACACTGAGCCGGCTCTGGATTTGAATCTCTCTGGCTTGGGTACCACGCCTGAACGTTTAGATACTATGGCAGCAAGCACAGGTATACAGAGGCCCTACTGCCCAGTTTCTTGTGATTTCAATTTGCACACATTCCAGCTGAATGCTCTCCTGTTCATTGAGGTTGCCCGTGATCTCTGACTCTGTGTTCTGGAGTTTCTTCATCAGAAAATTGGGAATAATAAACCCTACCTCGTGGAATGGTTGTGAGGATTAAGGGAGACAATATTTGGAAAGTGCATTGAGTGGCGCCTGGTGAGTAGTCAGCATAATATGGGAGTGCAATCGTTATAACTGTATTGTTTTTATTATTGAAGTAATACTTTCAGAATTGTAAGAGTTTAGGCCCTGAAGGCACTTAAGAGGTAACTCACTTTGCCTGTCCGTTTTGCCCTCTCTTTGGGAAATCACACAGGGTCACCCAGAAGGCCAGCCAAGTCTGTGAAGCCTTGTCCTCACTTACCTTGCAGCTTACCTCGTTCCTTGAGCCTTCTGCTGATCATCTTGCTTTGAGAGACTTGTTCAGCAATCAGCACTTACTTTTACATCAAGGATGTTTGATCTTGTCCAACCAGCTTTAAGACTTGAGCGATGCGAGAAATCCAAGAACAGTGTGGTGAGCGCTCAGTTTGGTGCCTGTCTTGGGAATGAGCTCTGTTTGTGCTCAGTGTAACCTTGTCTCTCAGGGGACCCTGCACAAACGTGTTTGTTGGAGAGGCTCTGTAGATGCTCTCCAGCCGACAGGCTGTTCCCTCCCTCCTCAGCAAAGAAGTCATTCGTGTCTATTTCCAGTTGGTGGTTGAGCTTGTGTGGAGCAAACCCTGGGTGGTGAAGGGATTCGAGAAAGAGGGCGGATTCCGCCCGAGAAACATAGGTGGTGAACCCGAGAAGTGTTCCTCTTCTGGAGGCTGGGAAGGCTGAGAGATTCGCTCCAGCTGGAGTCAGAGCCAGGTGTGAGCCACTGGGAGCTGAAGTCAGGTCTCTGAAGGTGGTATAGACTCAACCGCACAGCCATCTCTGTGCCTGCTTCCCAGAAGGTGCTTACATGGGGGCCTGGGAAAAGCTTTGATGTCCCCTCCCAAATGCTACTTGCTATTGGGCAATGTGCTTTATGCCAGTCCTGGTTCTATGTGTTTCTCTTCTCTTCTGGTTAGTTACTGATCATCTTGCAATAGGCCAGGCTTCCCAGGTTGCCTGTAAGTGACTATTTAAGTTACTTTCTTCATTACTATGACTCCATACCTGACCAAAGCAACTTAGGGGAGGAAGGGTTAATTCTCCCTCACAGTACATCGTGCTGGATAAGCCATGACAACATGAGTGTGAGGGCTGGTCACGTGGCATCCACAGTCAGGAAGCAGAGAGAGATGAATGCTGGTTCTCAGCTCCCTTCCTCCATTTTCCCTTTCTGTTCAGTCAGGGATCCCAGCCCACGGGATGGACCCACTCACACTCAGGGGAGTCTTCCACCTTCGGTTCAACTTTCCTAGAAATTCTCTCATAGACACACTCAGAGGTGTGTTTCCATGGTGATTCTAAATCCAGCCAGGTTCATGATGAAGGTTAGCTATTACAGCGCTGATAAGTACTGAAACTAACATGATATTTAAAACAATTTAATCATAAAGCCAACTTCAACTTATATAACATGTGAATGGATTTTTAAAGCAAAATACAGGGATTTCATTTTTTCCTCCAAAAACCTTCTAAACACTACTTTGGCTTCTTACCACAGGAAACGCTCTCTAGAAAAAAGGGAGAATTGAGAAAAAAGAATTGAGAACCAGAATAAGCTAGAATATGGACAGGCCTCAACAAAATGACATTTGATGAGGCCATCCGAGGACACATTCTATGCTTTAATCAGATACAATGCTTGGAGTAGACAAATCCATAGACAAAAATAAATAAACAAGTAAACAAAATTAGCAGTAGCTGAAGGCTGCACAGAGGGACATGCATTGACTTTAAAAAGGCATGAGGCAGCACGGTGGATGATGGGTATGTTCTGAAACTGGAATGTGGTGATTGTTACACAACTCAATAGATTTATTAAAAAAAACATTGAACTGTAAATTGGAATCCTGTAGCATGAAAATCCACTTCAAGAAAATAAATAAATAAAATTATTAGAAACAAGAAGATGGAGGAGTGAGAGAGTGAGCAAAAGAGAAAGAATATGAGTTACATCTCTGTGATAACCCTGACAGAACCACATCAATGAGGGAATGGTTATTTTGACTCATAGTTTCAGAGAGATTGGTTCCACCGTGATTGGGAAGTCAGCACAGAGGGAAATGTGTGATAGAGTATTAGCACACAGGAGCAGAAAGACTCGGGGGCAGGTGTAATGTTTGTGACCTACACCGGCCAACCAGGCTGTGTCTCCTAAAGCCTTCAAACCCTGAGAATGTGGAGGATATTTCAGGTTCAAACCATCATCTTCTGCTTCTGGCTGCCAAAGACTCGTGGCTATCTCATAACTCAAGATGCATTCAATTCAATTTCAAGAGTTGCCATAGGGTAAATATGATCAAAACACATTGGATGAAACTCCCAAAGAACCAACAAACGAAATAAGAGTTCCCATAGCTTTAACAGACCCGAAATTCTGTTCAAAGGTCTGAAGTGTCTTCTGAGACTCAAGGCAAACTCTTAACTGTGAGCCTCTGTGAAATGACAAAGAGAAGTTACATTTTCCATTATACGTGACCCCGAGTAAACAGCCCAACCCAAACTGGGGGAGTGGAAGATGGCAAGAAGACATTGGAAAGCAAAACCAAAACCCAGCAGGACAAACGTCAAACCCTACAGGTCCAGGTCCAGCGTATCAGGTGGGTGGTGGTCTCCTCTGGACCCCACGAAACCTGGGAAGCCTGAGCTCCATGTCACTGACCTTTACAATACATGTGCCCCCTTTTGGGGCAGGTTCTACTTAGTATTGTAGTTTTTCTTGGCAGAGAGCCCATGATTCTGGGCTCTCCTTTATAACTTAAGCCTCACCCCCACAGCTTCACGGACAGTCCAAGCTGATCTCCCGCACAGGAAATCTATGCCTGCCTGGCCTGCTTCTGCATTGCCTGGCCTCACAGGCTTTTCTTTAGACCCTCGGTGCGCATCCCCATGACCCTGCAACTCCTGCGCTCTACGCACCTGTAAAACAAGCACCGCAAGGATGAAGTCAGTTTCTACTGCTGGCCCAACGTTATACTGGGGCCTGCTGGACTTGAACCTCCCAACACTCCTGTGACTAAACCTGCAGAAACACTTTCCTAACTTGGCCACATTTGGACAAGGCATCTCTACAGCTCTGCCTCTGTTGGGCACTCTCTTCTCGAATGGACTATTTCCAAATGGGAAGGCAGTTTCTCCCCTTAGAGCTTTCAGTGGATGGGGGGGGGGTCTTATCACTAAGACACTTCTCCTGTTGTTCTGGCGCGGAGCGTCGTACCATCTCTTTAATAAGTATGTTCTAGTTTGCTTCACAGCTGTAAATGCACGAACACCCCAGACGTTCTAACATCTCTCAGTTCCACATTTTCCTCTGCGTTCATTGCCAACCTGTCTGAGAGCAGTGAGCAAGAACCATGTTGTCTCCTAAATGTTCTGCTATCTTGACGTTTCTGCCACCAAATAAAACAGTTCGTTGCTTTTGAGTTCAGCCTCATTCATATTTCCAGGGCAGCTTTGCAGGATGGAGACAGAACACAGTCAGCTTCTTTGCCAGGATTCCACAAGAATGGCCTCAAGTCTGATACCCCGGTAGAGTCACTGTTCCCATCTGAAAGCTCACAAGGACAGCCTTTACAGCCTGTGTGTCAGTCAGCATTCTGGTCTTCTGAATCCCCACCAGAATGGCCCGCCAGATTCTGTTCACATAATTTCACAGCTCACAGTCTCCACGCTCCCCCTGCAAACCAGGCCCTGGAACCCTGGAGTCAGATTTATCACAGAAACAACCCCAGTCTTGGGGCCAATTTTCTGTGTTAATCATCTTTCGTGTTGCTGTGACAGAATGCATGGTGGACTATAGTAAGGGATCAGAGTTTTATTTTGGCTCAGGGTTTCGGAGAGATTACAGTTTGTTCTGGAGGTGAAGGCATGGCTGTGACCGTGTGTGCTGAGGCTTGTTCGGATCACAACGGAACAAGAGGCAGAGAAAGCAGATCAGAACCAGAAGCAAGCACAATCTTCGAGGCTCACTCGTACTGATCTATTTCCATCAGCCAGGCATCGCCTCTTCAGGGCTGTAAAGCCTTCAGAATAGGGCCTGAAGCTTGGCTCTGTGTGATCAAAGCAGGGGACAGACAGTTCAGGTTTTAACCATAACACTCTGAGAGAAGGCACAGGGCAGACAAAGAGTGGTGTAGCTTTCAAGCTATCAGGGACATTTGTTGAAAAAAAATATTCGAAGAACGATGCAAAGCCATTTGGGGGTGCCTAATTCCTGAAGCCTTAAAGAAACTAACTAAGGAATATATGCTTTAACAGCCCACACCATTTAAAAGGCTTAGGGAGTCTGTACAGTTGAGATTAATACAACTTGCAGGCTATTCTTGAGCTGGTGGTGACATGCTAGCGAGTTTTGCGTAGCTCTAGCCAAATGCCTGGCAGAAGCAACAAAGGGGGTGGAGGAATTACTTTGCTCATGTTTCAGGGGTTCAGTCTGTTGGTTCCTTGGCCCTGTGCGTTTGGGCAGCTGTAGGCACCACTTTGAAAACTGTTTTATTTGGGGTTCCTTAATGCTTCTACTTCCCCTCCAACTCCCCGACCCCAGATAGGACAGAAAGAAGGTTAGAAGGGACAGAGGATGTAGACCTCTTTAGACTTAGTTCTGGCTGGTTAGGGGTGTCAGGTTCTTCGAGAAAATACCAATTTCAGTCACCAGGATACCCAGCAGCCCAGCAGAACCAGCGGCCTTCTTCTTTCTCCGTCTCCTTAAAGCGCCTTCCTCTCTTCGGCTCTGGTGTTTTTCCTCTCTGAGTCCTCAGAATTAAGCTAAACTGCAGCTGGCAAAGACCACCCCCTACTCTAAGCTGCACAAGGCAGTTATCATCTGAGGACAAACTAAAAGCGATTCCATATCCCACACTTGAGAGTAAAACAAAAACCTGTTTACATATCATAACTGAGTTTTTAAAGAAACCAAAACTTCCACTACAGGCAGCATCACAGTAGCGGGAACATTTGTGGGAGGAAGCAATTCACCTGTGGTACACAGGAACAAACGAGGGACAAGACACCCCCCAAAACCCTGCCCCCAGTCACTTATTTCCTCCAACCTTCTAAAGGTTCTGAATCTCTCAAAATAACACTGCCAGCTGGGACCAAGTGTGTCACACTTAAGTTGCGTGTGTGTATGTGTGTTACATATTTATTTATTTATTAATTAATTAATTTATTTCCTCACTTGTACTTTTACCTGCAATCTGTCCTTCCTCAGCACCTAATACTACCCTCTCTCTGTCTCCTTTTTAAATTTTAGACATCTGATATTCGAATATCGACATCGGATGCAGTTCAGGTATATATCTACTTCTGGAAGGGCCTGGGATGGTAATGTGTCAAGAGTCACCATGCAGAGAATCACTTTGGAGGGTCTCGGTCTACTGCGGGTTCTGACTCAACAGGTCTGCAATGCAGACAACAGACGCATGGGGTGGGGTGAGGGGTTGCACTCGGACAGAGATGCCATCAGCCATGGATGGTGCTGTTCACTGGCTGCCTGTAATTGTGCAAGCTTCAGTCTTGAAGCTTTAGTGTCATGGGGATGGGGCGCTTATCAGATTTCCAGCTCCGAGGCTTGCATAAGGCTTAAATGCACACAGAGATCTTAGCTGGGCTCTGGCTACCCAGTCAGTCATCACAGTGGCTATTATTAGTCAACACTGATCACCATTCTTTTTGCTTTGCTGCTTTTGATGCTCCTCTGCCTGATGGGACCCTTTGCTGTGTCTTGGGTTGGCGTTAGATTATTGTATTTCTTCTTCCTTTTCTCTCTTTAGTATCAAAGCACATATTTATCAAAGCCTACAGGAAGCTGCCAGAGTTTGCGTGTGTGCTCTCAAAAGGCTTCCTTTAAGTACCCACTCTGCTTAAGAGGTTTGCTTCCCTCTCGTGTCATCTGCAGAATGTCTGGCTCCATGTCAATTCCTTACCCAGAAATGGCTCTTCTAGGGTGGAGCTCAGGCCCTTCCTGTCCCTCTGCTTGAGTTGAGCCCTTTGTCCTGTTTGTGTTTTCTGTAGTAGAGAAGCATTTTTGAGCTGTTTCCCTGTTGCTACCTTTTCTTCTAGAATCATTTCCTGTGTGGTTTGAGTTGAAAGTACAATTTTTCTCTTAGTTGTGTCTAAACAACATAACCATCTCATCAACTCCACCCGCACAGCTCAGGGGGCTTGCATCTCCAAATCCCAGTTTCAAAATCATCTCATATTCAAGTGTTTTTATCTAGAGAAGGTAAGGCTTGGGGTTTGATAGAATTGCCGAGCTATACCTTATACATCTCTTGGGCATATGAAGAGTTTTTATCATTAAATAATGTATTTGTCAATTTTGTCATCGCTGTGACCACATGCCTAACAATTTCACTCATGAGAAAAAGGGTTTATATTTGGTTTGCAGTTTGGAGCCAAGAAATAAGTTCCAGCTGATTGGGAAAGGCCCCTTGTGGAGGCATTACTCAGCTGAAGTCCCTCTTTCCAAATGGCTCTAGTTTGGGTCAATTTGACATAAAACTAGCCAGAGAAATTGACCTCTTGTCAGCTTGACTTACAAACATATCACTTATTAATTCACAACCTTTCCTTTCTTGCTCGTTCCTAAGAACTAATATTAATATAAAAAATAGGAAACATTCCAATCTTTGAAAGTCCAATGTTCTATAAAAATTTAAGCACTTTAAAAGTTCAGCCTTTTTAAAACATCCAAAGTTTCTTTCAAAGTTTAAGCTTCCCTAAAATATCCAAGCACTCTAAAATTCCCAGTCTCTTTAAAATATCTGTAATCTTTCTAAAACTCCAAAGTCTCTGTAAAACTCTAAAATCTTTTTAAAGGTTTAAAACCTTTTGGGCTTCTGAAAAAAAAAAAAGAGTTAAATACTTTCTAAGAACCAGAGCAGAGTCACAGTCGTAACAAAACAAATCCAAACTCCAGGAGCGTAAATAACTCATTGTCCAAAGTTTGGTGTTCACTCATGATCTTCGGGGATCCCCTAAAAGTCTTGGGCCGATGCTCTGGCTCTGCCCTCTGCAGCCCACATGGCTTGTCCCGCAGGCTCAGGTCAGCTCCAATCTCCAGCTGCTGCTCTTCTTGATGATTGTCCCATGGTCCTGGCATATTCAAAATACTGGGCTCTCGGCAACTGGACTGCACCTTTGCCAATGGGCTCTCCTGAGCTCTCTTCAGGGTCTGTACCAGTTAGTGCTGCTACTGCTGTGATGAAACACCATGACCAAACACCTGAGGAGGAAAGGTTTATTTGGATTACACTTCCATAGCACTGTTTATCACTGAAGGGAGTTAGGACAGGAACTGCGACAGGGCAGGAACCTGGATTCCGGAGCTGATGCAGAGGCCATGGAGGGGTGCTGCTTACTGGCTTTGCTCAGCCTGATCCCTTATAGAACCCAGGACCACCGGCCTGGAAATGGCCTTCCCCGATAAATCACCAATTAAGGAAATTCTCTACATGCTTGCCTACAGCCTGATCTTATGAAGGCATTTTTCAATTGAAATGATCTCCTCTCAGATGATTTTAGATTGTATCAAAGTTGACCAAAAGTTAGCCAGCGCAGGGACTCTGCCCCTGCCACATACTGCCAAGCCTCAGTTTCTCACGTGATCCCATCAATCCTTTCACTGCAACAGAGGCTACGCTTTTACCAACAGCTTCTTCCAGCCTGTCCTCAGGGACTCCAGCCCTGTCACACTGTACCACGCCTCAGCTGAGATCCATGACCCCTTCATACCTTCAAAACCATCACTCCTTAAGAGACTATTACAAACGAGCAAGCTCAGTTACCAGCATGAGATGCAGCTTTGGCTCTCTCTGGGCCACGGCTTCTGTATGTTGACCCTGAGGAAATTCCCCAAGAAGACTTCACTTCAATGACGCTGGACTCCTCTTAACCACAGCTCATTTCTCAACTCTAGTTGGCCAGCATGGATTGTCCTGGTGGAGCTAAGGTTTCATTTTAGTGGTGCTGGCCTCTTGTTAACCACCATGGCTGATCTCTAGACTCAGTTGACCAGTATCCATTGTATCAGCAAAGCAAAGGTTTCACTTCAAGGCTGCTGCTCTTTTGTTAATTATATCAGATTTTTCAGCGCTAGCTAACCAGCTGACCAAACACCACAGATTCTTAACATGAAGTAGCATACAAAACAACTCCAGTACAGTCTGTATTTTCCTCTGAAGCTTCACAAGGCTAGGACTCTATTATCTGTACTGATCTGAGCATTATTGTCTAAGTTCTCACAATATCTCATTAACTTGTAGTATTTAATGGCTGTTATAGCCCAAAGTTCCAAATTGCTTCCATAGTCTTCCCTCAAACAGTCAAGTCTGTTACAGAAATGCCCGACTTCTGGAATCAATTTCTGTTTTTGTTGGGTTTTTATTGTTGTGATAAAACAGCATGACCAAAAGTAACTTGGAGAGGAAAGGATTTATTTCAGCTTACAGTCAGAACTTAAAAATGACAGCTCATCAGTGAGGGAAGTCAGGGCAAGAGTTCAAACAGAGCAGGTACCTAGAGACAGGAGCTGATGCAGAGGGCATAGAGGAGTGCTCCTCACTGGATCGCTCCTCAGGCTCACACTGCTTCCTCATATACCCCAGGACCATCCATCTAGGAGTAGTACCACCCCTTGAGGAATGGGCCCACCCACATCAATCCTCAGTTAAGGAAATCCTCCACAGGCTTACCCACAGGACCAGTTTAAGGAGGCATTTCTTGAGATTCCCTCTTCCCAAGTGACTCTAGCTTGTTTCAAGTTGACATAAAAATTGGTCAGCACACAGCTTTAGAGGAGAAGCTAAAAGAAGAGTGGATTCACATTTGCAAGGGCTAATCATCCAGAAGGAGGTGTACAGCAATTGCTACAAAAGGAATGCAGGCAGGAAAAGAGAGTTTCCTTCCACGAGAAGACCCCGAGGAGGAACCCTTTCTCTAAGTCAGGATGAGAATTCTGAGTCTTGTGCCTGCCACATCTTTCATCTTGCGCTATTTTAGGTTATCTATAGGTGTCAATAGTCAGGGCAGTCCAGGGAAGCCCCCTCATCCTCCTGTTGTCCCTTGGCTGGGGACAGCAAGACAATGGCTGTACCCCAGGCAGGACACACAGAATCCTTGCAGTTCCAATGACCAGGCAGAAGGAAACGGAGGCTTGAGGTGGAGCTGGAGTATCAGAGAGGCGTCTATGAGAGGAAGCAGCAGACCCAGCCCTGGCTCAGAAACCAGTGTGAGTGGAGCAGACAGGTATGTAAGTATTAACATAGAGCTGCCACTTTCAAGGAAAAGCACAGATTCCCACTCAAATCTGAATTTCAGGTAGGCCATGGGTAACTTTTGGTATAAGTAGCACTTGAAGGACGTTTTAGGTACACTTATGTTAAAAGTTAACATTATCTACATGAAATTCAATTTAATTGGCCATCTTCCATTTTACTTAGAAACCTTGCTTTACAACAAAGGGCAGCAACTGGGCAGCTTATAATGTCTGTTACAAATCAGAATGATCAAAAGTGGAATAAAAAAGCAAGAACAAATGTCTTGAGGGGTTTAATAAAGTGTGCCTGCCTGTGTCTGTTCATGCCAGTAGGTGTGCATTCACTCCTGTGTGTGCACACTCAAAACGTGTCAAAGCTGAAAGATTGGCTTGTGCTTTTTTATTATTTTTTAAACTTAAGCCTAAAGTAAATTTGATGTTTTGTTTCTTTGAATCTTCGTTTTACGGAAAACTGATACGTTTCCAATCTTTGATTTCAAACCAAGGAAACCAAGACTATCCTTTCCAAAGGGAACCCAAGGAGTGGCCCCTCTATACAGAAGCAGGTTTGTATGTGAGAACATTTGGTGTTAGAGAAAGGATTATGGTAGCTTACTAACTTTCACGTCTGATTCTAGTGTTTTTTTGATAAAGTCACTTTTCATAAAGCATTATACATACATTCTAAAAGAACCCTCTAGTTGTTCCCGTACACTTATGACTGCATCTTTCACTGTTTCTCTCTCATCTCTATAGAGAACCACGTACAACATTATTAAAGAATTATTTGTGTCATAGACTCCACATTTCAGATGATGCTCTTCATTATTTATTTTTACATTGGCAAGCATCGTATGTTTCCGTCATTACACCTAGGGTGGCTCAGAGGACACTCACACGTGAAGAGTTCGGTCTGGTTCACGGGGTGTCCTAGTTCGTTTTTGTTGTTAACTCCACACGAATTGGGGTCACCCTGGGATGAGGGACCCTCAGTGGAGGACTTGCCTCCATCAGACTGGCCTGTGGACATGTCTTAATTGCTCACTGATGTGGGAGAAGCAGGGTCAAGATGGGTGGCACCAACCCTGAAAGCAAGCTGAACATGGGCCTGGAAGTGAGCCAGCAGACAGCGTTCCTCGACCAGATGGGTATCCTCCTGCCTCAGCTTCCTGGGTCTCTGCTCCAGTTCCTGCTTCCTAGTTCCTCTCTGAGCCCCGGACTTCCCTCAGTGATGGAAGCAACCTGACGGTGTCAGCCAAATAAACCCTTTCTTCTCCCATGTTGTTTTCAGTCAGTGTTCTATCTCCGTGACAGAATCTTATCAAGAACACATGATTTAAAATGGCTTAATGGTTAAGTACAGTTAAGTAATAAAGGCATAACCTTAAATTGCTAGGCTTTTCGTGTTGAGAACATGCAATCTCCTCCTTATATTTAAAAAAAATATGTCTCTGCGTTTGTGTGTGGATTTGTACATGTATGAGTAAAGGCACCCACGGAGGCCAGAAGAGGGTGTTGAATCCCCTGGGGCTGGATGGTGTTAAGAGGCCGTGTCGGGCGCTGAACCTGGATCCTCTGCAGGAGCAGTGAGCACTCTTAACCCCTGAGTCACCTCTCCAGCTCCACTCTTTCCAGTTTTCAAGACAACAGGAACAACTGTGGTCACCTTGAAATCTGTTTCTCTGTGTCAGTGTGATTGTGAGCTCCCTTCACCCAGACCTCCAGCCCCTGGAACCACCATTTCACACTCTGCTCTCGCACTGCCATCAGATAATATTCTCCTGCTCTTCCTTAACGTTAGTGTTTCATCTTCTGCCACATAGCTGGGGGTTTCACCCCTTACGGTGCCTTTCTGTAATTCTCTTTACATATAACACCTGTCTCCCCAATCACAGATTTTGTTTTGATAAAGTTGCTACCTTTCGCTGATTAAATAGGCAACATTTAAAAATTGTGTTTCAGTGGCACTGAATTTACCTGTAGTTTGCAGTTGCCTTTGCTTTTGACTCACTCTCCTTGAACATTTTCCAATTCCTCCCCCTAAAACACTCTTACCGATCTCTTAAGAATAATTACTTTTAACGTTTTTTTTTTTTTTTTACTTATTTGTTTCATTTATTTTTGAGACAGGGTCTCACTTTTTATCCCTCTGTGGCTTCGACCAGATGGGTATCCTCCTGCCTCAGCTTCCTGGGTCATTAGATGATATGTGTGAACAGCCATGCCTGGTGAAAGCTGACTGTTTAAGTGATTAGACATACTGCATTTGTCTGCTCTGTTTTTCCTCTCTGGAATCCTCCTCACAGTCTTTTTAGTTGTTGGTTTTTTTTTTTTTTTTTTTTTTTTTTAATCTTTTCTTCTAGTCTGAAGTGGTTGGTCTCTAGGCTTCCACACAGTTGTCACCAAGTCTTCAATTTCCCCCACTAGGGGGTTTTGTCTCGACTCTGTTCTGTTGCATCTTCCCAGATCTCACATCTCCCTCCTTCTTTTGTTGGAACATATTTAGTAGCTTCCTGAAAGCAGGGCTCACAGACAGGTCTTTTATTTGGAAATTCCATCTGCAAATGTCTTTGTTTCTTTATGTATTTGATGGATGGATAGACTTCGTGAAGAATTTGAGATTAGGATGAATCAGAAATCCAAAGCCATCGCTCCAAACTCTTAACATTTCATGCCGCTGTTCCTGTTCCCCACATTGCCTTGTGACATATTTCCTTTCTCTGAAAGCTTTCAGAGTCTTTATTTATTCCATGCATGTGGGTTCTTCATGATGACATGCCCACAGTCACGTTTCTTACTCTTCATCCTGTCAGATGGCTAGACAACTCATGTCTTCAGTCCCAAGTTGCTTTCTTTTACTGTGATTTCAGTCATTTTCTTCTCCATTTTATCTGTTCTTTTTTCCCCATGTATTTCATATTAACTAGATATTTAATTTAATCAGCTCATCACCTAACTTTATTTTATTTCCCTTCCCACATATGATGCCTTTTAAAAACTGTTCTATTTTTCTGTATAAGTTCTATTACAGTTATTGTGTAAGTTCTTAACATTTTTTTTCTGTGATATTTCCATCAAAACCTTTTTTAAAAGGCTGATGACATGGTCCAGTGGGTAAAAATGCTTGTAGTGCAAGCTTGATGACCCAAGTTCAAGGCCTGGAGTTGAGGTTATGGAAAGTAGACTGGAAGCTCTCTCTTTCTCTCTCCTGCAGCTGAGGTGAAGGAGCACAGGAGAGGCAAGCTCAGTGCCCACTGTTCTAACTCTCACTTGTGGCTACACACACCATACAGAGACGCCACACATACCTGTAAACACACACATACATACACACACACCACATACACACTTATAAACACATGCATACTGACACTTTTTATAATCTATTTTTATTTTGGTTTCTTATATCTCTTTCTCCTTTCTGCACCCCAATCCCTTCTAGCACCCCAACACCCGGTAGGAGAGAAAGGTTAGTGGGAGAGGAGGTGTGTTCTCGTTAGCTGCTTCCTGCTGTTTAGGGTCATTGGGTTCTCGGGGAAAGCCCAAGCTTCGTTTCAGAATATCTCTGACTTCTTGTCAGCCAGCATCCAGGAGCAGCAAGGGGTCGGGGGAGCAGGAGCCTTCTTTCTTGGAGCCCACCTCTCTCTCTAGGCTCTGGCATTTACTCTCTCTCCAGAGCCTTCAGATTTAAACTCTCTGCAGCTGGCAAAGTGCTCCTCTCAGAGCACGCACGAGACAAATAATTTGCTGCTGTGGATCATCTGAATCAGTCCCTCATCCCACACCTGGGAACAAAACAAAAACACGTTCACATAAGTGAGTTTTTAAAGACACCAAAACTTTCCACTATCCATACACACATCACATAGACCCATATCCACATACTATATACATACACCTACCTGTGCACACACAGCTACACACACGCCACACCCCACTCAACAGTACCCGGGGTCTTTGTACCCGGGTCCCTTTTCTCCTCACTGAGATCTTGGTTCAAACGACAGCATCTTAGACAACTCTCAACTGCCTGCTCTGTACCAAGCAGCACCCCACTGTCATACTATTTCAAAGTCAAATATATCGTGATATGTTGTTCACTTACCGGCACATGGCATCACCATGTCCATTTATTACCTACGTGATGATTGTCCCTCCCTCATGTCAACGTCGCTCAACACTGTTGTGGCAAAGCCTGCATTGTCTGTTGTAGACTAGCTACAAGCTGATTGGTTGGTTGTTGCTAATAATTTGGAGTTTGCAAGGAATGTTACGGTGATTGCATGGGGAGTGTTTGGCCATGCTACCTGTGGGGAGATGAGACACACAGACTGATAGACCCAGGATTTCATGGTGAAGTTCAAGGTGAGAGGCAGCACATGATTCTTGGCTGGCCCTGCCTGGGAGTCTGTGTATCATGCGCATACATTTGGCTCCTCATCGCTTCTTGTGTTCATCAGTGCCATGGTTACACTCTCCCTGTGTTTACACGATAGGCCCGCTCCTCGGGGAACTTTGGGGAGAGTTATCAGGAGGTCTTGGATAGTCACAAGGTCTACCCAGGATGGGGCAATTGGGACAGCCCCTGCAAAGGCAAAGGAAGGAAGGGGAAAGCCGAGTGATAAGCACAGGTAATGGAATCACATTGTCAAGCGGGCCACAGGCCCACGGGGGAACAGACTGCTGTTTGGAGAGCCTGGACCACCAGTGCTGGCGTGGCGGTGCATGGAATGGCAGTAATCCCAGCACTTGGAAGCAGAAGCAGGAAGACAAGGAGTTCAAGGTCATTTTTGGTTACAAGGCTCTGGAAGAAAACAAAACACCAAAATGGGACTATGTCCAGATAGGAAGGACACTGTGGCCCATGTCGTGACCGAAGACCAGCAACTGAAGGGGAAGCGCCTTCCTGAGAACCTAAGTCGTGGTTCCCATCCTCCTACGCATTCTGTTAAGCACCCATCTGGTTTCACTTGGCTCTTGCTTTGTGTTAAAGGCTCTTCTAGCTGGTCTACTTTCTCCAAAGGGTTTGCGCTGGGGAACCATTTTCTAGCCTGCAGAGCTTCCCTGACCCAGTTCCTTGGCCTCCTCACTTCCTTTGGCTCGTGTTTGGTCTCCAGTGGGAAAGCAGAAATGTGATTGAGAACAGAGAGGATGTGGATTGGTGGCTACGAAGTGGGAGTACAGATGGCTGGGACCTGGGCAGGAAGGTGTGTGTAGGGGGGCGAATGTCTGGTGCTTTGTTCCTGTAAGAGCTCAGGGGGAACTGGGATGAGGAGGGCTCCATCCTGTGGAGTTTGGTAAAAAGTTGGCAGCGTGTTCCCTTTGATTTGGAAGGTTGGCTGAGGGCAAGGCAACTCCGAGAACAGTTAATGCCTTTTCTACCACTCGGTTCTTTGCTCCAGCTTCAAGGGGTTTTATCAGATCAGTTTCATGGCCTTCCTGGGGCTGGAAGCACACAGCTAACTCCTACCAGTGAGCCGACGTGCAAAGTGGAATGGTGTATTCTGCCCTCTGGCATTCACCTCACTGAAAACATTAAACTGAGTGTGGGTCTGCAATTTTTTTCAAAGATTTATTTATTATGCATATATAGTGTTCTGCCTGCATGTGTGCCTGCAGGCCAGAAGAGGGCACCAGATCTCATTAAAGATGGTTATGAGCCACCATGTGGCTGCTGGGAATTGAACCTTTGGGAGAGCAGTCAGTGCTCTTAACCACCGAGCCATCTCTCCAGCACAGACCAGGTCTGTAATTTATAAACCAGGTTTGAGAGGTAGAGGAAGAAGAATCATTGGGTTATCCTTGGCTACACAGTGACTTAGAGGCCAGCCTGGGTTACCTGAGACTCTGCCTCAACAAGTAAATAATTTTTATCTTCCCTTAAGTCCCTTTGTCTTCCCAAATAGTCTTTCTTCTGCTTTCATGCCTTAAAAAAAAAAAAAAAATCTAGATTTTTGCCTTTGGGAGAAAACAGGCAATATCTATCTTCTGAGTCTGGCTTATTTTGCTTCACTCAATGAAGCTCCATTCGTGTGAATGACTCACTTCATTCTTCCTAGCTGAATAAGACTCCACGTTTTCTTTATCTTTGTCTTCACGAAGTGTATAGGCTGCTTCTGTATCTTCACTGTTGTGGGAAAACGCAGCTACAAACACCAATGTGCAAACCCCCTGTGATGCCCATGGAGTTGTAACTGTGTAGCAAGGTGTGGAGGGCTTGAAGCACATGGCTGACCCAATTTTGTTTCTGTGAGGAGTCTCCCTGGCCATCTCCATAGGAGCTGCCGGATGTAACATAACAGTCTCATCAGCAACGCATAAGGCTCCCTCCACTGTTGGGGTGCTGTGTGAAGGTGTGTCTCTGTATATTTGATGGTTGGTTGCTAAACCAGCACAGAGCTAAGATCTGGCCGGATCTTGGTAGTTATTTCGATGACCCTTCACCCACCTTATGTTTTGTAAGCATTTGTCCTTCCTCACTTGCTCCCTTCCTATTGGCTGTAATAAAGTGCTGGCAGTCAATTTCCAGGCAGGAAGTGGAGGGAGGAACTTCCAGGAGAAAGCGGGTCTCCTGGGGGGAAGAAAGGGTAGGCAGGAGATTCTCCAGTGGGACATGGAGGTGGACAGACATGAACAGGAACAGGGAGGAAGAGATGGCCACGTGGCGGGACTGGCAATGCCAGGATTGTTGGGTTAAGCTAGATAGTTGGCTGGGAAAGCACCCAGCTAAAGGCCTAAGCTTTACAATATTAAACAACCTGTCATTAATCATAGCGCTGGAGGGTCTGAAAGTCCTGCCGAACTCCACACCCTGCTGCTGTACCTCCCAGCATTTGCTGTTTATTTATTTACTTATTTTGATGATAACCTTTCCGACTTGGGTGAGCTGCAATTTCAGTACGTCCTGATTTACATTTTCCTGGTAGCTCAGGATGTTGAGCCTATTTTTCATTCATTTATGGCTTATTTATATTTCTTCTCAGAAGTGTCTGTTCTGCTCATTTGCCCATTTACTTAATGAGTGCTTTGATTTTTTTTTTTTTTTTTTTGGCACTAAGGCTTTCTTTGTAGATTCTGGAATAAATGGCAGACGTTTTGTCCATGCCATAGGCTATCTCGTTACTCTGTTAATTGTTTTGCAGTACATTGCTTTTTTTGCTTCATGCAATACTATTTTTTTTTTTAAAAAGCTTTTATTTTTACTTTATATGTGCGAGTGTTTTGCCTTCATGTCTGTATATGCACCCAATGCATGTAGGGCCCATGGAGGTCAGAAGAGGGATACCCTGGAACCGAAGTTACAGGCCACTGTGCGCCACCAGGTGGATTCTGAGAATTAAACCTGGGGGTCCTCTACAGGGGCCAGTGCTCTAACCACTGAGCCATCTCTCCAGCTCCACATCCTGCCTCATTTCCTGCGCCGTTGGAGTTTTTCCCGAAGTCCTCACCTATGTCCACTTCCCTTAAATTCTGTCTATGTTTTCCTCTGGTATTTTCAAAGTTTCGGGTCTTACAGTAAGCTAATCATTGATCCATGTCGACTTTTTTTGGGGGGGTACAAGTCGAGAGATGCTGATCCATTTTCATTCTTCATGTGGCTATTTAGTGTTCCCAGAATCATTTGGAGAGTCTGTCTTTTTTCTAGTGTAAGCTTTGAGTACTTTTGTTGAGACTCAGGTGGCTTCTTTCTGCTATCCTATCCTGTCCTGTCCGGTCCTGTCCTGTCCTGTCCTATCCTGTCCTATTTTACCTTCCCTTCCCTAATTGGTTTACATGTCTGATGGCAGTCGTTGACCTGCCAGTTTTTGTTCTACAACTCTGTCTTATCATTTGACATTGAGTAAAGACATCTAATCGCAAAGCTACTGTTGGTTTACATTTCCCCGGTTGGCTAAGGGTATTGGACACTTCTGTTTCTCACTGCTGTTGGCGTCCAGCAACACTGGCGTTGCTGGGTTCTCTGTCAGTCGTGGTCTTGGGGCGAGGAACAGCTCTTCCACCTGACTGGTGTTCCGTGGTGAGCGTGAATGTCCGGTTTTGCTGCAACCTACTAAGATGTGGAGCTGATCTGTTTTATCAAGCAGCATCTAACCCGAACATTGTCATTCTCAAGGGGAGAAACCTGGCTCTTGGGATGAACACATACAGTAAATAATACTGTACATTAATACATGTATCTAGCATGTCCAGCATTCAGATTTCATGAGGAAAGGGAGGGCATGGGAAGCCATTGGGCCCAATCAAAGGGCACAGATTTTCACATCGTGAGAAACAGGTTCCACACACGCATTGGGCAGCGTAGCGACTCCAGTGAGCAAAAGGCAGGTGTTGATGCTGATTTCCAGTGCTCTTCCCCCGAGAGCAATAAGTCTGGAAGGCGATGACTGTGACGTCATTTGATCTAGTTATCCCACGATGCATACATATGTAGAAATATTCATTTGTACCCTATAAACAGGCATACTTTTTAATCTGTAAATTACAAATAAATAAATTAAAAACTTCACATGGCTGAATTAAAGAGAAAACATTTAAAGAGAACTCCCCAGGGATGATCTTGAATTGCAGCAGCCTGAGACGAAGAGATCTAAATGTCTAATTGATGCCAACTCAGGTAACTGTTCAGCATAAGGTCTGATTTTCCTGTATGCCACTTCCTGTCCTGTTTCTCTCCATCTGTGTCACTTACAGGACCCCAGTGCCAAGATGAATATATGTCTGAGGACAAGCTGATTCTACTTTTTTTTCAATTAATTTATTATTATTATTATCTTTTTAGACACGTTCTTGCCATGTAGACCTGGCTGCCTTGACACTCAGGCTCACTTAGGACTCACCGCAATCCCGTGCCTCTGCCTCACAGCTGCTAAGATCATAGGTGTGTGCCATCAGACCTTCGAGACAAGGCTGTCCTTGTGTTTTCTGTTTCTTTGTCCTTCATGAGTCCTTCGTAATTTTGGAGGTTCGCTTTTTATTGTGGCAGGAAAATGTGCTCAGTTTCCCTAGGGCCCAGTCTCTCTACTTCTCTTGAGAATAGAGTTCATGACATTTTCAATGGTGTTCTGTAGGGGGGAGGAAGGAGGATCAGACTGTGGGGGTGCATGTACAGAGCTTTGTCTTGCCTTGAGGTGCAGGAAAGATAAACCTTTGGTGAATTGTAGATGTTTAGGCTTAGAGTATGAAGGGAGTCAGAGATTAGATTTCCAATTCTTTAGACCTGACCCCAAGAATGGGTGTCTAGCTTGCTTGCTCTGTCTCTGTGTCTGACCTTCCCTCATACCTTTTTTTTTTCTTCCTTCCTTCCTTCCTTCCTTCCTTCCTTCCTTCCTTCCTTCCTTCCTCCCTCCCTCCCTCCCTCCCTCCCTCCCTCCCTCTCTTCCTTCATTCCTTCCTTCCTTCCTTCCTTGACCAGGTCTCACTCCTTAGCTCAGGCTGGCCTAGACTTTGTGGCCATCCTTCTACCTCAGTTTCCTGAGTACAAGGATTACAAATGTGAACTATTCATACTTGGCTCAAAAAGATGTTTGTTTTTACTTTGAGGTTTGGTCTCATATAGTCCAGGCTGGCCTTGAACTCACTCTGCTGCTGAAAGTGACCTTGAACTTCTGACTCTCCAGCCTCCACCTCCCGAGTGCTGGGATTAAACAGGTGTGCTTCACTATGCCTGCTCCATGCAGTGCTGGGATTGAGCCCAAAACTTGGTACCGTGGGCAGGTACTCACTCTACCCGTCCCCTCAGAAGGAAGATTTGAGTTGGGGAAGGCAATGCTGAATGCTCAGTAAGGGCAAATGGATGGAGGAGGCAAGTGTTTTTGTGATGTCTCTGGATGAACGCCCCTCCCTTGAGAATCATCTCCCAGGAGGTACCTGTGGGATACTGCCCTTCAGTCTGAGGTGGGGAAGCCCTTGTCTCCACCTTCTCACAGCCCAGTGAGCAGCAGCAGCTGTTGGGGGATGTGTTCTGGAGATGGGCTGGTACTCTACCGGGCAGTGCCAATGGCAAGGCCCTTCAAGAGGCCAACAGGCCCGGCCAGGATGTGGGACTATAGGGGAACCCTCCCACCAGTCCTCATGATGCTCAGAGCCTTGAATGGACACCTGGCAGGTGGCTGCTCAGCAAATGCTTATTACATGAAAATGGCACACTTGTCACGTTGTAGCTCCCAGGTTGACCGCCTGAGGGCAAGGCTGTAGCTGGGGACCGGGCAGTCTGTACCTGTTCTTTTCCCTCCTCTTCCTAGTAAATATGTATTTTCTTTCTGAGACTAGATCTCACTCTGTAGCTCAGGTTGGCCTAGCACTCACAGAAACGCCCCTGCTTTAGCCTCCCAAGCAAACATGGCCATTTTTAAAGTCTGGTGTTGAATGCTTAACCTAAGCAGTCCCCACCGGTGGTGACCTCTTCAACTAAGTGTGTGTGTGTTTTGGGGGTTTGGAGGGAGGTACTCTCGAAACAGCTGTTCATTTGCTATGCTGCAGATCTCCACATCCTTCAGGTCTGAGGAGCAGTCGAGGGCCGCTTGAAGACTTGTTAGAATTACAGAATCCCACATCGGGTCTCAGATTCATGGTGTCTGAATCTGCATTTTACCAAATCCCCAGGTGATTCATATATGTGTTAAAGTTTGAGAGTCTTGCTGCAGGGGTCTGTGATGAAAATGTATGACTCCTTCCAGGAAATGAAGCTTGAGGGGAAAGGAAAAAGTGTATGAAAAAGGACTGGCTGGTATCTAAGAGCCAGAAAGTATAGCAGGGTGTCCCATGGGCCTTCTCCATCTGTTGAGCCAGCCATGGGCATCCCTCCCTGGGGGAGGAGTGTACCCCTGGGACATGCTGTTCATGTTGTTGACTGCTGCTCATCTTCTTGATGACAAGTGGATCCATCCATGGGAGACCTGCCCTTTGCTGCATTTTAAATTCATTCTTGAGCAACTGTTATTTTTGCAAAGGTCAGAGGGCAACTTAATATTCAAGATCATTCTGTACAGTGTCTTAATTTTATGTCAGCTTGACAAAGGCTAGAGTCATCTGAGAGAAATGCATATGTAAGACTGGGCTGTAGGCAAGCCTGTAGGATATATATATATATACACACACACATATATACATATATATGTTATATATGTATATATATGTTATATTATATATTTTATATATTATATATACATTTATGTTTTTATATGTATATATTATATATGTACATATGTTATATTATATATTAATTATATTATATAATTAAATAATTATATATAATACAATACAATATATTATATATAAATAATAGAATATATAATCACTAATTATATATGTAATATATAATTAAATATGTTATATAATATACATTATATTATATATAATTAGTGATTGATGGGAGAGGGCCCAGCCCATTACAGATGTCATGATCCCTGGGCTGGTCCTGGGGTCTATAAGAAAGCAGGCTGAGGAAGCCAGTAAACAGCACTTCTCCATGGCCTCTGCATCAGTTCCTGTCTCTAAGTTCCTGCCTTGTTGGAGAGCCTGTCCTGATTTTCTTCAGTGATGGAGCATGGCTGTGGAAGAGTAAGCCAAATAAACCTTTTCCTTTCCAACTTGCCTTTTGTCATGGCATTTCATCATAGCAACAGTGACCGTAACTAGACAGAGGTTGATACCAGGATAGTAGGGTATTGCTGTGACAGACCTAAACACATTGTTTTGGGAAGGATTGTGGAAGGACATTAGAACTCTGGCATAGAAAAGTCCCTGAGCATTGAGAGCTCAGTGGGTTGTTCTACAGGAGTATGGAAGAGAAGAATATTGACAGCAGTGCAGAGAACGGCTACCTGGCTTGTGCAGTGTCCGAGGGAGGCAAAGACTCTACAGGCATTTTGTGTGCAGAGTCTGTGTCTGTCTGGTCAGCGGGAGCTGAAGAATCAACGTGACTAACAAGAGACCAAAACCACTAAACACCTTTGCTGTTGTGGAGCAGTGGACGCTGGCCAACTGGGGCTGAAGAAACAGCTGTGATGAAGAAGTGGTTCCTGAGAGTCAGCACCACACACAGGAGCTGTGCGCTGGAGGCAGCCATGCTTGGGCCTCGTATCGGCAGCCCAGCTTGGTGCTCTGTAAGTGTTTTCCAGGTGCTGCTGGTTTTGAAGGCATGAAGGGGTCATGGAGAGCAGCTGAGGCTTGGAGCTGTGAGAGGCCAGGAGAGGCCATTGGTGACGGTGAAGCCCAGCTGCAGCAGAAGATCCCAGCATTTTGGAGATGTCAGTACCATGAGTTGGCCACCAAGAACAGCAGCAGCGGTGGAGTGGAGCCAGCCAGGGCCTAGGAGACAGCTGTGTGTGCAGCAGACGGCAGAGCTGAGAAGTGACCCCCTTGGAGGCACCCAAAGGATTGTGAGTGAATCCCAGATATTAGATATTGAATTATTCACATTGTTGGAGTTTGGCTTTGCTTTGTTCAGACTGTTACTATGCTCTGGTTCTTCCCTCTTGAAGTAAGAAAGTATTTAGCTTTTTAAAAATTTTATAGTAGCTCACAGTTGAGAAGCTTTGATTTTTTTTAAAAGAGACTGGATTTTCACAGAGACCGAACTTTCAAAGTATCTGAATTTGTAAAGACTTTGAGACTTAAGTTTGCAATATGTTTTATATTTGTGATATTTATTAATCTGGAAAGAGAAAGAGAGGGAGAGAAGGTTATGTTTTTAAGTGTTGTGTGTCAAGTTGAAAAGGGTCAGTTGTGTTGACTAATTTTATGTCAATTTAACACAGGCTAGAGTAATCTGAGAGAGGAGAAGAGACGAGAAGAGAAGCCCAATTGGGAAGATTTTTGCCTCCATAGGACTGGGCTGTAGGCAGGCCTGTAGAGTATTTTCTTTTCTTTTTTCTTTTTTTTAAATTTAAATTTAAAAGTTTTTTTTTAATTTTTAATTTAATTTTATTAATTACACTTTATTCAATTTGTATCCCCCCATAAGCCCGTCCCTCCTCCCCTCCTCTGTCCCACCCTCCTTCCCCCTTCTTCACGCATGCCCCTCCCCAAGTCCACTGATGGGAGGTCCTCCTCTCCTTCCTTCCGATCTTAGTCTATCAGATCACATCAGGAGTGGCTGCATTGTCATCTTCTGTGGCCTGGTAAGGCTGCTCCCCCCTCAGGGGGAGGTGATCAAAGAGCAGGCCAATCAGATTACATCAGAGGCAGTCCCTGTTCCCATTACTGTATAACCCACTTGGACACTGAACTGCCATGGGCTACATCTGTGCAGGGGTTCCAGGTCATCTCCATGCATTTTCTTAATCAGTGATTGATGGGAGAGGGCCCCGCCCATTATGGGTGGGGTCATCCCTGGGTCAGTAGTCCTGGGTTCTAGAAGAAAGCAGTCTGTGCAAGCCCTGGAAGGCAAGCTGGTGAGCAGCAGTAGAAACCCTAATCAAGACACAGCACAGGCCTGAGGACCTGTGTTCAGATTCTCATAAAATAGTAGGGCATAGTGGAGCAAGTCTGTCACCCCCATGCCTGGGGAGAGGGTAGGTGGGTCACCAGCCAGCCAGCCTAGCTGGCTTCTGGACAGTCTAGCTCCAGGTTCAGAGAGACCCTGCTCAAGAAATTAAGGGAGCTCTGAGAGAGGAAGATGCTGCCATAGGCCTGTGGCAGACCGGGGCAGCTATAGGCCTATGTGTATATATACACATGAATGTGGACAAATGTACACACACAGAACCCACAAAAACCAGGCATGATGGCAGCTCCTACCTGTAATCTCAACAGTCAGAAATCTGAGGCAGGAGAGTCGCTGCAAGTTCCAGGCCTAGTCTGTGCAGTGAAGTTTTATGTTAAAACAAACAAAGATATAAAACAAAAACTCCCCACCAAAATCCAGCCTTAACACCCATGGGTGGAGGTGGTGGATACGCTTTTGCACCAAAATGAATTCCCAACTGGTGTGCTGATGAGATGGGAGGGTAAGAAGGAGAGCTGGGGGCCTGAGCAGGATGCTCCTACACCACTCTGCTGTCACTGGCTCTAGGGTTAGGTCAGAAGAAACCAGTTTGTTTATTGAGGTCGCTGTTATCTGGGGCTGTGTTACACAAGTTCCACCGACACTTCCTCTGGACTAGATATGTGGGGTGAAGGTTTCTATTTACGGCAGAGGCCTCAAATGCTTTTAGGGCAAAGAGCCTGGGAGCTCTGCAGCAAGGGCTGACTTTGTCTTTGTTTTGCACATTGTTTTCATCTCTGTATGAGCAGAAGGAAGAATGCTTGGAGCAACAATGAGGGAAAAGAGGAGGGCAAGGCTGCCAGAGAGCAAGGTCTTGAACAGCTTCATGGCAATGCCGACTGGACCTTGTACACATCCTCTAAGCACTGTGGCTCCTAGCTACTGTTCACAGCAAGAGTAAAATCCATGGAGACATCGAAAGCAAGAAATCTTCTGGTCATGTTGTAATGTGGCTTGAACAAGGAATTCGAAAGCAGGTCTCTCATGAGCTTAGAGAAGAGAGGAGCATGAGGACTGAAGCCTGCTACAGTGGAAGTTTTGTCCGTTTGATCAACCTGAGCTGGAGTATGGATCGATGGTCCTAGTCTACCTAAATGTCTCCCTGAAGACACATTACTGCAAGTGCCAGAAAAATTCACTGAACAGCAGCTGAGGCAAAATGGACAGGGCTGTTTCTCATGGCTAGACATCTGGGGGTACGGCTGAGAGCTTGGCTCCGAAGCTCCACCTTCACCACATGGCATTTGCCGCCGTGCTCTCTTGTATCTCGCTCACAACACACCTGCCATTGTTCTAGACATCACTAAATTCAAAGGAGGATGCTACGGCGTCATCAGTGTTTACAGTGTGTTTCTTAGGTCACCCTTGCTGTTGCTCTTTCAAATGAGAGAAAAATATGGCCCTTATTTACTTGTTTTGAGACAGTGCCTCATTAGGTATTCCAGGATAGCCTTGGATTTATAGAGACCCAACTGCCTCCTCCTCCTGAGTGCTGGGATTAAAGCCATGCACCATGCTTGGCCCTCATTCCACCTTGTAGGTATCTTATTATGTGTTTCTGGCCCTCACAGACCCCAAAGGAATGTGGTAAAATGGGTTTCTGGATAATTTTTAGACTTTACAACTGAAAGGGAACAAGAAATATGAGTGTTGGGTGAGACAGTTGTTGAAAGAATTGACCTGCTATGGCTTTACCTCTTGATGGAATAGATAGGTCAAAGAAAGGGGACAAAATTGAACACAAGGAGTCAGGCTAAGCAACAAGGTACAGCAATTTTGGATGGAGACGCTGCGGAAGGGGTGAGAGGCAGCTACCTAGGGGCCTGAGGTGTATGAGATGTGAGGTAAAGGAGAGGAAACTTCTTGCTTTAAAAGTTAAAGTTTGCTTAGAGCCAGTCCTGATTCCTGGAGGCAGCAGGCAGCTGGACTTAAGGTCTTAGGTTCTGCCAAAGGCAGCTTGGATGAGGCCCCACACAGACTAGCCCCAGAGGGTAGGACAAGAGGCAACACTGAGAGAAGGAAGGACACCAGACTTAAGAATCAACATGAGTGTTTGCAGCAAGGGAGGAAGAGAGCTTGAGGCAGAAGGAAAGCTGGAGGAGCGCCCAGCATGGGGAGAAGGGAAGTCTCAGGAGCCCACTGGCTGCAGCAATTCAGGGCTAAGTGCTTGGCCTACCTGAAGAGAGGGGTGAATGAAGTCTTTTCCTGCCCTCATCTGCCACAGACACACAGGCCTAAAACTGAACCTGTTTAATGAATACTGTTGGAAATGCCCTATTCCCAAGATTTAAATAATGTCAGTTGAACCTTTGATCCAGCTACCTTTGTAAACTACTCAATGTGAGTTGCTTTTCGGTGGTCATTTATTCCCTCCTCTGTGAGCCATTGGCCCAAATAGAAAACCTCAAAGGTTTGCCTTTACAAAGCTCCTTCCTGGGCCTGCCCAGACGCTAACCAGAGTTGCAGCTCTACTCCCTCCTGCAGCTGGCGGGATGGGGGCCAGGGTGACCTATATTGACTCCAATTCGCCATGCATTTCAAAGCAGATTAGGGGACCCTTTGAACAGGTCCTGGGCAGCCAGGTGTCCTTGTCAGCACCTCAGGAAAGCACATGAGGCCAAATAGTGGCTAATGCTGATTGAAATAGTGTTTTCTGGAATTTCAGCCCTGAGGTTACTTTCTGGCTAAAAAAAAAAAAAAACACTTTGCAAAGGAAGCGACTGCAACTTTCAAGGAGGACTGAAAGAGGATACCTGATATCCCCTGACTGAAGAGGATACCCAAAACCTACTGAGGAGGACCCCTATAACTGACTGAGGAGGACGCCCTGAGAGTAGAACTGAATCTTGACAGATGATGGTGCGGGCGAGGTGCCGGGAAGTATGCTGTTAATGGGGGTAGTTTTTCTCTCCGGCAGCTAGTTAAGTTTTCACCCTGAACACATACATACAAACCTCATCCCAAACTCTTGGCTGTTTTGGCTGTTGAGCTAACTTGGATTTAAGAAGAAAAATCTCAGACTGGGTGTGGTTACGCCAGTGCTTGGGAGGTAGAGAGAATCAGGAGCCAAGGTCATCCTTGACTGCACAGTAAATCTGGGGTCAATCTGAACTACAGAGGAGGCCATGCCTCAAAAAAATTCTCATGCTACGTGTAAAAAGATGTATGTGATTATACTAATGTGTGCTACACAGTGCTGTATGTTATGTTATAGTATAATATTGCTGTTTTGGAATATGTGATTTGTAATTTAATATAACTTTTAAGGTGCATTTTTTAAATGATTGTTCTTTGCAGTGCTGGAGATGGAACCTGCTAAGCTCGGTCTACAGCACCGAAGGAATCCTCCAGCCTACATTCCTGTTTAAATGTCTGTGGTCAGAGAACAGAGAGCATAGAAGTTTGCATCCGTAGGCATTTCGCACATGCCTAGAACACGCTCACACACTGCAAGCCCTTACATATGCACACAGACACACACCCACACACGTGTGCCTCTTCCTTGCTCAGTGAACTGTCCCCAGGTGCCGTGACACCAGGGAGGGATCCATGCCTTAGGTGAGACAGCCGTACTGGAACTTGTGTCAGGGATGGGAATGCTTACAGGATAAAAGGAGCTTCCCTCTTCAGCCTGGAACTCTGCAACCAAAGAACCATGGGAAAGGACTGGGGAAAACTTGGCACCAGAAGCCTTTCTTAGTATTCCTAACACCAGCATCGTGAAATTACGATGCTTGAAAGACTGATCTGGGAGCGGGGCATTTAGTTCAGTCCTCAGCCTCCAGGTGAAGTGAGACTTCAATTACTTGAGACAGATGGCTGGCTTCGTCTAATTTTAGATGGCCTCCAGGAACAGGCCGCAGCTTCCCTTGGTGACCGGTCTGAGTCCTTGATAATCGGGGTGGGATGGCAGCACTTTCCCCTGAGATGTCAGAGGCCATTACTGTCACCTAATGCAGACCGGAGGGCAGGACCAGCCCAGCGCACTGTGTGATTGGAGTTGTGGCAGCTTAATTCTCTACTTCTCTACACCCCTGTACGACCGAGACAGTAGAGGCTCTTCTGCCGTGCAGCCCTCCCATGCAGCTTAAAACCAGCTTCCTGTTTTATTATTGGTGTGTGTGTGTGTGTGTGTGAGTGTGAGCACGCACAAACATAGAGGTCAGAGGTTGACACTGGTGTCCTTTATCTCTTTCCTCTTGTTTGAGACACGCCTTTCATTGAACCTGGAATATTCCAGTTACCTTGACTAGCCAGTGAGCCCCAGGGATCTTCCCGTTCCCTCCCCCCCACACACACTATGCTTAGCTTTTGTGGGCTCTAGGTATTAGAACTCAGATCCTCACACTTGAATAGCAACCCTTTATCCACTGAGCCATCTTCCAGGCCCTGTAACTACCCTTGGGAGGTTGGGTTTACTGGATAAGAGGACAGCTCATCCCTACTGCTCTTGGTTGTGTTCCACAGCTTCAGATGGTGATTTATTTCTGGTCTGCCTAATGGGCCTCTAATGACTTAGATTGTCTAGTTAAGCATGCACCCTTTACTAAAGCTGGAGATATTACAGAAATAAAGGCATTTGAAGTTTCTATGTTGGTGGCTCAAGACATTCATTTGTAGGGACTTCCTCCCAGCACACATTCATACACCTGGAGCCTATATAAATATAAATAAATATAAGTATAAATATGTAACATTATATATACAATGTTATAAATAACATATATACTTAACATTACATCTTAAGGGTTATATCTTTTTCTTAGAATGATTGATTTCCCCATGATTGACACAACCATTTTCTTCTTGTGGAGAATTTAAATAATTTCCAATTAAAAAAAAAAGAAACTGAAAATAGAACTACCATATAATCCAGCTTCACCAATCCGAGGCTAGGGCCCAAAGGACCCTGAATCTGCTCACTGAGACATCTGTAGAGAGGTGTTTTCAGCTCATATCCACAGCCCAGGATGGAAGCGGCTAGCAGCCAGGCACAGTGAAGGATGAGGAAAAGTGCTACAGAAACACAGTTTGTTCAGCTACAAAGAAAACTGATCTCAGGACATGTGAATGGCTGGAACTGGAAATTAGTGCCTTTAGCAAAGTGTCAGAAAGACAAATATCACATGTTTTCTCTAATATGAGGATCCTAGGTTTTAATGTTGTGTGAAAGTGTAAGCCTATGGAGGGCTCAGGTTAGGAGAACAGAAAAGGGGGGGAGGGAAAGGGATAAGGAAGGGTTGTAGAGGGGAAGGAAGAGTAAGGTGACATTAAAGCAGAAGGGGGCTGGAGTGGAAGGAAGGGGGCTAGATGGGTGAATGGGTCGGAAGGAGGAGCCTTTCCTACGATGGGCTCCTCTCGCTGCTGCTGTGTTCTTGTGGGCTTGCCTACCCAGCAGAGTGCTCTGTGAGGTGCCTGTGACTCTGGGGGGGTCAGGAGAGCTCTGAAAACCCAAAGCTGTTCTTTGTCAACCTCTGGCACTGTGTGTGTGTGTCTGGTGGGGTGCCAACACCATGAAGTACCCTTAGTGGTCATTTTAGAAAATGGCGTGGCTGATGTTCCTGGTGGAGGAAGTCCAGGTCTTACCTTCAGTGGTGATGTGAGCTTCCTTAAAGACAGAAACTTAGTTTTAAAGGAGGGAGAAAGAGTTTGACATACTTTTTTTTTTTCCTGGCCTAGATAGAGAAAAAGTAAAATTTCTGCCCTGAGAAATAGTGAGAGAAATGATGAGGTCCAGGGAAGCTTTCTGATGGGGGCAGCCTTCAGAGGAAGCTGTCAGAAATGTGGCGCCTGGAGGCAAATCATGAAGGAAGCTGGAAAGGTCCTTCCCCAGGTGGAAACAGACCTGCCAGCATGGGTTGGAGGAAAGGCAGCTCTTCAGCATCCACATAGATACTGGCAGTGTCACAGAGCAAGAACACATATTCAGTAAAAGATGAATCAGAGAGTGGTCAGGCCAAAGGAGTCTGAAAGTTGTGAGATAGGTGAGGAACAGCTAAGGACAGCATTAAAAAAATGTGTGCATGAATGTATCCATCAGCGTTGCATCCCTGAAGAAGGGCCTGTCATATACTACTTATGAATCAGAGGAGTTTATTTTGGCTCATTGGTTCTAGAGTAGGTCCTAACGATGCAACCGTTTAATACAGTTCCTCATGTAATGCTGACCCCTGACAATAAAATCAATCCATTGCTACTTCATGACTGTCATTTTGCTACTGTTGTGAATCGTAATGTAAATATCTGATATGCAGGACATCTGATATGTGTCCCCCAAAGGGGTCGAGACCCACAGGCTGAGAACTGCTGTTCTAGAGGTTCAAGCCCAGGATTTGAGAGTGTCCATAGTTTGGTTAGGGGTTTGGGTGAACAGATGTGTGTACGTTGAACACTCATATCTCCACCCATGAAGAAGGTGGTGAGGGTGTTGGGAGGAAAGGGAGGAGGACAGTACCCCACTGTGGTGGTTGAAGGAGAAGGCCCAGAAGCTCATCTATTTGAATAGTTAGTGCCAGGTTGGAGTCTTGGGGAAGGATTAGGAGGTGTGGCCTTGCTGGTATGCCACTGGGGGTGGGCTTTGAGAATTTAAAACACTCCCAACATTTTGAGTTTTCTCTCTGCCTCCTGTTTGGGGTCTGAGGTGTGAGCCCTCAGCTCTACCTGCTCCGGGTACCATGCCTACCTGGTGTTCTGCTTCTCAGCTGTGACGGTGATGGGCTCCTCTGTCACTGTAAGTCCAACGTAAACCTTTCCTTCTATAACCCACCGTGGTCACAGCGGTTTTATCACAATACAAAAGTAACTCTGGCAAGGTCCCCCTCCTAGTGATGTAAGGACTTTCATGTAAGACCCCACATTCAAAGGCTCAGCAGCTTCCCACACTGCCCACATGGCTACTTCTACCAAATAGGCAGTTCAGGGTCTATATTGTTGCGATGAATCTCAGGAGAATATCTTCTGAGAGGCTGAAGGATGGTAAGGAAGAAAAACCCAAGACACAGACAAGGAAAGCTCAAGGGCTCCAGAGCAAGCTTTCTCTAGTGCCTCACTGTCAACATCCTTTCATAACTTTAAAAATCTGTCACAGGGATGGATGGACTATGGGCAGCTAAAAGCATGCACTGCTTTACCAGAGGACCCCGATTTGTTTCTCATCACCCATTCTGGGCAGCTCACAACAGCCTGTGACTCCAGCACCCTCTTCTGGCCTCTGAAGACAACTGCCTCACATGCACATACTCACATATACATAATTCTTTTTAAGTTAAAAAAAATTAGGGCCTCCCAACTTTTGTCTTAATTAATGCTATTAATTTTTAGATATTAGAAATTTAAATTGAGACATTTTAAGAAAAATATTTATTATTGTATCATAACTACATAGGCATTTGTATTTCCTTTTATAAAGTACTTAAATTATAAAATAATCAAGAGATATCAATGAAAAGAGTCAGCAATATTTTCTCAAACAAAAACATTACTAAGAAGATGGCTATTGAACTACAGTCTGGGAAATGTTTGAAAACCCTGATTTAGGGTCTGGGGAGATGACTCAGTGGCTAAACTGTCTGCTGTGCAAGCAAGGTGACCTGAGTTTGAATCCCCAGCGCCTGTGTGAAAGGCTGGGAATGGCTGTGCGACCGTAGTGCTGGGGATGTGGAACCAGGCAAATCCTCTGGCCAACTGGTCAACCTTGGGCTCAGTGGAAGACCCTGTTCCAACAGCTTAGGTGGGGCCAACTGAAAAAAATGAACCAACTTCAAGCTTCAGCCTCCAGATGCATGCACAGCACACACACACACACACACACAAATAGATGTGCCCATACATGAGCAACATACATACAAACACAAGAACATTTTTAAAGGAAAGTATTTTTAATAGAAGATAGCTGTTCCTTTTGCATATATCTGTGTGTTATGCATGCATGTGTATATACATATTTAATGTGTGTGGTTTGCATACATGTTTGATGGTATTCATGAACATATGCACACATGTGTGTGGAGGCCCAAGGCTGACATCAAGAGTCTCCTTGATTATTCTTTACCTTATTCATCAGGGTAGGCTCTCTCAATTGAAATAGATCTCTCTGCTAAACTAGCCAGCCAGCTTGCTCCGGGTATTCCTTGTAATTGTCCTCTAAGTGCTGGGATCACATGATCCACCACATCTGCCTAGCATCTACGTAGTTGCAGAGGATTTGAACATGGGTCCTTGTGCATATGTGGGAAGTGCCTACCTGCTGATCCATCTCTCCAGCCTGTCCACCTTGTGTTTTTGAGGTAGGCTTTCTCACTCTTGTGGGGAACTCAGTGATTTGGTTAGACTGACTGTCCAAGGAGCCTCAGGGATGTTCTGACTCCTCAGCACTGGGATTGCAAGCGTGCAATTTTTACATTTTTTTTACATGGGTCTGGGGACTCAGCTCAGTACTCATGCTTGCACAGAATGCCCTTACTGATGGAGCCATCTCCCAACCCCCAACTATACTTTTATGGTGAGTTTGTCTGCAATTCCATGCCTCATTGACTCTGAGGAACATCTGTCCATCAAGAAGATGTCCTTGTGACTCTTAATTAGGAACTAGAAGTTCCCCTAACTGCCAAGCAATGAGTCTTCCTGGGTTAAATCAGCCTTCAAGACAGTGCCCTCTGGAGATCTAACTCAGGCCAATAGATCTTTGCTATTTCTCTCAAGACATTAAGAATTCTTTAGAAGCTGCTGTTGAGGTGATAACACATTTGTCCAAATTGAAAAGATATGGTTACAATTTCTAGGGTTATATTTTGTAAGTTGAGTGGATGTAAAAATTAGATTTTTATGAATGAGTTATTTCCATGCCATTGTATTCTCTAGGTAGTTGAACATTTATATTTTGATTTGATTAAGCAGTCTACCATAACACAAACTGTAATAGGCATCTTGCATGAACAATTTCACATACTTAGAACTTCAAAGGTTGCTATTTTTCTTCTAAGACCTATGGTTTGTTTTTACTGTAGTGTTGACAAAACTCTGAAAGCTTTTTGAAGCTTACTGTACTCAATTGTCATTGTTGTTATGTGGTTTTCCTGTTGTAGAGCTGCAGCTGGGAGTGAAGTGTGGAGTACTCACAAATCTAAAGAGAGGTGTTGAACTATCACTGGGCTCTTTGTGAATGGGGTTTCACAAAGCATTCTCGAAAGCTGGCTCAGTGGTGTAGCTATAAACTCAGAACTTAGGAGGTCAAGGCATGAAGATTTCACGTTTAAGGCCAGCCTGGGCTATGTAGTGAGACACTATCTCAAAAAGTAAACTAAAAGCTGGGGAGATGGCTAAGTGGATTCCCAGAACCTATATAAAATGCCAGGTGTATACATGGCAGCCGGTTTATAATTTCAGCCTCAGAAGGTGGAGACAATGAATTTCCCAAGCAAGCTGGCTACTGAGACTAGCCGCAAGAGACCTGCCTCAAGGAATAAGGTGGAAGAATGATTGAGGATGGTTTCTGACATCAACATTGGCCTCCATATGCATGCACGCATACACACACACACACACATACACACTCAAATTGTAAAATAATCAAAATACCTTTCCTACCAAAAAAATATCACAATTCTGCCTCATGTAGCCTGTCATTCACCTGTATTTTAGGTATTGAGATAGCATGTAGGAGTGGGATATTTTCTTACTTTTTCTGTTGCTGTGATAAAAATACTATGACAAAAGCAACTTAGGGAGAAAAGGTTTCATCTTGGATCACAGTTGGAGGTTTCAGTCCAAATGTGCAAGGAAGTCATAACTGCAGCAGGTGATGCAGCTGGTTACATTGTATCCAAAGTCAAGAAGCAGAGATCCATGGATGCTTGTGCTCAGCTCACTTTTTTCTTCTTATTCTTTTCCAGCCTAGGGAATGGTGTTGCCCACAGGGGGCTGTATCTTAACTTCTCAATGAACAGAATCAAGATAAATCCCTCAGAAGCATGCTCAGAGGCTCATTTCCCCAGAGGTGATTCTGAATCTCATCAAGTTGACAGTTGAGACCAACCATCACAGACATTTTATTAGTAAAAACATCTCTTTGTAGAGAACTGTATAAGAACAGAATTTCCCACACTTCATCTTGAGCCAAGTCAGGGAGCTGTCAGGTGGAAGAGTGGAGACAAAGTTTTGTTGGGGGCACAAGTGTACTCCACAAGGGACTGGTGCACGTCTCGAAATAGCTAAAGCTGAGGAGCTGGTTCCCAGAGGTCAGAGAATTGACAGGGTAGCAACAGAGCCAGGAACACTTTTAGTTGTAGTAGAAGGAAAGTCTTTCATGCAAGACTGTTTGGATTGTGCTGAATTAAACTTAAACTCTGCTTGGTATAGCATAGACCTTAACTGTTTCCACCAAAGGCCCATGGGTACTATTTTCAAGATAGTTGAAGCTTTAGAATCAGGGGCCTAGTAGAAAGCTAGGTCAAGGCCTAACTTTTGTTCACAGGTAGAGTTGTCAACTTGACACCAAAAGCCACATGGGAAAGGGGCACCTTAACTGAAGAATTACCCAGATCTGATCGGCCTGTGGGCATGCCTGTAAGGTGTTTCATTAATGGCTGCTTGACATAGGAGGTCCCACTCTGAGTGGTGCCACCCCTGGGCAGTGGTACTGGCTTGTAACCAAAAGCAAGCTGTGTAAGCCATGCAGAATAAGCCAATGGGCAGCATTCCTCCACGCCCTCTGCTCTAGTTACCACCTCCAAGTTCTTACCTTGAGTTCTTACCCTGGCTTCCCTCATGATGGACTCTACCCTGTATGTTAAAATAAACCCTTTCCTCTCCAAGTTGCTTTTGGTTGGGGATTATAACACAGCAATAAGAAAGCAAACTAGGACACCCCTGGAGTGGATACTAGAGAACCAGCTGCAGCCTTCTTTCTCTTTGCTTCCTGGCTGTCCAGAAATGAACAGACCATTCTGCCACACACTTCTGCTATGCTAAACCATGCTGTCACTGAGCCAAACATCAGGACCAAGTGACCATGGGCACAGATAAGCATTCACGGCTTCCAATCTGTGTAGCTCAGGTTTTCCTCAGAAGGTCTAAGAAGCGGGTTAGTATGGTTCCTCCAAGCTTTGCTTGTACCAATGAAGAGAGTAAGAACTGAGGTTTGTAGTGGGGGTGGGGAGTTGCTTCAACTAAGAAAAACCCTCCCAAAGTGGCTAAGAAGATCTGCTCCCCAGAGAAAGCACAGAGTCAAGATTGACTTCAGTCAAGGAAGAATTTTATCTTCTTTCCCTGGTCCCAATCTGAGCAGAGTTGGCAGTGAGTGGGGCAACAAGGAAGTTTAAAAAAAGGAAGAAAGAAAGAAAGATAGAAAAAGATTAAAAAGACACTGTTTTCCTGCATTCTTTTCTCCCACTTCACTTCCCAATCTTCACTGCAGCTTCTAAGCCCAGATCAGACCAAGAGTTTTAAATTAAATGAGATTAAAGTTTTGATTCAGATGTTATTGAACATTTTAATACCACCAAATGCGACAGTTATTTAGTTTTAATACTTTTCAGTGGCTGAAAAGGCCATAGGATCTGCTTCAAATACCAAATGAAAGACAGAGATGTTAAAAAAAAAAAAAGAGGGATTTTTAATACTTTACTCCACTTTCTTTGGGTTGCTAAATATACTCATTGTATCAGGATGAAGAGCCTTTGTGCATGGATCCTTATTTTATGTGGTGAAATTTCCATAGGATTAATGGCTAAATGTGGAGTAATTGGCCAGAAGTTAAAAATATCATTACAGATTTAGATAACAATACTAGCAACAACCATAGACTAACCTTTATGACAACACAGACCACCCCCACCCCCTTTAGCAGGGTCTCATGTAACTGAAATTGACCCAGGATGGCCATTTGTAGCCAATGGTGACCTTGATCCTCTGGTCCTTTCTGTCTCCACCTCTTGAGAGCTAGGAAGACCACCATGCTCAGTCTTATGCAATATGGAAATCCAAGCCAGGGCTTCATGTATGCTGCGCTAGCTCTCTCTCAACTGGGGTACACCCCCAGTCAAGCAAAAACAACAACAACAGCCCAACTTTTTCTTTGCACCATTGTCACCCTTGTGAGGAGAATGTTCAAGTTAAAGTCACAACAACACAGTGTAGAAAGTAGAGCAGGCTGCAGGGCACCTAATTTTCCCTTGTTTTGATGACTATGTAATTATAGCATTTAGAAAAAATATACAAAAAGCATACAGATTTCATCTTTCCAAAACAAAACTATGATTATACAAAACATTTGTGTTGCATTTCTTGAATCTTCGATGTCAGTGCTCAGAGATCTGCTTTAGTCTGTGCCGCCATTTCTTCACAGTGTAAATGCGTGTCCGAAGAGGCGTGTGATGGGGCCTGGTCCCTAGAGTGGCCATGGTTTCTAACTGGTTGGTTGGTTCGTTAAGATGTGGAGAGATGCGCTGGGGCTGTACACCTAAAGAAACTAATCAAGAGGGAGGACTCTGGCTAAAATGCTCAATCCCCATCCTGAAAGGCAAAGAGGATGGACATCAGAAGAAGAAAACAGGAAACAAGTTAGGAGCCTCCCACAGAGGGCCTCTGAAAGGCTCTGCCCTGCAGACTATCAAAGCAGATGCTGAGACTTATGGCCAACTGTTGGGCAGAGTGCAGGGAATCTTATGAAAGAAGTGGGAGATAGTAAGATCTGGAGAGGACAGAAGCTCCACAAGGAGAGCAATAGAACCAAAAAAATCTGATCACAGGGGTCTTTCCAGAGACTCATACTCCAACCAAGGACCATGCATGGAGATAACCTAGAACCCTACACAGCTGCAGCCCATGGCAGTTCAGTGTCCAAGTGGGTTCCATAGTAATGGGGACAGGGACTGTCTCTGATATGAACCCAGCAGCCTGCTCTTTGATCACCTCACCCTGAGAAGGGAGCAGCCTTACCAGGCCACAGAAGATGACAATGCAGCCACTCCTGATGAGATCTGATAGACTAGGATCAGAAGGAAGGAGAGGAAGACCTCCCCTATCAGCAGACTTGGGGAGGGACATGCATGGAGAAGGGGGAGGGAAGGTGGAATTGGGAGGGGAGGAAGGAGGAATTTATGAGGGGGGATACGAAGTGAATAAAGTATAATTAATGTAATTAATAAATTTTTTTTTAAAAAGTTGCTGTGCAAGCACAAGGACCTGAATTCAGAGCACCAACACCCAGGAAGAGCCAAGCATGGTGTCATCCATCTGTAACTACAGTTCTGGGTCTGTGTGTGTGTGTGTGTGAAAATAGGTAGGTGTGTGCTTCGGGTTTGCTTGATGGACAGTCTTGTCCAGTGAGCTCTGGGTTCAGTGAGAGATCCTGTCTCAAAAAATAATGTGAAGAATAATTGATGAAGACAAGCAGGGTCAACCTGTGGTGCTTCCGCATGTGCCTGCTCGGGTGAACAGACAGACAGACAGAGGAGATGGGGGGAGGGGGCGAGGGAGAAAGGGAGAGAGCAGGGGTGGGAGATGGAGAGAGACTTAAACCTTTGGGGCCACCACTCTTGAAGGGTTACTGTAGCACTTGTGAAACCCCAGTTAGTTCCCAGAAGAATGCATTGTTGTAAAGAGTAAGACCGGCCCTTTCTCACTCTCTGGCTTCTTGTCATGCCATGGCTTTGTGTTTCTTACTGATGTCACGACTCCTGCTGTGAGGCCTTGAAGAGAGCCTAGTACAGGCTGGCAACATATTTGTGAATCTCTGGATTATTTTCTTTATAAAACAGCTAGCCTGAGGTATTTTGTTACAGCAATGAAAGTTGGGTTAAGACAGAAAATTAATGTGTGGAAGCCTTCCTATAACTCTACCAGAAAGTGTGGGGATGGCTTTATGGCTTTGAAACTAAGTAACTGGCAGAAGTTGGAAGAGTTTGAAGGTTCAGTCTAGAAAGTGCTAAGTTGCAGCAAATGGAGCTGTGTGGGTAATTGAGACAAGGGTACTTATCTCAATGTGTTTTTAGAAGATGAGGATACTAGGAAATTACTGTCAGGGTACTGAGTGTCCTATAGAAACTGGAGTAGTGGCATCTTGATACTATGTGAAAGAACTCAGCTATGTCCATGCCCTAAGGCTTAAGTATGGTTAAACCAGAGAATGATCACAGAAGATACTTGGTGAAGGGAATTTCTAAACAGCAAATATTGACGGCTTTTAGGGAGACTCTCAGTGCAACTCACAGGATTGGTTACTGTCTTCATCGCTAGGACAAAACACCTGGCGAAGCAACTTAGAGTTCTTCCTCTGAACTCTGGTTTATTTTGGCTCATGATTTGAGGACACAGTCCATCATAGCTCAGAAGACATGGTGGCTGGAGTGTAAGGTGGCTGTCACAAATGGTCCGGTTCAGCTTTCCTTTTTATTGACTCTAGGACCCCAGCCATGGGACAGTGCCAGCTGCCTTCAGGATAGGTCTCCCCTGCTCTGCTAATCTTTTCTGGAAATGCCCTACGATGCATACCCCAGAAGTACGTCTCCATGTAGAGTCTAAGGCTATTTTCACGGAGAGTGGATATGAACTGTCCTGCTCAGATGGAAAGAAGGCAGGCAGAACAAGTGGATTAGGGAGAGGGAGTCTTCCTAGAACTGTCTAGAACTGTCTTCTTGCTGGAGAGATCAAGGCTGTATCAGAGCAAAGAAAAAGCCACCTGCTAACAAGGACAGTAAGAAGCCCAGGAGCTGTCTTTTCCAGCAGAGGCCCAGAAGCCTAGGAGGGTGGGTATGTGTCAGGGACAGCCACGCGACCAGTCCAGGCCACATCTGGTTCTGCTCTCACCTGATAAGGTACCCTGTGGGGGTTCCGGATGCAGGTTCTGTAGGCTCAGCACAGCTCATGCGACAGCAGACCTCTGGGTCACACACATGGTGCTCCTTCAGTCACGCACAGGCTGCACAGAGGGGCGATGGCTTCCACTGAGACTAGGAGGTTCAGTGAGAAAGCTCATCTCAAAAAATAAAGTGAGAAAGGCAAGCTGGTTCGCAAAGAGAGGGTAAACGCGCCTGCCACCAAGCCTGAGGTTAGCCCTGGGACCCACACGGTGGGGGGGAAGAACCACCGTTGGCAAGGCGCCTGCTGATCCCCACATGTACGCTGCGACCTCTTGGAGTGGAAGGAGCTGCTATGTCCATGCACTGGGAGACTCAATACTATTAAGATGTCAATGCTCACCTCATTGATCTGTGGCTCTAGTGCAAAACCTCAATCAAAATTAAATTAGAATTTTTTTTTTTTTTTTTTTTTTTAGTAATTGACAGGCTGGTTCTAAAACGGGTGTGCAAGGGCGAGGAAGCAGTGGAAACTCTGTTAGGCAGAAATGACCCCTCAGAATGTTAATGTTACAGTATGGAATGGAATCTACTTCTAGCGGCTCCCTCTCCCCCCTTTAGAGTCCATTCAGTTGGATAAGTCAAGTCACCTGGAAGGTGGGCTCGCCTCAGCCAGGCTAAAGCGATGGGTAGAATATTTAACCCTCAGCGAGAGAATAGACTTTTCCCTCTCCAAATTTCTACCCGCTAGCATAGTCCCTACAAAGCTCTGTGAGGTTTTGTTGACTTTTTTCTTTCAGATGCCACCTGTACTTCCTCCCTCTTCCTCCCAACTCTATCATCGCCATGCGGCCCCTGTCTGAATGCAGATAATCTTCGTGGCAGCTTAACTCGGAGTGGCTTTGACTCTCCACTCCTTTCTTCTCCCTGAGCTGCTGTGGACATTTGCAACTCGCCTGCCCTCGGGTTTTTCTTTTCAATATGAACACAGAATACAATTGTCCTTGAGCTTCTGTTCTGGCCTGCTCTCAAATTCATTTATTAAGGAGACTAAGACCTCCAAGAGAGGACCTCAATTTCCCCAGTGCTATCTACACCTTCAGCTTTGGAGCTTGTGACCAGTGATGCTGCGCTGAAGACAGAAGAGAGTGTGCCCATCATCTCAGCCTACCTCATAATGACATTCAGCAGTCGACACAAAAGATTTCCGTGACCACGTGGATGCTTTTTTACCTGTGTACGCCGTGTAAACAGTGATTGACCAGCTGCAGCCACTAACTAATGTCACTCACACTGCGCTCTGTCTGCTGGTGCCATCCACTCCCACCGACCGTGGCTTCGGTCACATCACACCGTCCCTTTTAGATGCCAATCTCAAGTCTCAGTTTGGTTGACTGGCTCTAACTGCGGTTCCTCACCACCCCTTCCTCATGTTTGACTGATCATTGGGAGCCCAGGGCAACAGCTTCTAGTTATTAGAAGTTACTAGATTATTAGACAACACTGAGGCATGGAAGAGAGCGAGTGAGGAGCTGCCTTCCACGTCATCTTCAGATTACAGGATGGGGGACAGCGGCAGCCAGTCACCCTGAGTTCAGTCCTGTCCCTGTGGGCTGCTGGCCACTCTTGTCTCTGAGACTCGTGTGCTGGCACATTTCTTCCTACCACCTCTTTCTAGGTAGCAGGGGCTTTGCAGACACCAAGGTCACTGAGGTTTATATTTCCCCTTCGGTTTGTGTTCTTTGGATTGCCTTGAGTTCAAGGATTAACTCAGAGCAAACAAACCATTAGCTGCATGGCATGTACATGCTGAGCTACCTACACATTTAAAACTCAGGGCAAATGCGCTCTTCCAGCATTTAATGTAGGCTGCTCCTCTGTCCTCATATGAACTGGCAAAGCTGGACCCCAGCCCCAGGACCTGCACAGTCTGAATCTTTGGACAATTTGAATTCAGCACCACAGAGGCAGGGTAGGGTGGCCTCTTAGTGTTCGTACTCTGTGTCATCCCTACCTTTGCTTCTGGACTTTAACCAAAAGAATGCACAAGTCCGGTTTGACTTCCGTGGTCATCGTTAATGCTTATAGTTAGAAGCGACATTAACTTTTAAAATGGGCTAGGTGTAGTGGCAGCATCCATCCGTTACCCCATGCCAAGAAGGTTGAGACGGGAAGCCAGCGAGTTCAGGAACCTGGAAGGGGGCTGGAGGGATGGCTGGGCAGTAAGGTGCATTTCCTGCTATAGGAGAGAGCACTAAAGCAGTTCCTGGAGCCGCGCTGGGCAGCTCCGGGCCTCTCTTCATACAAGCTTCGGGGGTCTAAGGCCTTCTTTTGGCCTTCATGGACACTATACTCACACACACACACACACACACACACACACACACACACACACACACTCTCAAAAATGTTTTCAAAGAGATCTGTCTGGGTTATATAATATAGCAAGACCCTGTCTAACTCCTATTCCTGCCCCCAGGTACCTGAAATGGAGCAAATTACGTCATGATGTTGATCTGAAGATTAGCGAGCTTGGATTCATGAAGCTCTATGCTTGTGGCTTGCTGCATGCCTGATAGTAGATAGAGACACGGGTAAATGTGAGCCGCAGCCCATGGACGGGTGCTGTTTTGAAATGTTCTTCAAGTTATTGGTTCCTTTCTGCTCAATATATCTGTACTGGCTGGTCAGGAGGCGGGCGCCATCTGTGACTGCTGGGCAGTAAAGGGATGTATCTTTGTAGTATGCTGTATTAACAGACACCTGAAATAATCAGTTTGGCAAGGTTGGCTCAGCTTGTTTGGGAGGTTGGTTGTTTCCGTTGCTTTAGGCTGATGGCAAAACAGCACATCACGGAAGGAACCATGACAGAGCCAGGGTCATAGCAGGTCTGCAAAACAGAACAAAATGGACACTGAGTTCCATATTCCTGCCAAGGGCCATGCCCTAATAAAGGCTTAGCCTCTCGAAGGTCAACCACCTCCAAGTACCACTACACTGGAGATGAAGCCTCTAACACATGGGCCTTGAGAGGACATTTAACATGAGCACTGTATCAGAAGATTCACAAAAGCAGATCAGAGAGGCCCTGAACCCAGGCCTCAGCGTACGGCACAGCATACCAACTCATTTAACCAGTTAGTAGTGGATGAGCCAATACACGGTCAACTTCCACATCCAAGCCCAGATGTGGAAGGCTCCAGAGGATTAGGTCTTACTTTCCTCAAGGGACAGCTGAGGCCAAAGCCTGCCCCTTTAATGCCATGGTGATCCTCATCCCTTCCTGGAAGAGTGCTGTCTTGCTGTGGCCCAGCCTACTCTGTTCAAGCCGAAGCGCCTCCTGACTGCTTGACATATGAACTACATGAATCCTCCCATGTCCCCACCTGGGCTGGGCGTTATTAACATTCTCATTTATGAATGAGGGAACCCAGTTTCGAGAGGTTAAATCACTTACTTCAAATAAGTCATTAGTAGCAGAACTTGGATTGGAGCCAGGTGGTCTGATCCAGGATTTGTATTTTTATCCAAAAAAAAATTATCCTGGGTGGATATAGGATGAGAACCCTTAGCATAAAAGCGATTCTGATTTTTACAAATTGGAGGTATGTGGGGGGAAAAATGATAGACTCCAGATTTGTTCAACTTGGAGAAAAGTCCCCCCACCCCACCCCAGCGGCCTGCTCGCTCTCTGCAATGCCACCGGGTTGGCAGTTTTAGACAAGGTCCCTCACTGGCTAAGTAGTCTGGGCTGGCTGGCCAGGAAGCCCCAGGGCTGCTCTTGCTGTCACCTCCCAGGGCTGGGATTTCAGCTGGGCCCCCAGACTTGACTTCCTTCTTTTCCCATGAGACTCTGGGGGCTCAGACTCAGGTTCTCAAGCTTGCAAGACTTGCAGGTGCCTCAAAGGAGGCACTGACAGGGCGTCCCTTGATTTCACTCCCCCTCCCCCCCGAAGTGACCAGAGCCCTGTGTGCTGGTGAGCCCGGCTCCTCCACGCCCCTTTAGTGAGCCTTTGCTGTCTAGAACATGAAGGTCACAGATGCCATGCCCTCCTTCCCTGGACGTTTCCTTGGGGACAAAGCGGTTCTCTGGGGGAAGCTGTGGACGGACGATGCCCTCCTCTTTCAGCCAGTGTCTCTCCTTCCCCTGTTTTCTCTACCTGGATGGAGAACCACAGTGTTGTCTACGCCACACCTGCTGGTCCTGGCCTCCTTTACTAAAGAGTGACTAGTATTTTGTATTTTGCACAACAGTCTTCTGTTGGTGCCCTTCCCCCCACCGGCTTTACTTCCTCATTTTTCTGCTCCCTGTCAGTCAGCTACTGACATTTTGAAAGTCAATATTTACAGTAGCCATGTCTACGTTTAATTTATAGAAAATGCCCCTGGCATGTGCACTTGAGGAACTGGGCCATTTGTCACACACCATTTACCAAGCCTTATTTTTTTCAACAATTACTTGCTCTTGATGGGACGTTCATTTATAACAGAAAGCAGCCTTCTCTTAAAACATTAAAACCCGGAGAACATTTCAATGAATTGTCTTCAAACTCACACTGTCTGGAGTTTTCTATAACATTTCATTAGCTTTGACAGTTCAGTTTTATACAAGTGAAATTTGGGGGCTAGGAAAGGTTGCCTTTTCTCATGCAGCAGGCAAATAAGTATTTTCTCCCTGCACTGGCTCAGCAAATGGAACCTAATCTCAAAATCCCCGAGCTGTGTTCCGAGGCCCCTGATGACTTAAACTCTGATGGTGTGAGAAATTAATCAATTCCTGCCTTCGAGGTTTTCTGCTACTGCTGCCAGACCATGGGGCCTTCTAATTGACACGCAGCCATGGATGCCGGAACACAAGGACATCTCCAGTGGGAGTGTGGGAGTGTTAGAGCCATCTCAGAGTCCAGATTGGACTGTGCTTCTGTTGGCATCTTTGCTCTTTTTAGGAAAGGTTCTCTCTCTCTCACAAACACACGTGTGTGTGTGTGTGTGTGTGTGTGTGTGTGTGTGTATGTATGTGTGTGTGCTCGTGCATGCACGTACAAGTGTATGTGCATACATGCACGCGGAGTCCAGCTGTCAGCCTCAGGAACCATCTACCCTGTTCTTTGGGACAGGCTCTCCCACTAGCACCTGTGGCTGACCAGCTTAGCAGGTCTGGCTGGCCAGAGAGCCCTGTTGTTTTTCTTTCTCCCTTCTCGGTGCTGGGATGACAAATGGGCTCTTTCTGTTTGTGGGTTCCGGGGATGAAACTCAGGTTCTTATGCGTCTGTGGCAAGTACTTTCCCCATAGAGCCATCTCCCCGTGCTATCGAGGTGTGCTCTGATGGGCAGAGGGGAGTCTTAGGTTGGACTACACAACCTAAGACTCACAACCTCAGCAGAGGCTGAGGTTGAGGTATGTGGGAACCTTGGAACAGAAGGGATGGTCTTCTGGAACTTCTGTGAGGGAGTGAGGTAAACAGGCCTGAAAGGGATGCGGATCAAGGCTGACCAGGTTAGCGCAGCAACGGCCACAGAGGGCACCTCTGAGTGGCCTCACCTTGAGGCTGGGGACAGGGCTCTTCAAGTGTTTTAATTTATTTTATCTTTTCTGTTGACATTCTTCTGCTCCTTGATTGTATAAACATCTAAGTATCTTTTTGGCCAACTAACTCTTCAGCCAAATTGTAATACTTCCTGGTAGAGATTGCCACACACTTCAGCATTTACAGCCTGCCAGGGAACAGTTGGTTTTTGTCACCAACTTGGTGGAATTAGGAAACACCTAGGGCACCTTTGAGTTAAGTATGTCTGCTGAGGGTGTTTCCAGAGAGGAGTAAGTGAAGAGAGGTGACAGCCTGCATGTGCTCAGTACCTCCTCAGGGGGCTGTTGTCCTAGTCAGAAGAAAAAAGAGACCAAAGAGAAAGACATCTGAATCCCAGCATTCATCCCTCCCTGTTTCCTGGCTGCAGACAGGGCAGGGTAGCCAGCCACCTCACACTCCTGCTGCTGTGCCTTCTCCACCATGATGGACTGAGCTCCTCAGGCCATGAGCCGGAGAAAGCCTTCACCCTTTAAAGTGTTCGGTCCTAAAAGTGAGGAAAAATAATACAGCCTAGGAGGGGTGCACACCAGCTGACAGGAAATGTCCAAATCAAGACCAAGTTCTACTGCAAGGTACCTGTTGGGTGCAAGAGTTCCCGACAGCCTCAACAGAAGTAGATGCCTGCAGTGTGCATGCGAACTCTGTGCCGTCTAAGTGACAGATGGAAGCTCAGGGCAGTGACAAAGCCAAGAGCCTCAAGAAGAAAGAATTAGGAAACAGTTGCTCTTTCTGGAACCAGAATCTGTTTGGTTACAAACCCAGGAAGGCCAGCTAATACTGCCTTAAACACATATGGTTTCTTATTTCCCATGTGGTTCTAATGTAAACAAACCACCATGTCATCCTTAGCTCGCTGGCTTTATCCTCAGTGCACCTGTCATGGTCTCCTAACAGACTCTGGGCCTAACCCTCCTCCGTGTCATAGGCAGGAAGAATGAGAGAAGAAGAAGAGCTGATGACAGCCAGCTCTTACTCACGAATCTTCAGACATGACTGTGACAGAACATGTCTGTCCCTGTCAGACATAGGCTGGACGGGAAATGCAGCTTTTGGCTTTTATAGTGTCAACAATAGAGACAGGGAGAGAAGAAGAAGGCTAGAAGTTGGGCTGGCTTTCTTGCAGCATCTGCTATAGAGATTTTTTTTTCTTCTCATTTTTGTGTTGTTTCGTTTTGAGACAATGTCTCACACAGCACAGGCTGGCCTCTAACTTGCTATGTAGCAGAGGCTGGCCTTTAACTCTTCATCTTCCTGCCTCCATCTCCTGAGTACTGGGATTACAGGTGTGTGTCACCACACCAGGCGGGAGCCTTTGTTTTTCAACATTGTTTTCTGAGCAGATAGTTTCTGGTGACGAAGGGTGGACAGTGTACCGCTTTGCATAAAGAGAAGCTAAGGCTGAAGGTGCTTTCCGCCCAGGGAAGGAAGCAGGCCAGGGAGTAACATTTATTCAGGATGACAGAGGCCGTGAGGAAGAGACGGCGTTCCCAGGCAGGTCCATCTCCCAGGATACAATCTGAAGACTAGACATCCACCCATCTTTTCTGTGATTGGGGTTGATTCCTTCCTCTGTAGCTCTGGGGAGGGGGTAGGTTGTTAGGAGCTGACTTGGGACAGGAAATCTAAAGTGTTGTGTGGAACACGTAAGAGGATGAGGATCTGTGCAGTGTCGAGGTGGGGTCCGGCTCTGTGCACCAAGCAGCGAGCCCTTCCTGTGGGTGAGCTTTCCTAATCCCCACAGAGCGGCTTGTGCTCACGATCGATCGTCACCCTCGTGGTGCAGAAGAAAAACTGAAGCTGACAAATGCTAACTAGCTAAGGTCACAAAGCCAGCAAGTGGAGGCACAGGATCTATGCCCAGTATCTGACTGTGGACTTTTCTCTTAACCAATTACGCGCTCCACAAGTATTGAGTGAACTCTTCACATGTGCCAGGCGCTGCTCAAGGTGTGGGAGGCACAGTGCCATAACGAAACATAATTCTCACTCTTATGAAGCGTCCATCTTATTATAAACAAAAGCCACAGTACTGCACAGTAAAGTTTAACATAAGGAAACAGCTGCTGTGTAAATCATGTGATTGTTTTGTAAGCTGAGAGTGACCCTGACTTCCTGATCTTCCTGCTTCACTTTTCCGGGATTGCAGTCGTCGGGAGCCATCACTCCTGACTGAATGACTGGGCTTCTTTTTCTTTCCATTCTTATTCATGAGTGTCTACACACGTGAGTTCGCACATGGTGGATGTCAGAATCATTACCTTTTTCTTCGAGGCAGGATCTCTCTATCAAATCCAGAACCAGTCTCCCTAGCCGGCTTGCCCCAGGGATCTCCTGACTCTGGCTGAGGCTGAAATCAGGGGAGGATGCCATGAAACTCAGGCATGTGAATGGAAAGTGCTTTAACCACTGAGCCGTCTCCCAGACCCCGAAGCTGGGGAAGGATGTGGGCTCGTTGGACAACTTTGAAGTGCAGCAGGATCTATTTTCCTTTCCGAGGATGAGAACCCAGGCTGTGGCTGAGGATGGAGCCCTGGCTTCTGACCTTTTATTATGAAGCCGTAGTATACTGTCATTTGATCTTATAACTTCTGTGATCTATATTGGGAAGCATGGCGGGACTTGAAATGAGAAAGTAAATCTAGAGGGGAGAGAACTTTAGGTCTAGAGCTGAAGGGATTTAAGAGTAATGTCCTTACAGACTTCAAAGCCTTTTATTATTGTTACCTTTTTTTTTTTTAAATTGTACCCCCATGGTCCCAGCACACCGTACAAAAGCACAATGTTTGATGTTGCAGACAAAGGGTGTTTTGGATAGTTGAGAGCAGCAGTATGTGTTTAAGTCTTTTTTTTTTTCTTTCTAAGTTTATTTTATTTTTTAAATCATGTATGTATGTGTGGTTTGGGACACATATTTTCAGGTATCCTCAGAGGTCAGAAAAGGACATTGGGTACCATGGAGCTGGACTTATAGACAGTTGTGAGAGGCCCAGTTTGGGTGCTGGGAAGTGAGCTCCAGTCCTCTGGAGAGAGCATTGTATACTTAACCAGTGAGCCAAGTCTCTGACCCAACCTTAGGTCTTAAACGTAGCTGTGAGAGAGATGAGAAAGGCTAAGAAATCGGTGCAGAAACACAGAGTTGTTGTACAGAACACAACTAAATATCTGGAGCAGACCACAAGGCAAACATTTACTATATGGTAATATTCTAAGCATGTGTTTCTTCCTGCCTCTTGTGGCTTTGCAGATCTGAAAACCGTTGTTGCTGACAAAGGTGTATTTCCACGTTCGGTAACGCCTCTGACGTCCGACTCCTCTTGGATCTCTTGCTGTTTGTTGCTGAGCTATTCACAGATGATAGTTTGACTTAGAGATGTTCCTGAGCTCATCTGGCAAAGTCTTTACTCTTTGTTGTGCTCGGACCACTGAAGACTCGACTCCCTCAGCTGAGAGGTTGGCTGGCTGACACTGAGCCTTCCTTCTGTGTTTGGAGCCAGCCTCTGCACAGGGACTCTGCGGGCATGCTGGGGCAGACCTGAAATGCTCAGGCAGGCAGTTCACAGCTTCATTTAGCCTTCCCTTCACACTTTAAAAAAATTCTTAATAAATTCAATTTATGTCTCGGCCATAGGCCCCTCCCTCCTCCCTTCCCAGTTCCTTCCTGCATCTCCTCTCCCCTATTCCTCAGAGTAGAGGAGCCCCCCTACCCAGACACCCAGCTCACCTATTCACATGAGGACTGAGTTCGTCTTCCTCCTTTGTGGCCTGATAGGGGGAAGTGATCAAAAAGCAGGCAATGTAGTCTATGTCAGAGATATGCCCACTCTCCTAACTATTGGGTCCACATGAAGTCTAAGATGCCCATCAGACTTATCTTCTTGCGATCTGTTCATTGCAGTATGTCTATCCTGTACTATATGACTAGAATACGCTTAAAAGTGAGTATAATAGCCCACTCTCACCAATGAACAGATCAACGGGACAGAAGCTAGAGAAATAATGAAGGTCATGGATCAAATGGACCTAATAGACGTCTACAGAACTTTTCACCCAAACACAAAAGAATATACTTTTTTTTTTCTCAGCATCACATGGAACCTTCTCCAAATTTGACCATAAAGCCCAAAGCAAACCTCAATCAATACATGAAAATTGAATTAACCCACTCTTTTTAATCAGATCACCATTGACTAAAGTTAGACCTCAACAACAACAGAAACAACAAAAAGCCTACACATTCATGGAAACAGAACAACTCCCTGCTCAGTGATCACTGGGTGAGGGAAGAAATAAAGGAACAAATTAAAGACTTTGTAGAATTCAATGAAAAAGAGGGCACAAGTTACCCAAACTTATGGGACAACATGAAAGTGCTAAGAGGAAAGTGCCCTCATTAGCCAAAGAACTAAGTGCCCTCATATTAGCAACTTAACAGATCACCTGAAAGCTTTAGGGGAAAAACAAACACACACACACAAGAGGAGTAGATGGCAGGAAATAATCAAACTCAGGGCTGAAATCAATAAATCAGAAAACAAAGAGAAAAATAAAAAGAATCAACGAAGAGGATGGACATCAGAAGAAGGAGAAAGGTGGGAACAAGTCAGGAGCCTGACACAGAGGACCTCTGAAAGGCTCTGCCCTGCAGACTATCAATGCAGATGCTGAGACTTATGGGCAACCTTTGGGCAGAGTGCGGAATCTTATGAAAGAAGTAGGAAACAGTAAGATCTGGAGAGGACAGGAACTCTACAAGGAGAGCAACAGAACCAAAAATCTGAGCACAGAGGTCTTTCCTGAGACTGATACTCCAACCAAGGTCTATGCATGGAAATAACCTAAGACCCCTGCACAGATGTAGCCCATGGCAGTTCAGTATCCAAGTGGGTTCCATTGTAATAGGAACAGGGACTGTCTCTGACATGAACTATTGGCCTGCTCTTTAATTACCTCCCACTGAGGGGGAAGCAGCATTACCAGGCCACAGAAGAAGACAATGCAGCCACTCCTGATGAGACCTAATTGACTAGGATCAGAAGAAAGGAAAAGAAGACCTCCCCTATCAGTGGACTTGGGGAGGGGCATGCATGCAGAGGGGGGGATTGGGTGGGAGGACGGAGGGAACCACAGGGGGGGATACAAAGTGAATAAAGTATAATTAATAAAGAATAAAAAAAAAGGAAAAAAAAAGAATTAACGAAACCAAGAGTTGGTTCTTTGAGAAAATATTCCCTTTACATGTAAGCAGAGCCTAGAGGTCAGCCAGAGGTAAGGGCTGGAGGTCCACTCCGGAGTCTTTCTAGTTGTCTGTGTAAGTAGGCATGTGACCTATCTTGTACACATGAGTGAAGTTCTATGTTCAAGAAGTGTATCAGAACATTTCAAAAAAAAAAAAAAACTAACAAATTTTTTTCCTCTTCCTTTTTTTTCTATCCCAGCACTCGGGGAGGCAGAGGCAGGCAGATTGCTATGAGTTTGAGGCCAGCCTGGTCTACAAAGTGAGTCCAGGACAGCCAAAGCTACACAGAAAAACCCTATCTCCAAAAACCAAAATAACAACAACAAAACAAAAATTTTCTTTTCTATGTTTCACGCATATGTGGCATGCATCTACACATACACATGTTTTTAGATGTGTGTGGCTGTTTGTGTACCTATGGCGAGTATATAGGGAGGCTCAAGACTGATACCAGGAATCATTCTCTTTCCACCTCATTTGCTGAGACAGGTTGTCCCAATCAAACCCAGAGCTTATGAACAAGTTGTTCTGGAAAACCCTACTCTTCACTTTCTGAGGCTGGAGTTACAGGCTGGCTCCCTGACGTACTTGGTATTAAGTCAGTTCAGGGCATAGAAACTCTAGTTGCCATGCTTGCTCAGCCAAGCGCTTAGCTATTGGCTATCTCCTAGCCGTGTTTTGGTCAGCCAGTTGTTTGCCCTCTGTCATCACCATGTCAGGCAGCTGTGAGGAAACAATATTGGCTGTTTTTTTTTTCTCTTTTTCTTCTTTTTTCTTTTTTTTTAAAAACATGCATCTCCAAGAAAAAAAGATGGTTTACCCCAAGCAAGCTCTGAGTTGGATCACAAAGGACTCTGTCAGTGACTTTCCAGGGTTGGACCCGTGACACTGGAAAGCTCAGAGCCTGCTGCCTCTACTGGCTCTCAGCTGTCAGCCTCCACTGTGATTGGTGGGTTTCCCAGCTGCCGTTGAGCTGAGAGAAGAAATGGGGCTGGAAAGCTGCTTTGCTTACTTTTCTGCGGTTGTGGCAAAATACTTGATGACAGCGACTCATGGAAGGAGGGGCTTATTTTGTCTCCCAGTGGAAGACAGGCCATCGAGGTGGCATGAGTTTCAGGTCTGGTCACATTGCAACTGCAGCCTGGAAGTAGACACCAGCTGGTGCCCGGCTTGGTTTTCTCTTCTTTTATTCAGCCAGAACCTTAGTGCATAGAAGGATGCTGCCTGAGCAAGGGCTGAGCCTTCCCACCTCATTTAACCCAGTTTAGAAAGTCCCTCATAGACATGCCCAGAGATTTATCTCCTAGGTAATTCTAGATCTTGTCAAATTGACAGTCAGTGGATTTGTTTCCCTTTTATTGAAAATAGATTTTTTTTTCCCCTCACACAACATATCCTGATTACGGTTTCCTTTCCCTTTACTTCTCACAGTTCCTCCTCATCTCCCCTTCCATTCAGATCCCATTCTGTCTCTCATTAGAAAACAAACATATCTCTAAGGAATAATAATAAAATATAACATAAGAAGGTAAGACAAAAGCTAACACATGAGAATTGGACAAAACAAACAGAAGGAAAAGAGCCCAAGAGAAGGCACAAGAAACAGAGACCTACAAGTTTGGGCCCTCCAGGAATTCCATACAAACACTGAACTGGAAGCCATAATATATATGCAGAGGACGGGGTGCAGACATGTGCAGGCTCTGTGCCTGCTGCCTCAGTCTCCGTGAATTCGTATGAGCTGACTAAGAGGGCCTTGTTTTCTTGGTGTCCTCCATCTCCTTCAGCTCTTACTCTCTTTCTGCCTTGTCTTCTGAAGGGTTGATGGTGGTGGTGGAGGAGATTTGATGGAGATATCTCACTTAGGGCTGAGTGTTCCAAGGTGTCTCATTCTCTGGACAATAAAATTGATGAGTGTGTTAATCATCACAGATACTGTGACATATAGAGACATTTTATGGAATGCCTAGTAAACTCCAACAGGAGAGATAAAGGGCAGACCTATGAATTTAGAGTGACCCCAGGCCTTCTTAGGGCAACTATTATTTTGTTTTTGATAAACATCTTTTGGCTTATTACCATGCCTTTGTAGAGACTGAACATCTGAGCAGAGGTAGACCAGTGGGGAATGGAAAAATTATAATGGGCAGGTTAGACAGTATGGCCACTTGACCGTTCCTGCTTTGGTGTCACTCTGGAATGAGACAAAATGGCTAAAACTTTCACCATCCCCCAAGAGTCAGAGCAAAGCCACAACTCTCACCAGACCTCTGTCCAGGCAAGGTGGATAATCAAATGTGTTATTTTTCCTGGGAAAGGGTTCTACAATATTTTCCACTGACACTTGAGAGTGAGTCAGTCATGTCTCCTTTTGGCTTATACCAGACTATGGCATGGGCCATCTGTGGGCCAGACTTGAGTTTTATCTTTCTCTGTTGCACAGCCACAGGGAATTTCCATGTTTTATATTTTAAAAGAACCACATTACATCTTGGAGATTACTCCATGAGTTCCTGTGGAATATTTTGTGATGCTCAAAAAGTGTGCATTCTTTAATTTAATCACCTCTATTCTGGACTGATTTGGATCAATTCTCTTTAAAAACTTTCCATTAAGTGCAGTTTTGAAGTGAGTATCTTTTATATATGTCTTTGTACAGACACAAGATCACATCTACAAAGTAAATTCTACAAGGTAAATTTATTCATCCCTTTTTTAATTTAATTTGAACTCTTGAATATGTAAAGTTCTGTGCACAAAAAATGGTTGTATCTGCGGGGGACACCACAGTCTCAAGCATTCATTCATTTCATATGTAATTTAACTCATAGTGACTATTTGAACCATCCTACGTTACTGTTTGGGAACATTATGAGGAACAGGAAACATCAAGCAAGTTCCTAATTTTGTCTACTGTGTTTCTGTTTATTTGTAGTTGGCTCTTTGTGGTTTCAGTTGCCACAGTTAGCTGTAGGTCAAGAGTATTAACGGATAATTCTGTAAGTAAATTCAAGTTTTCAGCTTTGTGCTGTTTTGAGGAGCATGATGGGCCGTTTCACTCTCCTACTGTTTTTCCAGGTCATGAATTACTCCTCTGTCCATCTAGCGAATCCATGCTGTATATGCTACCCAGCCCTTATTTACTGTGGACACTTTTCAGGGAAGGGATCAATTGTAGCGGTGTCATAGTGCTTGTGTTCCAGTGACTCTTTTTTAATAATCGTCTAAAAGCTGAAAGTCATGATGCTAGCTAGCTATTTGGAGGCATCAAATGGAGGCTATAAGGTGAAGAAGCAGGAGGTCAAAGCCATGCCATATATAGTGCTTAGTGCTGGGAAGTTAGGCATTTAGTGGGGGTATGAAAGCATTCCCTACATATAAGGTAGTCACACACAGACACACACTTTTGAGTGTATTCACTTATAGTTGTATACAGATACTATTTTGATAATATTTGCCAAACTACTTACCCTGATTCTGATTAAATTACCATATTATAAGGTTAACCAAGATTGGGATGTAAATGTTCACAACGCATGAAGTCAGCCAACTGAGCCTCTGGGTTTTCTCATGATCCCTTCTAAGATCTAGACTCTGTGGTTTGCTGCTTTGCTCTTTGGTCTGGGGGGTGTGTGATCCATGTGGTCTCTACCAAAGTTTGATGAACTATAGCTTGTGGACAGATATGGTGATGCTGCCGCATCCACAGCGTCTGTGCAAGCGTTTTCTTTGACCACATTCTCGCTACACTGAAGAGTTTTCTGTGACAGCATGCATTCATGCAATACCTACAGATGGGATTTGTGTTAGAAAGCCTACAGCCCAGATGGCTGAACTATTTGTTATTTCATTCTTTACAGAAAGGTTTGTTAGCGGGCCCCCCTCCCTCCAGTCCATAGGTCACTGCATTTCCTGTCTTCTGGCTCCCCTTGCATTTGTCACTGGGGTCATGGCGAGAACTGGAGGGAGAAAGAGAGCTGCAGAAGGGAGCTGTAAGCTTTATTCTGCTGGCTGCCTCACCATGTGGCTGCTAGAAGATGGCTTTGTTTCTGGACAGAGACTCTCTTCCCAGGAGTCTCTCTCCCAGTGGGCTCTCTCTGCCTCTGGGTTCTGATGATCTGACTCCCGGCCCCAGCCACAAGCCCGGAGACAATTCTTCTTTCTATCATGAGCCCTGTGGCCGTGCACTATTTCCTGCAGCTTTCTTTGCTTTGTCATGTCTGTGCAAACAGCCTTTTATGAAACCATTCTTAATTTACCTTAATTTATTCATACCTTATTCCTGCAAGGATTCAAACTGAACAGCAGGTTATGGTTTTATGTATATATTGTGACCTGAATTTGATGGTGTAGAGAAAACCCTGAAATGAAGCTCACAAGAACAGTACGTGGTTGTCTGTGCCCGGGGAGAGTGTCACTAACCCTCATTACGTTCTTACTTTCTGCTGAGTCTGTGCAATGAAGATGTATGAAACAGTAAGTAATACGAGGGGAAAAAAATCCAAAGCAGTGACACTAGCAAAAGCATAAGCCAGTAGTCTTTGTTTCTGTGGTTAATTGGCTCCAAAATAACTGTGTTCTAGAAACGAGATGTTGTCTTTCCTCGGGAGGAATATACGACTGGAGGAGGTCTGGACTGTTCACTCAGAATTTAGCCATGTAAGTGGTTGGATGACTGTCTCCCTCTTCATACACACGCACACCGGTGACTGTCCCCTACCATACACAGTGGGGAGTGTGTCAGCTCCTCATACCATGACGTCAGCCACTGGACACTAACTGTGGGCCCAGAGGCCTGTGCCATGCACCTGCTGTGGAAACCGGTACCCACACTTAGCACACCTGCATGGTGGTGATGCTAATAACTGCTTGGGCTCCAAGCCACTGAGACCCCAGTTCTTGCCTGCTAAGCCATTGTCCTTCAGAGGCTGCTGTCCACTGTCAGCATGCTCTGAGAGAAACTGTGGCACTGGCTACCTGCAATTGCAAATTCAGGGCTCTCTGGAGAACCTTGGACTCACTGGCTGAGGTTCCCAGACTTTCTGAGGTATAGAGTATCCTCAGGAATGGTCTGGCCCATTCTGGTCTTCCAGAAGAGCAAGAGCTAGTGCCAATTGGTCTGTGGTGATCCATTCTGATTTTAAAAAGGCTCCCAGAAGGTCTATTGGGATCTTTGTCCACATCAGTGATTTGCATAGGAAGGGCCAAGCTGTGAGGTAGAGGCTGTCAATGAGAACAGCAAACCAGAATGAAACCAGCAGTTAGGTGTTTAACTGTTGTAGATGATGAAGCAAGAGGCTGTACAGTAGGAGAAGCCTGAATTCCTGGGGTAGCGCTCCGAACAGTGTAGACTTGAGCAGCAGGTGGAAGGGCACAGATGTAACTGTCTCATAGTCAGGAGGAGCCATGAACAGAAACCTCCTGTGGGTTTGCAGAGACAGTGCTGTTTGGGGGAGGAGAAAGAGTGAAGAGCTGGGGAAGAAAGTGTGGAATATTTAGTCTGAAAACTCTTTGAGGCCTCCACCCACTAGCAGAGGTGCCTGAGGAAGCCCTCAGTGATGGCTAGTTCCCTGGCAAGGGACCTGTGAATGGAGGGGCAAGGTGAGGAAGCATGTGAGGTCACGGCTCGCCCCTTAAGCTCTTCACCATAGCTCTCTCCTGGCTGTGCTGTATACCTGGAATGGAGAGGCAAGCTCCCCACACCAAGAGGCCTCCAGGCAGGGTTTGTGGGTGCTATGGAAGGTCACAGATGGAATTTGGGAATGGAGCTGATCCCTCTGGCTCTATTTTCTCTACACAGGAGCAACTGAGAATGTTGTCTCCACAGCTGCTGTGTGAACCAATGACTGCCTCAAGGTGTCTTGTCAATGTCCACTCCTGTTGACGCCAGACGAGTCTTGAGACAGATATCTCCCTACTAAGCGGCTTGGGAGGTGAAGGAAAACAGAACTGCCGGACAGGGCAGAGTCTGAAGCTCTGTGTGTGTTCCGGAGAGCCTCTTCACCATCCTTGCAGAAGGAAAGGAGAGCTGGGGAAGGGTATCTGTCTCTCCCCAGGCTCACAGCTGCTAAGTGCTATGGTTTTCTCTAATGGCAAAGACTATTTCGCAACTACTACATTCACTAATTTTTGCCCCAGTTGGCCATCAAGGAGAAAATACCCAGAAGGTTGGAGTAAATGCCATCAAGTTATTTTTCTTCCTAATGTAATGCTTTGGGTAGAAGTTGATTTTTTTTTTTTTTTTAAGGAAAATGTATTTACCCTTATCAGAGTAGCCCTAGGAAGCTCTTAGCAGATGAGTCCCCAAAGTCTGTAACTACCCAGGAGAATGCATTTTGCTAAAAGCCTGGACAACATAGAGAAAATGATAAAAAAGGACCACATTGGTCAGATAAAATACCAGTGGTAGAAGGGCTAGAGGCAAAGGAAATTGAAAGAAAATGGAAGAAATGAGAAATTACAGCACTGAGAATATTCGAGTGTATTCCCCTAAAGAGCAAAAAAAATGACATGAATTTTTAGGACAAAATATTAATGCTGAAAAGTGCTGAGTCATGCCTGCCTGTTGCTTTTGCTTGTGGGCTTGGAGTTTAGGGAGTCACTCTTCTGGGTGTGTCTGCAGCGGTGTTTTTAAGAAACAATTAGATCCTGAGGGCTCTGACATAATCAGTAAACTAATTCCCTGTGGACTTAAAATATGACTGGGAGGGGGTGAAAGGTACCCAGATGAGCCAGCAAGGGAGCAGGCTGCTGGGGAAGCCTCCTCCAGGCTCTGTCTTGTGTTGCCTTTTCCTGGCTTCCGGCAAGCCCCGTTGCTCCATGTGCTCCCTACCATGAGGGGCTGACACCTGTGAAAGTGGGAACCAGGACAAGCCAGACCTGCCTGTTCTCTGACCTGCTTCACTCCTGCGGGGGATGGCTTGCTAACCAGAAGGGAGCTGTTTTTTGTAGGAGGAGCAGAATGGGCTGGAAGGGGGGGCGCCCCTGAAAGCCAGGAAAGCGGCTCCCAGGGAGACTGTCATAGATTGCACGGTCACTGTGACGTCTGCTGTGTGTAGATAAAAGCTTTCATCTGAGCATACCATGTAAAGTATAATCTGAGAGCCACTTCCACTTCACTCCCTTATAATTGGATATTTTGGATATTTTCAAGCATTTGCTTCTGAGTTGCGTCTCTCCACCTCGTGTTCAAATCTGTTTTCCCCCACTCCCGTTTTCAAATCCTTCCCACCCCGTACGGTATTTCAGGATGTAAATGGCTTCTTTCGTTTAAAAACTATCCCTCATTATTTAGCGTTCTGAATTATACATATATTATGTTTTTAATAACTTCCTGTTGAGTGACTGAGGTCTGACTGCCCAGAGCCGTTTAGGCTTCCTATTATTTGTGGAGGTTTCCTGCATGCACAGAAGACACATTTCCGATGAGTGTCAAGAGAAGGAGTTTAATTTGGCAAATATTTACAGAGCTGCAGCTTTGCTCTGGCTGGAGCAGTGGCTCACAGGAAGCCGGTGTGGTAAGTGGGTTAAAACTCGGTGCCTGCTGGATAGTCTCTGTGCTTATGGAACAGGCAAGGCTAAGACACAGCACGCTGAAAAAGCAGTGAGAAATGGAATCTGATTTTTTTTTTTTTTGCAATGATAAAGTGTTGAATTAGCCATTCTCCAAGTATTTGAGTTTACAGCTTATGTTATACCTGACTACCCTTTACATTTTTCTAGTTTTTCTTTTTCGTATTGGAGAAGCATGATGTGTTCAGAGTTTAGGAAATACAAATTTTCTTGTTTGGTCAGGGTTATGAGTCTGGAGCTTCCTGGACTTGCTCATCATAATTGCAAAGCAGCTAACCGGTTGCAGTGGCTTCCCTGCACACCATTCATTTTAGCATAGTTTGTGGGAAAGCAATGTGGGTGACTTTCCAATTTCATGGGCAAGAAGGCCAAAGATCTAAGATCTCTCTCTTAGATGGCTTGTAGAGGACGCTGCTATTTCAGAGCAGCACCTAAGGAGAAGGCCATCTGTGGTCCATGAGAAGTACAAGATATATCTGAAAGGCCATGGTGTTGGTGATGGGTGCATTTGAGGGAGGCAGGAGCAGCCAGGAAGACTGTGTCACCATTACAGGGTTTGATCAGGGCCCAGGATGGAAGCCACTAGGCTTAGAGATAAGTAAGAATGTGAAGAAAATTAAGGACACAAATTAGGAAATGAATATGATCATGTCTTTCAACGTTGCCCCCTGGCTCAGCCAGCTGGGCACTAGCCTCTTACTCGTATGCCGTAGTTGTGGTCCAGAAAGAAAGTGATTGGTGGTAAGTGACATGCGTCTGCTTTGCAGTGAAGGCGCCATCACCCAGAACATTCTTGGTCCTTGTGCTCTGTTTGTCTTTTTCTCTAGGGCCAGCCCCGCCCTCATGACCAGGAAGTCTTTCCCTAAGTCTCTATCAGTTGCTCTATAGCGTAAAAGAGGGTCACACACATTCAAGTGACGGCAAACCCCAAATGCACCCGAATCCATTCAATGTTTGGCTTGTTTGATGGAGTCATGGTGAACGGAGCCATTAGATAAGATGTCACTGAAGATGTTGGGGTCAGAGCTTGGGTTGGGTTTGTCCATTCATCCTCACCAGGCCAGTTGGGGAATAAACTAGCGTGAAATGCAGAGAAAGGAGATTTATTCCCTGTAGCCACATTAGGAAGATGAAAGAAGAAGTCCAATGATGAGCCCTAAGTCCCTTCTTCGGGGTCCTGAGATAAGGCTCCGGTTTCAAGAGGGAAACAAAGGTTTGCAGAGCTAAGCGTTCCTGGTGAAGTGTGGTCCCGCCTGTCTTGTCTCTCCCTTAAGGTGATCTGTCTGTGTGAAATCTCTTACTGAGAGGAAAGCTCCTTCTCTGGCTGACACCAATTTCGGTGTTTTCCTGCTCTCCACATGAGTTTTCTAGGGAAAATTCTTATTTCTGGGACCATTGTTTCAATACTGTGATAGCCAGCGAGAGGGATACAAGGGTTTCTTGAGAGTATCTCCATTTCTGGCAGGACGGTAATAGGATCCTGGATCATACCAACTCCCCTGACCCAGATCAGCAAGTCAAACTCAAGTACAAGGATGAGCCTGGATATACGCTTGCCAGCTTAGCAAATATGCCAGTACCGTCTGCTCTTCCATCTGGCTGCTTAACATGCAGTCGTCCAGCCAGATCAACCCAGCTATCCATTCATACAGTCTCCGACGCAATGAACAGTCAGTCATTCAGAAGCTACAGTGTTTCAGCAGTACTAGCTTTTCAAGGATAGCCAGCCTACTGTCCCTTGTGAACGAATTGTTGGCAACCAAATTCGGATCTGAGACCCTCAACAGGGAGATGGGCTTGTCTGTACTTCCTAAGGCCTGGCATTTCTGTCCACTTTCTTCTTCTGCCTAGTCTGGGAGACTAGGCTTCCACCTGTACCAACACCCCACAAGTCTGTCTGTATCCACTATCTCCATCCAAGGCTGGAGGTGTCCTGAGTACAGGCCACTTTCCTTTGTGTTGCCCTGGACCCAAAATTATGTGGCTCAAGAGTTGTGTTTTCTCTTCATCTGTGCTTCTGTGGGATCCTCCTATCATGCCTTCAGTTGTGATACCACTTGGCTAACCATAAACCTCCAATCACTGGTTACCAAGTTCAGCCCTCATAAAAACGATAGCCACTAAGTCAAAATATGTAACATAATGAAAAGATAGACTGCTTCAGTTTTCAAAAATGGCCACTAAAGCCAAAGAAAGACTTTTTAGGTCCTTGAAAAGAATCATTATGGTATGTGTTCAGCTTGCTCACTGGTCCCATCTTCTTTGAATCAGAGTTGATGAAGCCTTTTGTGGTTTGGCTCCTGTCCTTACTTCAGAAACGCCACCCTCTGAGTCATGTCAAGGTGTCAGTTTAGAGGACAATGGAATTCTTTTCTTCCGTGTGACCTATTGGGGTCAGACGTTAATGAACAAGCAGGACCCAGAGCTGTTGAAAAGGATTCATGAAGGGACCAGCCAGAGCCAGAAGCTCTTGTAAGTCTGTGCTTTTTTTTTTTTTTTTTTTTATAAGCCTCAGGAATAAATTGCTCCAGTCATTAGGGCTAACAAATAAATGGATCCCTAGGAATGACCCGAGATGGCTGTGGAAGCTGGCAGCAATCCCGCTGGGAGGTCTGGCTCTTCTTTAAATTCCGAGGGTCAGGTCATTTAATCTTCTCTGGTTCAAAGACACTCCTATGGGGTCTAGGAAATTTATGACTGAAGTTTGTTTGAAAGAATTATTTAACAAATAAAACTTTATTATTGTTTTTTTTTCATGTTTGTACATATGTAACAACTCAAGTGTGGAAGCCAGCGGAACTTGTGGGAGTCGGGGCTTTCCTTCTACAGTCTGGGTTCCGGGGACTGAACTCAGATCTTCTGGACTGGCAGCAAGTGCCTTTAGCCACTGAGCCATCTCTGCAGCCCTCAAAGCTGATGTTTTTCAGGTGGAGAGAAAGGAAAGAAGTGTTACTTTCTGACCTATCTGTCTGTGCTGTCAAAGAAGCGGCTAGGGAAGACAGACAGAGAAGGCCTATAATTCTTGCTAGCACTCTTTATTTTGAGACTAAGCAGTGCTGCATAGGCCAGGCTGGTCCCGAGTGCTCCTACCACCTGGAGTGCTGGATATCTGGTGTGTGTTACCACACAGAACTCTCCTGGCACAGGAACGTCTTCTGTGTCTGCAATTGTCTCAGCTTCTTTCCTGGGCTTCTTACACAATAGCCTGAGTGTTTCCACCAGAGCCCCAATGCTCCACAGAAGCTGGGGTACTCCATTTCAAATCAGAGTCTAACCGCATTTATACTTTTGCTCAAAATTCTTTTGGAGTGCCTCGAATCTTCCAAAGTGTCACATCCAAAATCCTTGCAATGGTCTGCCTGGCCTTGTCGGGTCTCTCTGCCACCTGCTTCCACTTTTTTTTTTTTTTTTAACCTAGAGAGTCTATTCTTAGCAAGTTAGCCATATGGGTCCTTTGAAAACCTGTTTCAAAACCTGCTACTCTCTGCTCAGTGCTTCTGAGAACAAGAGATACTCTTAACAGGACAGACACGCATAGCACCCTGTCACCACGCCACACTTTCTGTTCATCCATGGTGGACTCGATTTTTTTTCTCTTGTTTTTCATATAAAGGTGAGCCTCATGGCCTAAGTGACTTTGCTCCTGATTTTCTGTTGTATTATTAGCATCTAGAATAGCCCTGGGGACCCAGGAGCTTCTCAGTGAGTTCTCAGCTCAGTCACCACGTGCGTGCATGTGCGTGCCTCACAGCCAGGCTTTCCTGTGTGCTGTTAGCTATTGGGAAAGAACAGGGGAGTAGCTGCTGCTCGGGCAATTACTTTTTTTTTTTTTTTAGTTAGTTCTATTTAAAATGTACAATTACATGTTTTGAAATATTGATAATTTCATCTTCTTTTTAAACTTATCCTTTTATTTAATTTTTCTTTTTAATACATTTTTTATTAAAGCCTATTATAAAGAACTTGTGGGGGCGGGGGGAGGAATTACTCATTGAATTAACCAGAGGGTAATTTTGTCTTCTTGACAGTAATTCCCTACCTTTTTTATTTTTATCTTTTTTATCTTTCTTGTTTTGAGAAAATTGAGAGGCATGGACACTGGGGACAGGGGCCACCCAGTTCTGGCCCTGATTTTAAAGGGGGTGTCTCTAGCAGAGGGACTCTCAACCTTGTACTACTGACATTGGGGAATTGCCTCAGTTTTGCTTCCTGTTGCTGTGATAAAAGCAAGTCACTGGAGAAAAGGGTTATTTGGCTCACAATTCCAGGTTACGGTATCGCCGTAGAGAAGCAAGGCAGGAACTCAGAGCAGCTGGCAAGTCACACCCGTCACACCCGCGCTGAAGGGCAGAGCGCAATGAATGAGCAAGCACGCTGCCCCCTCTTCATTCACAGTGAGGGAGGGTCTTCCCATCTCAACGAAACCAACTAAAAAAAAAAAAAAAATCCCTCACTGACTTTCCCATTGGCCAACCCAATCCAAATGATCCCTCAGTGAAACTCTCGGTTCTACAAGACAACAATACGAACAGACCATCATGGGCTATTGTCTTTCACCATGGGACTACCTGGTCCCTGGGGGGACATTTTGGTAGCATTCTGCCTTCTACCTGCAATATGTCAAACATACCCATCCTACCAGTCGCGACAACCAAAACTGACTGCAGGCGTTGCTGAGGGTCCCCTGAGAACAACATGGCCAGGGCTGGGAGCACTGCCCCGGGCAGAGTTTTTATGTCAGGAGAAACAAGCTTGGAAAAAAAAAAAAGCCTGCCTTTCCCCTTTATCCAATTATTTATTCTTTAGCAATTTATCTTAAGGAAATAGTCAAAAGTGCAGACAGAGATTTATATGCCCAGATAGCTGCTGCTGCATTATTTATGATTAGGAAAACATTGAAAACAGCTTAATATTCTTTAATAAGAATGTCTGGGGAAAATCATAGGATGGGCTGTCTTTTCTACATTAAAAAAAATCCTTTTGAGAAATATTTAGTGGCCCAGAATTGGTATTATATATAACTACATATGTAAGTTAGTATCTTGGGATACTAGATATATGCTATATAGCATGATATTACTCAGAGAGAGAGAGAGAGAGAGAGAGATCCAGAGTTGTAATAATGTAAGCAAACAAGCATGATATTATGGTCCCGAAAGTCTTTCATCATTTTATGTATCTGAGCCCTTGCTCCCAAACTGGTGGTGCTGTTTTGGGAGGTTGCCAAACCTTTAAGATGTGAGGGGTCACTGGAGGAAGTGGCTCACAGGGAGTGAAACATAGAGGTTATAACCTGGGCCTGGTTCTGCTTCGTGGTGTGAGGCGATACAGGCATGTCACACTATAAACTCAAACCTCTGTGCACCATGCGGCCCTCCGCCATGGCTACTCTGCTCTAGTGGACTGCGCCTTCTGAGCCGTGATCTGAAACAAAGATCTCCAGTTAGGTCACAGCAGTGGCTTCACTGGGATGACAATCTGGTCTCACATGGCTTGGGAAGGTGAGACTCGCGGCCACCCACAGTGAAGACAATGTGGCATGCCTGGCAGATGGAATTCATGAAGGCCTGTGTCACAAGGAACTTGGGACCTTTGCTCAGGCTGAGTCTGCCTTGGTACCATCCCTACTTGCTGAAGGATGCCTCATTCATGAGGAAAAAACAGTGGGTGGTTTGTGGCCCCCTTTCCCCACTGGCATCCTTCCCCCAAACAACTTGTTAGAACTGAGATATCTGTTAAGAATGGCAAGAAGGTGGCACCAGAGAGGTCGCTCAGCATTTAAGGCTACTGGCTACTCTTCCTGAGGACCTGCGTTCAATTCCCAGCAGCCACACTGGCCTACAACTATCTATAACTCCAGTTCCAGGGGATGTGATGTCTTCTGACCTTCACAGGTACTGCATGCGTATGGCATCCACCATACATTCAGGACCATAAAGATAGATAGATAGATAGATAGATAGATAGATAGATAGATACATAGATGATTCGCTAGGGATATAGTTAAACTGATAAAATACCTGCCTAGTATGTATGAGTTCAATCCTGAGCTCTATTTAAACTGGCCACGATGGCACATACTTGTAATGCTAACACTTAAAAGTTAGAAGATCATAGTTCAAGATTCTCCTTAGCTGCACTGAGAGTTTGGGACCAGTTCAGGTTGCATGGGACTCTGCCAGGAAAAGAAAAATAAACAAAAAAATAAATTCATGTGTCTAGGAAATAGACAATACAGTTATTTTTCTTAAACAACCTTTACAATAAGATAAAACAAAGACACAGTTACAAATGCCTGTCATGCCATGCACAGAGCTTTTTTCCAAGCAGATGTTCAACAAAGGATTCTGTTTCCTTCATAGATATGCAGACAGTATTTCAGTGTGGACAGAGGCTAATGGTGCGATGCCTCTTTCCAGGGTAATGTTGTTTTATGGTTGCCTTTGCCTGCACCGCCTGTGTGACTTTTTGCTGTGTATGATACAGCAGCCTGCTGCTGCTTCTTCTGTCTCAGACTAACGCCTACCTTAAGGCACAAGGCCACACTCACGTGCAGTTAGGCACACACAAGATTAAGAGGGCAGAAGCGGGTTTTGGTAGTGCAATCACCAGCCGAGAAGACAGATTCCCAGAGCGTACTGAGGCACAGGACCCGTGCTGCTCCTGATGCTGGCCGGTGGTTCTGCTTGCACCAGGATCATGAGACACACCTGCCGAAACAGAGATGAGGGGCTTCCAGGGAGATGGCTCACTCAGTAAAGGGCTGCCCATAGAAGTCCCATCCCAGCCCTCAGCATGGCCATCACCTTACTGATCCTTTCTGTTGCTCGAGTTCTGACTCCACTTAGATATGCTTTTGCTGACTGTTTCCACAGGCACTTTGCTTGTCCAGTTCCTGACTGTAGTACCAGTGTGTGTATATACAGCTGCTTGGACGTCTTTGGAATTCAGTCCTATATTTTATTTCTCACTTTATTTCTTTCTTGGCTTCAGTCACATTTTCTTACTTCATAGTAAGCCTAATAATTTTTGACTGAATAACAAATATTGTGATTTTCATTGAATACCAGGCCTTTTGTTCTCCTTAAAGAGTATTGGTTACTGTTCTGGAAAGTGGTTACATTTTTTATGAGTCAAGTCAAACCATCTCAAGTGGATGACTTTAGGTTGAGGGTTCTTAGCCTTATAGTAGGCATATTTTCACTGGTGAGTCTTTGGGGATATTGTGTGTGCATAGTAGGGTGTTTGTTTGTTTGTAGACAAATATCACTATGTAGCTCTGGCTGGCCTGGAACTTTCTATGTAGACTAGGCTGGCCTCAGATTCAACGAGATCCACCGTCTCTCTGCCTCTCTAGTGCTGGGATTAATTGCCACCATGCCCAGCTGTAGTCTAGGATGTTTAAAAGATTCTGCTCTACCTACTTGCTGTGAGAGTAACCCCCTGAGCTGTGACAGCCCAAATTACAGGCAAACTTTGCCAATTGCCATTCAGCTAAGAGGCTTCGCTCTTGGATTGATTTAGCTCCGTCCCCATTTCCCATTATTTCCTGTGTGTTCAGTGTGGCCAAGTGAGACCTGCTGTCAACGAATCATCTTTCCACTCTCTGGTGATAGCTTTCCTCTAGTGCTGTCAAGTGTCTGGTCTCACAGGGATTGACATCATGTGTTCCTGGCTTGGTATTTCAGGTACTCTAGATTTCTGGAGGTTTTTAAGTAGCTTCATCCTTGGGTGCTCTACCCTAAAATGCTAGGAAAGCCTGTCTACACTCTGACACCCAATCACCAACTCTGCTGTCCCAGCAGAAGATCTGATTTGGTTCTTTGCCTCTGCAATGCAGCTGGTAAATTTCCTTGGGCAGAAAGGTGTCAACTCATCTGAGAGGAAGAAGGGTCCAAAGGCAGGATTGACAATGATTTTGTATGATGGAAGGTGTTTCTAGCATACGTGCTCCCCTTAGAAGGCAGCTACGAGGGAGCACTTGGTTGCTCAGGTGCAGACCTCTGTCCTTGGCCGTGACATGTCCATTGCCATCTGAAAGTCAGAGTGGCTCTGCTTGTCTGCATGAAACCCTCTTAAGAGCAGCCCACATATATTCCCTAATTGGGACTGGGTGGGGAGGTCATCAGACCCTCATGAGATTCCAGACATTCACTCCTACCTGTAGCTGAAGTTGCACGCAATCTTGTCCCTTCGACAGAGGCGAGGGACACCAGTGATATAATTATCGTGTGTCTGCAGTGCTGGAGGGGAGTTTTGGTGACACAGGTGCCTGAGTCATCCATTTTCTTGTAAGTCACCACAACAAGCGCAGTGATTCATCAAGTCAGACATGGGTGGGATAATTTCTTAGGTCTGTTGTTGTTGTCTCTACTGGGGTAAACGGAAATAGATTTCCCAGAATATAAAATAATTAAATCACTACTTTCAAGTGAAGCTAGAAGTTTAGATGTTGGGGTAAACCCTAAACTTTAGATGTTGGCAGTGAATTTGGTCTTGATCTAAATAAAATCATGCTTGAGCAAAATTTAGAATGAAGGCATGCAATTGTGGCCAATTATTCTTTCTTACAATGCCTGTCTTCTATTTTTTCCCATATTAAAAGTATGCTCTTTGCCACAGTAGTTTTATTATGTCATATAAAACATAGGCTTCCTCCCAGTGACTCTGCAATCCGTGGGACAGAAGCCGTGCTGATTTTATTAATCTCTGTACCTCTGGTGCTTGGCATGCATTCAACTCTGGCAATACAATTCCTATGTTATATACCTGACTCAGCACAGTTTTCATAAAGCTAAAGGCCGTCTCTAACAAGATCACCCTCATGTTGACAGCAGTGAGAGCTCTGTTCCTCGGCCACCCATCATTCTGACCGACTGGTTCCAGATGAAGGGTCTCCACCGTTTCCTAGTGTTCTATAATTAGCTGGAATGACCCACAGAACTCAGGAAAGTGCTATGCTAACAGTTCTAGTTTTATTATAAGGAAGAAGAGACCCATCGGATAAACTCCAGAAAGGTTCCCAACGTGGAACTTGTATGTCATTGACCTCCAGAGCCAGGCTGTGACAGCTATGTTACATGGTGATTTATAATCAACAACAGTGCTTTGGTGCTCGGAATTTCTAGAGGATTCCTTCTGGAGGCATGAGCGTTGACTCATTGGCCATGAGGTTGCAATGAATCTCCAGCTTCCTTGGCTTGTTCCCTGAACATTGTGCTGACATGTGGCTCATTGCCTAGGCCTCCAATCACAAGTTAGGCCTTTCTAGTACAGTCTGTTCCTACACAGAAGCCGTGGAGAATCCTAACACCCCTCAGCTCATCACACAAAGTCGTGTGTAGCCAGGAGCCCACCATGAATGGTAGACGTCCTTGTCATTTGAGGCACTGCAAGGTTTAGAGGCTTTCTCCTGAAAACCTAGGAGATCAGATTCTTCCTTAGTTTCAAAAAATTTTTAAAAATGTATTTTTTGTTTACATGCATTTACTGTATTTTGATCATATCATCTCTTATCTCTCTCTCTCATTCTCTCTTCTTCCAAACATTTTCTCCTCCTACATTAATGAGAGGCTATGGGAATTCTTATATAACAGCCCTCAATAAAAAGTAATTAACAGTGAATATAGAGTGAATAAGCAAATGGGATGTCATGGAGACTCTTCGGATCTTTTCTAAATCTGATGTGAAGTCATTGATGTCATGAGGTCACTGATGTTGACAATAACAGGAGCAGCAATCATTAGGGCTCTTGTGCTCTTATGCCTTGGTGTCCACTGGGACTATTCAAAAGTGTGTGTGTGTGTGGGGGGGGAGGTTCTTTCCTTCCAGGGGCTCAGGAAGGTTGTATTTCCCTACCTTCTCAGAATTTTGGCATTGCTAGATGACATGTTTTGACCAAAAAAAGTGATGAGCAGCACCCATCTCAGTCACTTCTGGGAGAATCTTTAAAAAACATCTGATGTCTGCTGCATCCCCTTCTCATGGTCCGATATGTGTGTATTAAGAAGCTAATGACCCAATCTGGTCGAGAAACATGAATAAGAAATAAACCTTTGCTGAGTTAAAAACACCAAGATGTGGGGATTGTTTATTACTGAAATGTAACCGAGCACATTTTTGACTAGCATAAACTTTGTGCATGCATTATTAAACCATTATTATCATTTAATACTTCCTATAATCTGTGAGGGCATCAGTATTCATAGCCTCATTATTACAGATGAGGAAGATGAAACGATGACAAATTATGCAGGCTGTTTGAATTCACACCATTAGTAAGAGCAGGGCTAAAGTCAAGGCATTATCTCAACATGTAAGTAAAGAAGACCCAGGAACAGCACTGAGGCCAGGGGACAGTGCCCCTGAGACTTGTGTGTAATAATGACTTTTTTATTTTATTGCTGGTTCGTTTGTTCATTTGTTTGAGACAGGGTCTCAGGTAGCCCAGGTTGGCCTTGAACTCCCTGTATAGTCAAGGATGACCTTGTACTTCTGGTTTTCTTGTGTCTGCCTCCTGAGTGTTGGAATGGGGTTAGAGTTTTGAGACACTGGCTTGGGCTGTCCATTGCAGGCTCGGAGGACGACAGAGCCTGGGAACATGTCTGGATGAGCTTTGCACATCTTGCGTTATGGAATGTGTGGAAAATTTTAATTGTTGGTGGCTCTTAAGAGCAAACACGGAATAGTCTAGGGGACTCCTTCATGCCACATGGAAAATCTTTTATGTTGCCTTGGCATTTGAGGGACTAAATGTCTAAATGAACGAATAGCTGCTACAGGTGATTGGGTTGGAATTTAAATGGCAATGAGGAGGGACCAGAGCTGGCGACAAAAGAGTAGCTATTTGGGTCTCTCCTGGCTCTGGCAATCCTTTGAATACTTAATTGGATTTTCTGTCAAGCGTCTTTTATTGTGTCCTGAAGTTTGACTGAGAAGCAAATTCATCAAATATGTTCATGGGTCATAAACAGTCGCATCTGGATTCAGCAGAGGCCTCTGAAGGAGGGCGGGGTGGAGCAGCTTGGAATGCTTTTAGAGAGGAGAAGGTGCCTGCCTGTTCTAGCAGCTTCCTGCCTCTCTGGCCTCCTGGCTCCTGTTCAAGCTCAGGCCTGCATTGCTCTTACACACACATACAGACACACACACACACACACACACACACACACACACACACACTGCCATCGGCTTTTCAGTCCTTTCCTTGCCTGTAAGGTGGCTGTGTGGTCATGTAAGAATAGGTCACATCAGGTTTGTTTTAACATTTGTATGTGTATCGATGCCCATTTGCGACAATTTGGTTAGTTTGGCCAGGCCGCTTGCTCCTGGCCTCCTGTCTCCGCCTGTGCTGGGACTTACAGAGCTGTTGGGGATCTAAACACTAGTCTTCAATTCCTGCGGGAATACTTTAATTTTGTCTGTCTGTCTGTCTGTCTATCCAGCGTTATTTTTGCATGTCAAGTGATTCACACACCATTTTACCCCAGTCAACATAACACATCTTGAACCACCTTCTGAAGAAGGGTTCAGTTTTTCATGCAGAAAACAACTTTACTGGTTATTATTGGTTTTAACTGTCAGCTGGGTACAACCTAAAATCACTTAGTGTGTTGCCTAGTTTTGACACAGGCTAGAGTCATTTGAGAGGAGGGAGCCTCTTGAGAGAGTTGAGAAAATGCCTCCATGAGATCGGCCTGGAGGCAAGGCTGTAGAGCATTTTCTTAATTGGTGATTGCTGGGGGAGGGCCTAGCCCAGTGTGGGTGGTGCCATCCCTGGGCTGGTGGTCCTGCGTTCTCTAAGAAAGCAGGCTGATCAAGCCATAAGGCACAAGCCAGTAAGGAGCCCCCTCCATGCCTCTGCATCAGCTCCTGCCTCCAGGTTCTAGCCCTGTTTGTGTTCCTGTTTTGACTTCTTTCAATGATGAAGAGTGATGTGGAAGTGTAAGCTAAAGAAACCCTTTCCTCCCCAATTTGCTTTTGGTCTTGGCATTTCATCATAGCAATTGCAACCCTAACTAAACAGAAGTTGGTATCAAGATGATGGGGGTACTGCTGTGTTGGACTTGACCATGTTGTTTTGGGGAGGAGTGTGGGAGGACTTTGGAACTTTGGGCCAAAAGAGCCATTGAGTGTTCAGAGTTTGTTGGGCTGTTCTGTAGGAGCCTGGAAGATAAGAATGTTGAGAGCAGTGCACAGAATGGAGGCCTGGCTTGTGCAGTGTCAGTGAGAAGCAAAAACTCTGCTAGGCCTTTTGGTGTGAAGAATCTGTGGTTCTGGTCAACTGGGGCTGAAGAATCGGCTGTGATTAACAAGAGACCAGAACCACTAAAGTGAAACCCTTGCTTTGCTGGGAGAGAAGATGCTGGTCAGCTGGGGCTGAGTGATCAGCTGTGGTTAATTAGAGACCAGAATCATTGAAACAAAGTCTTCTGGGAAGAGTTTGCTCAGGGACAGCACACAGACGCTTGTGTTCCAGCGGCAGCTGAGGTGCCTCCTTCTGGTGGCTAAACTTGGTTAAGAGTCATCCAGGTGGTGCTGATCTTGAAGACGTGAAGGGTCGTGGAGAACAGTTGAGCCTCTGCACTGTGGTAGGGCTGGAGTTCCTAAAGAGAACCCAGGAGAGCATATTTGTGAAGGTGCAGCCCGGCTGTAGCAAGGAACCCCGAAATTTTTGGAGATACCAATATTATGGATGACTTTAAACAACCATGACCAAGAAGAGCAGCAGCAGTGATGTGGAGCCGGCCAGAGCCTGAAAGACAAGCCGTGGGTGCTGCAGAGGGCAGAGCTGGAGAAGTGACCCAAGCCTTTTGGAGGAGCCCAGAAAACTGTGAGTGAATCCCAGACATTAGGCATTGAGTTATTTACACTGTTGGAGTTTGGTTTTTCTTTGTTCATACTGTGACTATGTCCTGCTTTTCCCCTCTTAAAGTGAGAAAGTATTTACTTTTGATTTTTCGGGAGCCCACAGTTGAGAGCCTTTGAACTTTTAAAGATGTTTTGGCATTTTATAAATACCTTGAATTTTAAAAGAGACTGACTGAATTTTTAAGTGTTTGAATTTTTGACCGGACTTGAAAGTTTGGAATGTTTATATTGTAATGTTGATATTCAAGTGTGATCTTAGGGAAGAGCAAGAAAGAAAAGTTTATGGCTTAACAGTGATGCGTTTGTGTGTCAAGATGACAAGGAATCAATTGTACTAGCTACTTTTATGTCAACTTGACACAAGGTATTTATCTGAAATGAGGGAACCTCAATTGAGAAAATGCCTCCAACATAAGGTCTGGCTGTAGGGTATGTTCCTAATTAGCCAATGATGGGGGCTGATGGTCTATCAGAAAGCAGGCTGAGCAAGCCATGAGGAGCAAGCCAGTAAGCAGCACCCCTCCACGGCCTCTGCATCAGCTCCTGCCTCCAGGTTCCTGCACTGTTTGAGTTCCTGTCCTGACTTCTTTCAGTGATGTGATGGAAGCGTAAACCAAATAAACCCTTTCTCCCAACATGCTTTGGGTCATGGTGTTGCATCACAGCAATAGAACCCCTGTCTAGGACACTTAGGGAGAAAGTCTTTATGAGGAATTATCTAGATCGTGTCAACCTATGGGCGTGTCTGTGGGGCTTGTTTTGATTGTTAAAGGAGGTGGGAAGATCCCTGCTGAGTGTGGATGGCAGCATTTCAGCTGAAATAATCTAAGAGTGAAGAAAACTGGCTGAGCAGATGAGCCGCAAATGAAGGTTCCTATTTTCTCTTTTTGCTCTTGATGGGATGTGACTAGCTGCTTGAATCCTGCCTTGACTTCCCTGCAATGATGGGCTAGTGTCCAGAATTTTAAGTCAAATGAACCCTTCCTCTCCAAAGTTGCTTTGGCCCTGATGTTTTATCACAGCAGGGGCCGTGAATGAGAGCAGGGCCTTGGCTGTTTAGCAGTATCTGTCTCCTGCCATGTTCATTTAGGATTATCACCATCCATACAGAGCATGCGCATTGTTCTGAATTATTTAACCCCACTTGGTCAAGCTGAAGCGATGACAGCAGCTTCTGGTGGAGAACACTCAGCTCTCTAGAAATTACTGGACTTGGCACGGCTTCAATGCATTGGTTTTCTTTCAGCGAGCGAAGTTGTCTATTTTATTTCTCAACAATTCGGAAATAATTTGAAATTTCTCTTTCTGACTAGCCTGTTTCAAAAGAGATTGGGACCGGGGGTGTGGGAGGTGTTCAGCCTGTAAAGCACTTGCCTTGCTAGCAGGGGGACCTGGGTTTGGGTCCCCAGCACCCATATAAACAAACAAGAGTGACAGAGCGTGCCTGCAACCTCAGGAGTGGGGAGCCTGGAGATGGGAGGAGTCTTTGTCTCTGTCTCTCTCTTACACATGCACACACAGATCAGGTAGAAATGGGATGTATACGTTCTATGGGTTGAATGTGAGGAGTGTCCTCCTAAGGTACTTTTGCTGACATCTGGCCCCTCGGGATAGTGACACTATGGATGGTGATACACTGGTCATTACATCCGAGCCTAAACAGGACAGGGAAGGTAGAGTCAAAATTCACTTGTTTAAATGGTAGTAATTTTATTCACCAGTGACTTATGAAATATAGGCAGAGTCATCCAAACAATAAGGAAACATCCCTGGGCCCTTAGAAACATAAATTACATGCTCGGCATCTTGAATGTAAAATGCGTTGTATTCCTCTTTGGATGCAGATAACAGTTAATGGTGACAAGGGCGTAGCAGGCGTAATGTAATTTCCCCTCTGGAAGTATGTCTTGGAAATCATGAAGCTATTTCTGGTTCAAAAGGATGACTTTCCAAGAATTAACTTAAAGAGCTTCCCGAGCCAGAGCAGCACAGAACAGAACAACATAAAAACAAGACAAACCCCTCCGAGGGAATGAGTTCATTTGTTTTCCTTTGAAAAGGAAACTCCATGGTCCCCGTTAGTCCTTCGATTTGCTGAGAAAATGATTTTGCTTGTAGAATGGGTGGAATAATAGCCTCTCATGAGTGGAGTGACCTCCTGCAATACCCACAGTGCCTCTCTCCTCGCTGCGTCTTCCCAGCGCACTCTCCCAGGCTGTAGTGTAAGACCTGGGGTCTCACAGCTCAGGAGTTCAAGATCGCGCCCTTCCCAGAAACTCCCCCAGACCAAGACTCATTGCAAAAGCAAGAGGTTTATTAACCATTGCGCAATGGGGTCACCCTTGCTGGTCAGCAAAGAGTGGTACCCAGAGACAAAGGCCTTTAGGTTTTTAAAAGAAAAATTGCGGGAGATTTGAAGTTGCAGTCTTGGCAATTTAGGATTGGATGAGGAAGCTATAAAGTAAGATAATTGGTTAGTCTTAGGTGCTCAAGCTTGGCCAGTCCTGCCAAGTGTGGATGCAGCTGCAATTTAAGGTGGGGGTGGCTAGCTCATCCTTGTAGATTAGGGGCTGCGGACTTTTGGCTGCAAGTCAAAAGCTACTCAGAAGAAGTCTGCGTTCGTTGCTAAGAAATGCTATCTCAAAGACAAGGGTCTGGTCCTTTTTTTTTTTGCTGAGTGAAGGTCATTGCTTGCTTGCCTTTTTTTATATCTGTCCTCACAGGGTCACACTCCTCCATTCTCTGGAAAGGTACTAAGTGGCTTTAGCTTAACCTGAACCTAAAACTCAAAGATATAGGCTTTAGAAGACATACAGGTTACAAAGTTAGTCTAAGCCTTTCATTAGGAGGTAGTTTTAGTCCTGTTTTTGGACAGTCCATCTGAAGGCCAGAGAGGCTATTTGTAAATTATAGAACCTTAAGGCCTTCCAACAGTAACTACCCCCTTCCAGTGAGGCCTCACCTCCTAAAGGTTCCACAACTAGCCCAAACAGTGCCAGCAGCTAGGGTCCAAGTGTGCAAACACATGTGCCTCAAACACATGGGGCACAACTCTTATTTAGACCCTAGTGGATATGATAACAGCATGGGTCTGTCAGAGAAAATATAAGGTCTACATTTGGCCCAAGGGCTTTGAAATGTGCTCCCCGTGATAACTATAGACATAGTTTGTAGACTGTCTGAGGTTCTGAGCTCTCTCACAGAGATCTACCTGCCTCTGCCTCCCAGAGTTTTGGGACTATAGGCATGTGGCACCATGCCTGGCTAATACAGAGACCCACAACTGACCAACACAAAGAGAATAAGACCCTGAGCTCAAAATGGAACATCTCTATGACGAGTCTCAGAGGCCATCACTGAAGAGGGCGTGGGAAGAGCAAAGGTAGTGGACATATGCAGAGAAGCCGTCTTTGCTGGATATGCCAGGGCCAGGGGCACTGCATGTGGACTCACAGCGGTTGTGGCTGCGTGTACAGAACCTGCAGAAGGTCAATGTCCCAGCATGGACAGGGAAGGGCTCGTGAGGTCCCACTTCTAAGTAAGGAGACATTGGCAACTGATGACTGCCAGGGGAAGGAGAATCGATCTCCATCAGGACCGTGGCTCCAGCAGATGCTCCTGTACCCATGCGGATACAGGCAACCATAACATGGTGGGGGGGGGGGGAAGCACACATGAAGTGGGGTGGAGAAATGGTGGTGAGGTAGATGAGGGAGAAATTAGAGGGGGAGGGAATTGGGGTATATTTGATCAAAACACATTATATGCATGCAAGAAATCTTCAAACAATTTTTTTTAAAAAGCCCCTATTTTATTTCAAGCCTCCTTGCCATCAGGAGCTTAATTTCAAATATGTGTAAACATAAGTAGTAGATTCCTTTCTCCATTCAATTCTAATTGTTACCCAAGGGGATTATTAATTTGCTGCTTAATGCTTCGAGCAAGTTTTTTTTTTTAAATCACTTTTTGGGGGTACCCTCCATGGAGCAGGCTCTGTGCTCTGTCTGCTAGTCAGTCAGGTACCCTGGTGGCCTCCAGTTCCTTGTGTGCACAGTGGGAGGAGCAGAGCCTGTGGAACTGATCTGTGGTTTTGTTGTAGAAATCTGTGAGCCATAGATCCTGTTCATCAGCGTGATGTTGGGCTGATTTTCCCTATTAAAGTTCTGGCTACTCTTAAGAGCTTGTTATTTTAAAAGCCACCTCATGTGCGCTGGTTACAAAGTGTAATAACACCAACATGCTTCCTGTAGTGGATGTCCTAGTCTCATTTCTGTTGTTGTGGTAAAAAGCAACTTGGGGGTAAAAGGGCTTATGTCACCTTACAGGTTATATTCTGTCAAATGACTGCAGGACTGCAGGCTTGCTCATCTCCTGAGGCCTTCCCTGTAGGGGTGGGGCTGGAGGTGGATTAGCCCATGCTCTCACACAGTTGATTCCATTGTTCTCTCTCTCTACTACAGCCCTACAAAGAGAACCTACCCGAGTCAGTCTGTGATTCTCAGGGAAGCCAGAGCAAAGCCTGAGGCAGGAGCTTGAGCCACAAACAATGGAGGAAGGCTGCTTCCTGGCTTGCTACCCTAGCTCACACAGCTACCTTTGTTACACTGCCCAGACATGCTAGCCTAGGGATGGTACCGCCCATGGTGGGCCAGACTCTCCTACGTTAATTAGAAAACAGGCGTTTGCAGAGGTGCTGCTGTTTTCTCCTCTCCTCATCTGTCTTCTTCATCTGCTTGCTCCCTTTTGAGGAGGAAACAGTTTTAGTTGTTTAGCAGACCCTGTGCCTTTTGCTGGGCCCAGGGAGGACACTGGAAAGGGGAGGTGTGGGACATGAAGGTCTCATTACTTCCATCAGAAAAGCAGGAGTTTCAGGGTTTGAAACTGGGGTTCAAGAGGGACACTGAGACAGAGTGTGCTTTTGAGTAAGGCATGCAGTAAGGAGATTCTTAATAGCCTGGAAAGACAGTGGGCCAGGGTCTCTGGGGAGAATGCAGGACCGCAAAGCAGAGTGAGACTCCAGAGAATGGAGAGGTCTCACATCTTGTCAATGATGAGTAGGCCACAGTGAGGAGCTGTGGACAGGTTGTCTCTGACTCCCAGACAGCAGGGGACACAAAGGTCCAACCCTTCATTTGTGTCCAGGGTGTCCCAATGGGATGTGTTTCGTGTGGGCCCTGCTTGCCAAAGAGAAGTGAGAGTCACAGACTGACTCGGGCAGGTTCCCTTCGTATGGCTCGAGTAGAGAGAACTACAAAGCAGCTGTGTGAGGGGACAGAGCAAGTGGCTGCTTTGGGAGAGCATGGCCAAATCAGCTCCAGCCCCACCTCTAATGGGGAAGCCTTAGATGAGCAAGCCTACAGACGGCTGAGGACCAGGAGAGAAACAGAAGGGCAGACGCTGCAATGGATTCTCCCGGGAGGGACAATGGCTGTGTGGCCCTTGCTGTGTCGTGCCTCATCATGCTGTGCAAAGCCCACTACCTCAGCTTTTCATAAGTGTTTCAAAACTCGGGTTGTCTGGTTCCCAAAGGGACATCCTGTTGGTGTTTCGTTCTTTCCTCTTTGTACTCACTTTGGGGAGGTTAACAGCCTTCCTGTACAGAGGACAGAGATACATATTCATTTCTTCAGCTTTCCTAGTCCTTATTTTTCACAATTTAGCTGTGCTTCATGCATATTCTATATCTTACTGATTTGAATCAATTTTATCCAAAATTCATTGTTAGATGTCTTCTATTTTTGCTACTCTTGTCAAGGGTAGCATCCCTTCTATGACATTTCCTGAGAGTGTGCTGCCTCTCTGTAGGCACACCATCTGTTTTCTCTGTGTTGTCATCGCACCCAGCGCCTCCCCATTAATAAACATCTATGCCCTACCTGTTTTTTTGTTGTTTGAGGTTGGTTGAGTCGCTGAGAAGTTCTGGGAATGCAAGCATATTACTTGCAGATAATATTGTTTCCTCTTATCTGTTTTTTTTTTTTAAATAAATTCATTGTCCTAGATAATTGCATTGGCCAGGATCTCTGTAAAAATGTCAAAGGCTGCAGGGCAATGACATCATGGAAGTTTTCCTGACGGCACAGTGAAGATACATTGTAATTCTCTGCCTGTGGAGTGTGTCTACCCAGAGCCCTACAATGTTGATTGACAGAGAGCTGTTTTTCTGTTGGTACAAACCGTCCTCTTTCCTGTTGGTACAAAACGTCCCATCCTGAGAAACTTCTCAGGCCCAGACAAACATGGAGCACAGAGGACAGGAGTCATGTCTGATCATTCTTCAACCTCTCTGGAGATAATTAAAAAGGTCCATTTTATTGGTGTGATTGATGGCCTGGATATGTTTAATAATACCAGGTCCTTTTCCTTTACCTTGCGTTTTGTCACAGTGATATGAAGCTGACTCACACACTTTTTTTTCTCCTACTAAAGTTTCTTTTTCTGGCATTCCCTTGCCCTCGGAGGAACACAAATTCCTATGAATCGCAGGTGCGGGTGTTAAAGTCCCTTCCGGCTGCAGGGCGTGGCCGGCACACCCTGCCCTCCTCCTAGGGGCGTGGCTTCTCTCCCAGAGACCCTTTACTATGTAAGCAGACATCTTGGTTCTGTAGCCCCCCTTTTTATGTTCTTTCTCCCCCTTTAGCTCCTTCTTGCCCTCTGTCTTCCTTCTCCCTCCTATGCTCGAGCTCCTTCCCCCTCCCTCGATGATCCCAATAAACCTGCATTTATAGAATATAGCTTCGTCTCTCCATTAGCTCATTCTGTTTTATTTGAGCAATCGACAGGAATTACTGGGATAGGCATAAACTACCCGTGAGTCTATGCCAAGCAGCTTTGAGGGTAAGGACACTGTGTAAGCATAACTGTTTGATTCTCCTCTTCCTGTTTTGCTTATCTGTAGTCTAAACCTAAGGAAAAGAAAAAAGAATGGCTTCTTTACCAATGTGCAGTGGGGGCCGTGTGACTGAGGCAGGAAGGGAAGGGAGGGTGCTGAGTAGCTCTGCCCTGCTGTAACCCTCTGGGCTCCTTTGGCAGAAGAATGCTTGAAGGCATCCTCTGGACCGCTCTTGCTTCATCTGAGATTGTACTCACCCATTCCTCACTGCTTAGAAGCATCGCTTCTCTGTCTACTGGGCTGCGGGCCCCTCTGCTGCTCCTTCTCTGGGAGATCATCCTGGTGGTTTCATGGCCTAGGAAAGAGAGATCACCCATAGCCCCAGAGCTATGATCCCAGTCAGACCTCAGCTAGAAGGTGGGACCAAGTCACCTCCCTAGCACTTACACAGTCTTCACCTTCCCCAGTAGAACTCACCAGGCCAGGCCTGAGCTCCCATTCACCCCTCTTGTAGGGACAGACACCACAGCCTTACAGCCATCCCAGGTTGAGACCCGTTAAGTCATCCCTCGTGCCACCGTCCTCCTTATCCTTCCTTCTATGAACTCGGCACCATGGACTCCACCCTTCTTTCTTCCTTCCTCCTATGTCTCCACCCAACACAAACCAAATCTACCACTTTTCTGGATGCCTAAACAACCTCATGCTCATCCCCCTGCAGTCTCTACCTGCCTTCAGGTCTACCTTCCTTCTTCTTTATTAATTAATTTTTTATTTATTACAATTTATTCACTTTATATCCCAGTGGTAGCCCTCTTCCTTGTCCCCTCCCAATTCCACCTCCCTCTCTCAACTCCTCCTATGCCTCTCCACAAGTCCACTGATAGGGGAGGTCTTCCTCCTTCCATATGACCCTAGCCTATCAGGTCTCATCAGGACTGGCTACATTGTCTTCCTCTGTGGCCTGGTAAGGCTGCTTCCCCATCAGGGGGAGGTGATCAAAGAGCCAGCCACTGAGTTCATATCAGAGACTGTTCCCCTTACTAGGGAGCCTATTTGTACACTGAGCTGCCATGGGCTACATCTGTGCAGGTGTTCTAGGTTAACTCCATGGATAGTCCTTGGTTGCAGTATCAGTCTCAGAAAAGACCCCTGGGCCCAGATATTTTGGTTCTGTTGTTCTTGTGGAGCTTCTATCCCTTCCAGGTCTTTCTATCTTCCCCTTCTTTCATAAGATTCCCTGCACTCTGCCCAAAGTTTGGCTATGAGTCTCAGCATTTCCTTTAATACCCTGCTGAGTAGAGTCTTTCAGAGGCCCTCTATGGTAGGCTCCTGTCCTGTTCACTGTTTTCTCCGTCTTCCAATGCCTATCCCATTTGCCTTTCTGATAAGGATTGAGCATCTTACCCAGGGTCCTCCTCCTTGCTTAGCTTCTGTAGGTATACAGATTTTAGTATGGTTATCCTATATTATATGTCTAATATCCACTTATAAGTGAGTATATACCATGTGTGTCTTTCTGCTTCTGGGATACCTCACTCAGGATGATCTTTTCTAGTTCCCACCATTTGCCTGCAAATTTCATGATTTCCTTCCTTTTAATAGCTGAGTAGTATTCCTTTGTGTAAATGTACCACAATTTCTGTATCCATTCCTCAAATGAGGGCCATCTGGGTTGTTTCCAGATTCTGGAAACTGCTACAAGTGTGGTTGAGCAAATGTCCTTGTTGTATACTTGAGCATATTTTGGATATATGCTAGGAGTGGAAGTTAAACAGCAACAAACCAAGTAATCCAATTAAAAATGGGGTACAAAGCTAAACGGAGAATTCTCAATAGAGGAATATCGAAAGGCAGAGAAACACTTAAAGAAATGCTCAACATCCTTAGCCATCAGGGAAATGCAAATCAAAATGACCCTGAGATTTCACCTTACACCCATCAGAATGGCTAAGATCAAAAACTCAAATGACAACACATACTGGAAAGATGTGGAGAAAGGGGAACCCTACTCCATTGCTAGTGGGAATGTAAACTTGTACAACCACTTTGGAAATCAGTCTGGCACTTTCTCAGACAATTAGGAATAGTGCTTCCTCTACCTTCCTTCTTCATCTTGGGTCAGAGCTTACTTTAGCTGAGAACAAGCATGAGGAAGCTGTGCCCCGATGGAACTGAAAGACCAGCCCACCTCCTTCCCCTGTATTACCACTCTGACTGTTAGCTTCCTGGAAAATAAGGAACGAACCCCAGGCAAAATCTGATCCTGTCACTGGGGACAACGGACAGTTTGAAGTAGAGAAGAATAAGTGCCAACCCTAACACACGCAGAGATGCCAACTGCTGTGCTGACGGTTGCACAGCGCTCTCCAGAACATGGGTGGCTGTGTATCCTTGATGACTCATGGAGTGGAGGTCCATCCTGAGCGTGGACAGGGCAGGTGCCCAGCGCACTTTGCAGGGTTGGTGATGCTTGAAGCCTTAGCGCCAAGTGTCCCTGAGCTGAGAGGAGAAAGAATCCCTGAGAAACAAACTTTCCTTTCCTAGGGAGGGCTGGGTAAAGAGTGAACCCAGAAACTAGGAACAGACACTGGAAGCTGGAGGGGAATATGAATGAAGAAACATGGGGAGGAGAGGAAAAGAGACGGGGAGAGGGGAAGGGAGGGAGGGAGGGGATAGTGAAAGGAGGGAATGGAGGAGAGGGGGTAGAATTGAAGTGGAGAGTTGGAGAGTGGAGAAGGGTAAGAGGGGAGAGAGTGGGGAGGGAGGGGAGAGAGATGGTTGTGAATTTAAGTGGGAAAAGAATAAGAGGGGGAGGGAGGAGAGAGAAAAGAGGGGGATGAAGTGAGAAGAAGAGAAGAAAGTGAATGAGAGGGATGGGAGGAAAAAGGAAGGAGGGGAAAAAGGAAGGGGCTGGGAATGAAGGGAAGAGGAGGGAGATGAGATATAAGGAAAAGGAAGGGAGAGCACCTGGGAGGACTTGGTTTTCTGAATCCAAGAACTGCAGGTTATTATTATCTAAGCACCTCAGACAGGAGCATGAATTGGACAGTTGGAACTGTCAGGGAAGAGCAAGGCTGAGGCAAGCATGATTCCAGAGGTGGGTCTTGCCTCGCTGCCTGGGAAGGCAATTACCCTTGGCAGAGCATCTGCTGTGAATTGGAGCACTCAGTCCTGGCTAAGACTAGTACGATGGTAGGCCAGGCTAGTGGCCTTGCAGCTATCAATAAGCTATCCCTGGGCCCTGACAGCTACTTTCCTGCTTTGATAGGCCAGTAGCTGCCTAGCTTCCCCTCAACATTCCTCTTGTGCCCCTGGGTCGTAGGCAGGTAAGCAATGGCCTGATGGAACCAGGGTTCATTGTCAGAGAGCATCCAATTTCCAGAAAGATACAGCTTTCTCCTCATAGTCCAGAGAGTAAAAGCACAGGGCCTTTCTTCTCACATTGTTTTTTTTTTTTTTTTCTGGTCTGTTTGTTTAAAAGCTGTCACTTTCTCAAACTTTAAGTGGCATTCTTGGCCCTGTCAATCATTAGCCTCCCAGCAGTTTTGGAACATATGCAGCGGGTGTTTCTAAACCCTCAGGGTTCCCTGCTGCTGTGAGCAGTATTCAGACAGTCCTGCACCGCCCCCCACAAAGCATATTGCCAGGACTCCTGGTTTAAGAAGCACCTTTTCTTCTAACTACTCAGTGATAACAGCATGCTGAAGCAAACAACCGGTGATTCGATGACTGTCGTGAAGTTTGGGCCATCTCCCACAAACTGGAAGCTGAGGCACATACCAGTCCTGACCTGTTCACAGGGATGCTGCTGAGGGCCTGTTGCAACCTCCTTCAGCTTTCAGGGTTGGCAGCTGCCTCCTGCTCAGAACTACCAGGCTGGCTTAGGTTCCACCTAGCATGGGCTTCCAAAGGTGCTTGATTCTTGGGCTTCAAAGAACATCCCTCAGGCCTCAAGAGTTTTTTTTTTTTTTTTTTTAACATGGTGTGTCTCAGACTCCTCAGTCTCCCAGGGTTCCCCTTAAGCAGGTTCTGAGGACAACAGCTCAGTCGTTTGTGGTCTCTGCGGCTCCTCCAACCAAACCATGAACATTGAGCCTTCTGTCTCCTGCCCTGTCTTCAGGGAATCCCACTCAAGACACCAGTTTAATGGTTAGTGTTAGTTTTCATCTTGAGAGCATTTAGAACCCCTAGCTCAGCAGCTTCTGAGCATGCCTGTGGGGAATTACCTTGCTGTTTGAGTTGGAAGACCAACTCAAATGGGCAGGACCATTTTCCCGGCTGGCACCTGTGCAAATGGAGGAGGAGAACATCAGGAAGCATATGACATATGCATCGGTCTCTGCTTCCTGACCAAAGATGCAATGGGAGCTGCTTCAAGCCCGAGTCAAGCTTCCTGGCCATGACAGACTCGAGCCTTGAACTCCCCACCATGATGGCCTGTGCCCTTGGACTGTGAGGTATAGCGCAGACCCCTTCTTCCTTAAGCTGCTTTTGTTTGAGTTATTTTTCACAGCGACGGGAAAAGATGCTAAGACACCAGCCATACCCGGCCACCTAACAACTGTGCTTCTAGGGGAATAGCTCAGGGCTAGAACAGTTCTCACCCCAGCACTGCCAAAATCAAATAAAACAAAAATAATCAAACAATAGGTAAATAAATAACAGATAACCCCACTAAACAGTTGGCTTCTTTTCAGGAAAACAAAACTTGCAGATACAGGAGAAGGAACACACCAAGCCAAGGCAGTGATGCTCAAAGGGGATCACTCCTCACTGCTTCCTTTTAGATTCAGTCTGTTGGCCATTTTGAGGTAGCCACAGCCTGATGGTGGTTTCATGATGGTCTGCAGCCACCCTGAAAACACTTCAGTGAGTGAGCGCTATCAGCATAAGTCTTCGTTGTGTCTCACATCTGAGAAGCGTGTTTATCCCGTGTGTTAAATTTGAGCAAGGAGGATTCCCAAAGCCTGGAGGGTGTCCGTAGCTTCCAGACTCCCACACACATTATCAGGGTCCCTCGGAAATCAGGGAGTCTCTGTCTGCTGTGCACCTCATGAGACAAGAGCCCCTCTGCAGCTCTGCTCCCAGACTTGGGTTGAGAATACGGGGCCACTTTTATGGGAAGGGGGTTCCTGGGTTCTTTTAGTGCCAGGGATGAGCCACAGCTCATGTGCTAGGCAAGGGATCACACTCTCTTCACCCCCGGATCCAGTTTATAGATTTTGTTTGTTTGGTTACTTGTTTATGTTTTGAGGCAGGGTTTCCTATAGCCAACACTGGCCTAGAACGCACTCTGAGTCTAGAATGACCTTGAACATCTGTTCCTCCTGCCTCCATCTTGGGATCATGGCTGTGCACAGCCATGCCCGGCTGTGTGCAGCGCCAAGGATACTGCCCAAGGCTTCCCGGATGTGAGGCAAACACTTTTCTGACCCTCTGGTTTCTCCCTCCTGAATGCTGGGACAACAGGCATGTGCTACCATGCCCTGCTTCAGTTGCTAGTTTTATTTCCACTTTCTCTGATTACTTAGAAGGCTGAATAATTTTCTTGTGGTTATTAGAAATTTTGCCTTTCATGTCAATTGTCTGTACATGCCCTTTCTCATTATTTTTCAGAACCTTTTTTTTTTTTTCAATTTGTTTATTTCATAAACTCCTACAACACTCTGGGAATGCATTTAAGTGTTTTACATATGTCATTAGTTTTGTCATCTTTGTATATAATTATAAATATAATGACATATAATTACCATGCAATTTTTACTTATTTTATGTAATTATTATCTGGTCACCATGATCCATATTTCTCAATAATAAGAACCAGAAAACATGCTTCTGCCCCAGTGTTCTAGCTGCATCTCTGTTGCTGTGATAAAAAAGCTGGATGAAAAGCAACTTAGGAGAGAGGGGATTGTTTGGCTTACAACTTCATGTTACAGTCTGTCACTGAGGTTAGTTGAGGCAGGAACTCACAGGAGCTGTGCACACAGCATCACCAAGAGCAGAGCGGAAGGGGGAGCGGGTGTACACGCAACACACTTGCTCTTAGCTCAGTGTATCCCACTCTTACACAGTTCAGGACCCCCTCCCCAGGGGGCTAGTCTTCCCCCATCAATTCACTAAAACAACCCCCCCACACACCCCAAAGGACAAATTCACAGGTCAACCCAACCCAGGGAATCCATCTCTGAGGCTGTCTTTCATGGTGTTTCCAGCTGACCACCACAGGATGGAAAGCAGAAACCTGTCCCCATCTCTCATGGCTCAGAGGGTGGAAGCTGAGCTTGCTCTCCCCACAGCGCTCCCTCCTCAGTGAACAACTAATACGGCTGCCCATCTTCATAATGTTTGCACTGGGGGATATTCTCTCCATTTATCCACAAGGAAGGCGAGGCTCAGGGAATTTTTCAACTGGCCCGTCCAACCTCCCACACCTCTAAGCCGGATTTGAGCACAAACATGGTCGATTTCAAGCCAGAACAAGGCGTGATCCCATTCCATCTTTCTATGTCAACATGTCCAGCGATGCCTAATGTTACGACAGAACACCCTCCCCCACTCACTTGGAGTTTTAACTTTTTGAGGTATGGATGATTTAAATGTTTCTACGGCAAGCTGAGCAATTGATCTCTTCCTTCGTGTTTTAAAAAAATATTTTTGTTTTTCTGCTTAGGAAGTATTGATTGTTTTCATGATGGATTCATCCATCTTTGCTTCGACTTACTACTTCAAATTCAGTGCCCCTTCAGCTATAAATGCCCAGCGTGATGTTTCAAAGTCAGGGCCAATGTCCCTGCAGCCACAGCTTTTGGGTAGATGGTCAAATGTCTTCCTCAGAAGTCCTGCTTGCTGGGTAGCCTTGCAGGGTGATTGGAGTTGTGGTGTAATACAGCCATCTAAAGAACTGGTTAAGAGCAAGATGGTCTCCTTTGATATGTCTATGTTCAGAGAATCACCAGGGTTAAAAGTTGAAAAAAAAATTTTTTTTTTAAAGGAAATCCATGAGACAAAGGGTTTGGATTCTGATGCACCTCTGAAAACTCCGTGTACCTGTCTTAGTTAGAGGTTCTGTTGCTGGAATAAATACCATGACCAGCTCAGGGAGGAGAGGGTCTATTTGCACATACAGTGTATAGTCTGTCTGCCAGGGAAGGCAGGAACTGAAGGCAGGAGCTTGGAAGCAGGAACAGAAGCAGAATCCATGGAGGAAGTCTGCTTACTAGCTTGTTCCTCATGGCTTACTCAGCCTGCTTTTTCATACACCCAGGGCCAGAGCCCAGGGTACCTCTCACAGTGAGCTGGACCTTCAGACATTAGTAATCAAGCAAGAAAACGAACCACAGGCTGGCTTTAGGCTAATCTTGTGGGGATATTTTCTCAATTGAGGTTCCTTCTTTCAAAATGACTCTAGGTTGTGTCAAGTTGGCGTAAAATTCACCAGCATAATCACCATCACATATCTTATCAAGATTTGAGAAGCAAACCATCTTTTCCAACTCTGATCCAAGCATAGAGCTGACTTTAGTTTTTTCTGGAGACATTAGTAGCTTTGAAATGACCTTTACAACTGAAGCCCGATAACAAATATTCAGAACACATAGATCACGAAACCAACACAACACAGGAGAAGCAGGCTTTCTGTCTCACCACTCTGGCTATGATGAGAGTTATGTTTGTATTTCTCTGAGTGTAGGGGATCAGGGACTTCCTGGCACTCATCTAGAATCCAGGACTCAACTTCTGGTCCAGCCTCTCCATGGAATATCTTTTTGTTCCCTTCCATAAGTGCTGCCTTCATGCCCAGCCTGTAAGGTCTATATATCCCATGCTAGATAACAAAACTTTCTACAGCTTCAGGAGAACTGCCAAGTGGACATGTTATGTTTTTAGCATTCAAACCAGGAGATGAGCAACCTAAACACTTCTCTCAGGCCTCTCCCCCATGGCTACCTAGTGTCCCATAAGTATCCACCCCTGACCTCTCCAAGTTTTTCCCTACACCTGCTCTTCTGGATAATTTTTTATATGAAGGGGATTCTTTTCAAGTCTGGACTCTGCCTAGTTGAACTCTGTTCCAAGTTCAACAGTCCTACTTGGTGGCACCCTCTGATGTTGTCTTGTCTAACTTCAGCTCTCTAGTTTTTCTTGACCTTTCCACCCAGCCCATCAACAAGGTGACTATCACTGAGTGACCTTAGCTCATGCTACAGAGAACTGAAGAACCTCCAGATGAGCCCTGCTTAAGTGTCTCAGGAGTCTAAGATTGCTCTTTTAAGTTTTAAAATGTTTTCTTATATAGCATTGGCTAGCAAGAATATGTAGGTTAGACATAAAGACCACTCTGAGAATGTCAATCTAGGACAACCTCAAAGAATCAGGAGTATTAGCTATCTCCCATTATTCAAGGGGGCTCATTCCAAGACCTTTGCTAGGTAGTTACAATGGTGCATAGAACCTGTGATGCTTGCCTTTAACCATCAATTTGACTCAGAATTGTAACTAGAATCACCCATGTGGGTAGTCTTATTGAGGGATTGTCTGCATTAAGTTGGCAAGGACTAGCCCTGAAGATGACTAAAGGGTTAACAGGTCCATGAAAGTGCCATTTGCCTAAGAAGATACCTCTTAAGAAATAGTGGAAAAGAATGTTCACGTTGTCTGCCATACGTGTAAGATGGTTTTATACAGTCAAGTGTAAATTTCTAGAGCCAGCAGGTGTACAGAACCAGGTGACAAGACTGGAGTTAGGGTATCATTTGAAGAGTCACTAGCACAGGGACACTGTTAGGATCCATAGATATGGGTTAGGTCATGTAGAAATGATGTTCAGTAAGGTGAGAGCCAGGATCTCTGCATGGGAAATAGCAACTCTTCTGAGTTAGAGGAGGAGGTAGAGGAACCAGGACACGATTTTTGGAGCAAACTCCCAGAAAGATAAAAGTCCAAGTGTATTATGTTTTGGAAGCCAAGAGAAGAAAAGCTTTTTTTTTCTTTCTTTCTTTCTTTCTTCCTTTCTTTCTTTCTTTCTTTCTTTCTTTCTTTCTTTCTTTCTTTCTTTCTTTCTTTCTCTCTCTCTCTCTCTCTCTCTCTCTCTTTCTTTCTTTCTTTCTTTCTTTCTTTCTTTCTTTCTCTCTCTCTTTCCCTCCCTCCCTCCCTTCCTTCCTTCCTTCCTTCCTTCCTTCCTTCCTTCCTTCCTTCCTTCCTTCCTTCCTTCCTAGATTTATTATGTTTTGTTTTCATTTATTATTTATACAGTGTTTTGCCTATTTGTATGCCTATGCACCAGAACAGGACACCAGATCTCACTATAGATGGTTGTGAGACACCATGTGGTTGCTGTGAATTAAACTCAGGACCTTTGGAAGAACAGCCAGTGCATTTAAACTCTGAGCCATCTCTTTAGCCCCAAAGAAAAGCTTTCTAAGTAAGGAGTGCAATGTTATGTTCCAGAGAATTCCCATAAGATGGAGACAGAAAATGACTGTTAGAATAGACTTTATGAAAGTATAGATGGTCCCAGCAAGAACAGTTTTAGTTAAAGTCAAGGTGAACTCAAATGCCTCATACCTCAAATGGCTCATACTGTTCCTTTTAGCAGGGGACCACATATGGAATGAAAGGCTGTCATCTCCAGCTTCATTCCTATCTGTCTTCTTTACTTTGTCTGCAAGTGCAAATTATTCATTGTTCTAACCTGGCAGTTACCTTAAATTCCAGGAAGAACCAGCATTCTCAGGACAGATCCCTGCCTTTAAGGATGGCTACACCTAATGCTTAGGCTGAAACCTGGAGCAGAAGTTACGATCTTGTAGGAACCATATTGAGCCCTTGAAGAGGTGACTGTGATAGGGGTGGACCACCTTGCAGACCCAGAACTGAGACAATGGTTGACTAGACCACGCTCTAACTGGGAGTTGCCTGATGTAGGCCTCTGGCCCAACTCTCTCACTACTCAAAACTCATGCCAGTACCCTGAGGATGGATTTTATTTGCTCTTCTTCCACACATGGCCACATTGAATAAATCTCCTTTCTGCCCCTCCTCTTCTTTCTCCTGCTTCTCCTTCTATTCTTTCACCTTTACCCTTCATTTCCATTGCTGTACTGGGGTGGGTAACTGTGTCCAGCTCTTTTGAGCTGCCATAGCCTGGGCGTTTGCCCTGCAATCTCTGGGAACAGCATGTGGGCAGGTGCAGGTCTCACCCCACACACTTGGTTGTGAAATGGTGATGGTTTTCAGGCCTCTCATTCATATTTCACATAGCACACAACAGTGGCTTCCTTTTTCCCCAACCACTGAAGACAAGTCGGCCCCACTCTAATGGAACAAACTTCTGTAACCGTCTGGAACCAATCATTGGGAATGTCACTGTGGGTTGGCTTAGACCTTGAAGGGCTCATCCCTAGAGTTGGGGTGACCTTAGTCCCTCCTGAACTGAGAGCCACATAGTTCATGGAGGCAGTAGAACAAGAGGAGAAGGGAACTTCTCACATTTTTTTTCCATGTTCCTCCAGCACCCCATAAGCCTTTGTACACTCCTTGGAACAATCATTAAAATATCCCTCTCTGAATACAAGGTCTTTGAGGGATTACAGATGTTTGGTCCACCACTAACCATATACTCATGAGTTTTATGTCATGCCTGGAACAAAGCAGAAATCCACTCAGCTGTTTGTAAGGCTGAATTAAAATCTTGTCTTGTTTCTGTCCTCCTTTTCTCCCTTTGCTCTAACGGACAGGAAGAAGCTCGCTTTTTTCATCCCTGGTCCTGCCCTCCCTCTCTTCATCTGTAGCTTGTGTGATGGTTTTTCTTTGTGCTCTCCACCTTCCAGGTTCCAGGGAGCCTGCTCCGTCTGTCTTGGGATGATGGACTCTGCCAACATCTGTTTCCAGGAATGGACGCATTTTAATTGCATCAGGAGAGCAGAGGCATCTCACACTTCTTTACCTTTGGGGTTTAGTGTGGAAGATTATTGGTTTATTTATAATTCATGTCCTACTCACTTCTGATTTAAAAATAATCACATCAAAGCTGTGGTAACAGAGGGACTGTGTCCTTGAGAAGCAGCACCCTGGCCTTGGATTATAATTCCGATTGTGGCCGATTAACCATGTGACCCCATCTGACATTTGTGAGCCTGGGTTTACCCCTCCCATCTGACGGAAGACTGGTGTGTCAAAGCCAACGGCAGGTGAGTAGAGAGTCCTTCATAGAGCGATACCCAAGCTTCCTTTTTTGCTTCTCATCAACAAGTGCTGAGCATGGCTGGGGCAGGACCCTTGTTGAGTATGCGCATTACAAGACAGTAAGCCATGGAAACCTGGTAGGAAAAGTAGCTTTTTTTTTTATGAAAAGTAGCTTTTCAAGCTACTCTGCTTCAGTTGTGTTTTTCCAGTGATTGGCAGGGCTTTTCAGGAACACACCCCGATGCTGACATTAATGGTGTGTGAGTGGGTCATGCCTGGAATCCCTTGATTGTAGTCTGACTTTATTATCCCCCCCCCCATGCCTTTGTTTTTAATAATGATGACACACCCCAGATAGATAAAGACATTTTAATAGCACTCTTTAGCGTAGCTGTGTTCTGGAACCCGCATTGTCTCTGATTGCCCTGAGCATTCAGACTGTATGCAGAACTCATGCAGAGAGAGAGAGAGCTGACTTCAATGCTAAAGCAAAGCTATGACTATAATTTCCTTCAATTGCAGCGTAGTCTCATTTGATTTGTGCTCAAGGGTACTTCAGATGGATTGATTTCAGCAGTTGGGCTATCTTGGTGCAGCTGGGAGCCTGAAACAGAGTTCAGTCTGTGATTCTGTTAGATACCAGATAGGTTTGGTATCTAACAGATAGTTAAGTATCTGCCTAGAGTGGTGGAGGAAAGGGGACAGAGGCATGAACTTATACCTGAAGCTTTATAACGGGCAGCCCTGAGGGGACAGTCTCCCTCTGAGTGTATCTGGCCTTTGACAGATTCCCAGGCACCCCCAATATGTAATTTTCAGGTTGTTGCTGACTGCAAAACTGCAAACCAGCAATCAACATTATGACAAGCAACAAACTGACAGGAGCAAGTGCTTGCAAGAAATCCCTGTAATTAAGCGTCTTAATTAGTCGGCAGCCTACCTTTCTATTTTTACCCAAACACGGACATTCTCATAAACGTTGTTTCCACAGATTTCTACATGCCTCTTCCCAGAGAGAAGTTCAAAATGCTTGTTTTTATCTATGATTAAATCTAAGAGGCTCTCCTACTCGGCTCCCCAGCTCATTGCCTCTCTGGCAAACAGCACAATCCACACATCAAATCCTGACAGTTTCTTAGTGCCAGGTTGCTGGCATTCCCCCATGGGATGACAGGATGCAGGTGACCACTAAGCTGCTCAGCGCTGGCACCCAACCATGCTTCCTCTCCGCTTCTTCTTAGCCTAGAATAGAGAAAACAGATGCCAAAATGCATTTGTATTTATGAATCTTCTGTCACTTGTCAGGACCATTTTCCTGTTCATGTGAAGTTTTATAAATTCATCCTGAACACTAAGTTCTTAAATGCAGTTTTTTATCCCTTGAATCTACAGTAAAAGATTTACAAAAGAGGAAAAAGGGAGAGAATTATGGCACGCAATGGAAAATGATTGATGAAAACATAGAGCCATGCGGGATATATATTTTAAGAAAGGATTTCCAAGGAGGAATCTGTCACGGCGGGGCTGTAAAGTGTATGCTCTATCACAGAAGTTCTGGACTGTAAAATCAAGATGCCTTATATTTTTGCCTTTGAAAAAATATTCTATTCAGGATATAAAAACCACAAGCATTTTTTTCCCTTAAATCATGCTAGCTTATGAGAAAACAAACAATAAAAAAAAAAAAGATGCTTCAAACTCATCGCCTTTAGCAATGGGGTGTAACGAGACACAGGCAGAAAAAAACCAAGTATTTTCTCAAATCCTGTGTTGCTATCATTTAGCTTTTTGAAAACAAGCGAACAAAGGGGGTGATGCTGTGTGTTAGCTGGTATAGACTGGATGTGTAACCGAAGTTTCACATCTTAATGGCATGCAAGGACTTACTTTCTTTAGGATTTATTTTCTTTTGTATACAGTGTGTGTATGTACATTTGTGTGTATGTGTGTGTATGCTCATTTGCCAAAACATCAGAGGACAACTTGGAGCAAGTCAGTTCTCACTTCTTATTTTGACTAAGGTTTCTTTGTTGTTTCTCTCTCCTGTGCATGCCAGGCTAGCTGGCACACAGGCTGCCAGTGGTTGCCCTGTCTCTGCCTTCCCTCTCTGTTGCACACTGGATTACAGATGCTCATCCTACAAGTCATCCATCCAGCTGTTACATGGGTTGTGAGGATTTGAATTCGGGTTCCCATGACTGTGTGGCAAAGTGCTTTTACCCTCTGAGTCGCTTCCCTAGCTCACTGGGTCAGTCGTAACCTCATACCATGTCATCTTTGCATCAGGACTCAGCGAACGCAGTAGCTTTTAGCTGAAGCATCACCAGATGTTGAAGAGGAGGAGGAAGGGGACATGGTGAACCATGTGTCGCTTTGGAGACTTCTGTCTGCCCTTACCTGCTCACTCTGTGGGTGTGGGTGTCCATTTCTGAGCAGGTACATGTGTCTGCAAGATGTGTGGAGAGGCCAGAGGTGTCGTTTCTCAGGTCTTATCAACTCTGTTTTTTAAGACAAAGTCTCTCACTTGCCCAGAGCTTGCCCTCTAGGCAAACAGACAGCAAAAAGAGACATGCTGGAATGACATTGGCAACTGGAGTCCATGACCCTGTGCCTGAGTCCTTTCTTGGGGTGGGGTGGGGTGGGGCAAGTGTCCAGGCCTGCCATGCCAAGCTCAGTGAAGAAGCGCCTGTCTTCTAGTGGAAATGTTAAGGCCCCTGACAGTCTCAGGAGGGTTTTTTTTTTGTTTATTAATGGTTGTTCAGGGCCTTCTTCAAGCTGCAGTGTTCACAAGGCCTCTGTCTGCTGACACCGGGAACCAGAGAAGAAAAAGGAAAGAACGGCCTCTTTTTGTTGTCTGGTTCTTCACACCCCATTGTTCACTGTTTACCCATCTTGCTTGGCAGCATTTAAATCTCACTTATCTTTCAGAGCCCTTTTCAGGATTGTCATGGTGACAACATATCTGAAACTGGAACTAACCCAGAAAATCATGCACTTCTTTGAAAGCCTGTGTTCTCAGATCACTGGTAGGCCTCCTGTCTTTCCTGTAGTGGAGAACCGGCTTTGTATGTGTCCTAGTGTGTTCCTGCCAATACCTTCACCCCTTTCACACCTTCTGCCATGGCTCCATAGCTTGCTGAGGTGGGCTGGGTCGGTCTTCCCATTTGACCCCTCCGAGGGTTGCTGGCTGGAGTCTGCACACTTGGGGACTAAATTCCTACTGCATCTTGACATTTATTAACATTTATCTTCCCCAGATGGCAGAAGTCTAGAGACGCTTCTAACACGTTTGGGGGCTGGGGAGATGGTTGAGCAGTTAAGAGTGCTTGCTGACCTTTCGGACCTGAGTTCTGTTCCCAGCAGCCATGTCAGTGGGCTGCTCAGAACTGTTATAACTAATTCCAGAGGACGCAGTGGCCTCCTCTGACCTCCATGAGCACCAACGACATCACACACAGTATGAACACACAACCACACACATACATATAAGTAAAACAAAATCTTAAAACATGCTGGGTTTTGTCTTTCAGAAAAGTCATTCCTTTAAAAAAAAATAAACTTTATTGTAAAAATCTTACATTCAAATAAGAACAGAAGACACCAAAATTAGCCAGACTCAAAACCTACATAACTTAGTGAACATATTTACAGTTAGAGGTGGCACTCAATGGAAGCCAGGAAGCTTCACATTAAATTTGACACGGTATCAAATATGGTTTATTACACATTTTTTTAAGTAAAAGTTTTTCTGTTATGTCTTTTCTTCCTTTACGGTTTGAATGAGATACACCCTGTGGGTTCATGGTTGGAAGGGGCTGTTAGGAGGCAAGGCTTAGCTGGAGGAAGTACGTCACTCGAGATGGTCACCTCAAGTTCCAGATGCCACCTCCTCTGGCTCCCGTCCTCTGTGGTATGAATGATGTTCTCATATGAGACATACACTTCACCTGCCATCGTTCCCATGGGGCCAAGCCGCTACGGAGCTGAAACAAGCCGTTTAAGTTGTCTCTGTCAGGTATGTGGCCGTAGTGGCACGAATGACCTGTAAGTAATGCGTCCTCTCTGGAAGATCTCGTTTCTGAGAGATGGCTCTGACAGGCTCCCACCCTTCACACGCCCTGGGATTTTGCCAGTGCTCCTAGCACTGAGGTCCAATTCCTTCCCTATCAGTCTGAGTCTATTTGTAATTGCCTCCATTAACAGGCAGTAAAAGTGGCGTGCTGTGGCTTCCAAGGCTGTACTAGTTAAAGCCATGGAGCTTCATGGTTGACTTGGGGCATTTGCCCTTGAACTTGGCGCCCTGCTCTGAGGGAGACCAGACATTTCTTGGAAAGGCCCACATGGAAAGGGGGCCTCACCACAACCCCCTGCATGGCTGAGTTCCAGTCCTCTGTGTCAGTACCCCTGACAGACCTCAGGTGGCTGCTCCGGCTGAACACATAAAAAGAAGAGTGTGCCCCCCTCGTGACTAGCAGGTTTGTAAACCAACTGAAACTACTGTTGCCCCTGTATGCCACCATGTTTAGGGGTGCTTTGTTCTAACAATACATTTGTTTCCCTCTTTTTTAGTGGCTGGTATGTTGGGTTTGCTCTATCATACGTCCACTGCCCAGGAGTCACAGGGAAATACTGCTTCCTGATAAATGTTGTGTGACTTTCTAACCACACTGCTGCTTTCTAGATGGTGTGTAAGGGGGATCATGAACCCTCCTTCCATCCTGCTGAAATCTGCTGTCCTCCCAGCTCTCACTGAAACATGGATGCATGCATCTTCATGCCAAGGTTTAGATAGTGACATGATTACAAGACAGTGTGACCTTGTTCTATGGCTTGCGTATAACCAGGCTCATGTGCTTGAGCACTTGTTCCCCAGCTGGTAGTGCTGTTTGGGAAAGTTGTGGGCTGCTGCAGAGCGGGCCTGGGGGTTTATAACTGAGCACTGTTTTCAGGCCTAGTATCTCTGCTTCCCAGGTCACTGCTGATGTGTGATACTATAGAGCTGCCCACTCCGTGCCTTTCCCAGCATGGTGGACTGTATCCCCTCAAAACACGAGCCCAACCAAGTCCATTTTCTTTCTAAAGTTGCTTTGTTTTGTCATTAATATGTGTGTGTGTGTGTGTGTGTGAGAGAGAGAGAGAGAGAGAGAGAGAGAGAGAGAGAGCGAGCTCCAAAGTGTACGTAGAAGGCCAGAGAGATTTATGTTGAGTACCTTTCTTAATTGCTCTACGTTCTGATCTTTGAGGCAGGGTCCCTCTCTGAACCTAGAGCTCAGCCATTCAGCTAGACAGGCTGGCCAGAAAATTCCAGGGCTCCGCACACCTCCCCAGCCACAGGGCTGGGGTTACCGTGGTGCGCTGCCACTGCTGGCTTCTCATTGCTAAATGTAGGCTCTAGGGACTGAACAGTGATCACATAACCCCATGCCTATGTGATAACGCTTTGCTGGCTGAGCTTCTCCCCTTCAGCTGTTCTTCATCAGGAATCTGCTCACAGGGATGACATAATGGACTATCACGACTATTAACAAGGACCTTTGTTAGTGAAGGCTCATCCTGTTATCTTCCCTAGCTCCACAGTACCCAATTCTCAGGAACACTATCCCTTACCTGTGTGCACCACAGGGCTTTCCAAACTGTCCCTCCAGCGCCCCAACACTAACGACTTATCTACAGAGAGACAAGTTACTTTAAGGACTCAAATACTTCATTATTCCCTTGGAGATGGATAAAGCCCATTACCACCTGAGAGGCCTGTGGTGAAGAAACCAGCTTCAATTATTTACTCACACAAACAGTATGCATTAAGCAGGTGTTCTGACTCATACCCGAGCGAGTGCCAGGTGAACTGTAGTGGGCAGAGGCATGTGTGGTTCCTCCTTTTACAGGCTGGCAGGGAAGGCAGCTCTGGTTGGTGAGTTGAGTTGATTGGCTATAGAATCAACATGTCTGTGGGGTGTTGAGGCATGTCCAGGAAGAACCAGCCGAGGGAGATCTCCCAGAGTTGCTAGGGACACATTCTGAAGGATGCTCAGATATTAAAATGTCTCAGGGAGAAACAGTACTGCTCTGCCTGCCTTTAGTCTGTTACTGCCACTGCCTCCACCATCTTTTGCTCACGTTGGAACCCAGCTACTTTGGCTTTCCAATGCAGACTGAAGACCAACAGCTCTCCAGGAATTCTCCTGCCCTCAGCATAAGATTAACATCCCATATCATGGACGGAGCAGCTACAAGGTTCTCAGATGATCCAACATGCAGGCAACCATTTCTGGACTATCCTACCCAATCAATATCATATAACCAACCCAATAATTTGCCTTTCATAATTTATTTATTCTGCTGGTCCTGTTCCTCTCAAGAATGCTGATTAATGCAGCAGCTAATTATGCACAGTAGTGGCTGCCGGGAAGAAAAAGAATTGAGGGTCACAGTGAGAATAGTGGGGACCCCTGAGAGTGAGTGACAGGAAGAAGTAGCATCTACACTGAGATTGATGAAAATGTTGGTGGCAGACAGAGTGTAGAGTGTCCCCAGCAAAGGAAATGCTTGAAAAGACAAGGCAAGAACAGTACTGCCAAGGACAGTGTTGTGAGGTTGAAACCAGAGGTGAGCAAGGCCAGGGAGAACAGAGAGATGGAGAAATGCCATCAGTTACCATTCTCCTACACAGCAGATGGTGTGTGCTAGGGAATTCTCAGAAGAGGAAGCCAAGGGCCCACTTCACCTTCTGTAGCCCTACCAGGTGGCAGAGGCTGGGGAGCCCATGGCAAGCTCCACTGGGCACAGAAGAGAAATTCTCATTCCACAGGCTGGGGAAGGACCAGAGTCAGGACTTCAAAAAGGGGGTGTGGTGGCCATCACCCCATGTCAATCCTTCTCTACTCCCTAGGCAACTCTTGGCCCCACCCCTGCTGTATGTTCTTTGGACAAAAAGCAACCATCCCATCCATCCATCCATCCATCCATCCATCCATCCATCCATCCATCCACTTACTTTTTGAGATTAGCCCCGTTTCAGGCTCTATCGGGTTCTATTTACTTCAATTTTACTTGTAACTCCAAGGACAAACTGATGGCCGGATTGCAAACATTTCTTGGATAAGGTTTGGTTATGAAGAGTTTGTCTCTGGGGAGGTGGCTCAGAAGGCAAAGTGTTTGCTGTGTAACAACACAGCACCTAGGCTGGCATCCTGCACCCATGGGAAAGTCAGGCATGGCGCCATGCGTGTAATCCCAGCACTGGGGTGAGGGCCAGGGGCTGAGCTCCATGGCTCCCAGAGATGGCTGCACAGTCAGCCTAGACAGTAGGTGAGCTCTGGGTTCAGTGAGAGACAGTGCTGAGAACTTTTTAGGTGCGCTATAAAAGAAGATACCAAACTCTTGAATCACAGCCTCTACATGCATTCACACACACACACACACACACACGTATATGTAAAGTGGAAATGAACTTGTCAGGTGAACAAAAGACATAAGTGGGGGGGAGGATAATGGAGGAATGGGGCAGCCAAGAATGTACTTAATGTGCATATAAGCAGTATATTTAAAATGTTTTGGAATTAATTTAGTGATGAATTTGAGAGGAGATTGGAGTGGGCAGGAAGAGTTGGAAGGGGAGAGGATGGATTCAAAATGATATAGATACAGTTCTCACCTATGAAATTCTTATAAAACCCCAGATATATGTAAAGAAGAGGGTATACAGCCATCTTAAGCCATATGTAGGGTGGTGGGCATTCCCAAATGAAGCGTGGGTGGGCCTGTTCCCTCCACGTAGCCCCGTCCCTGAGAGGCTGAGGTGAGTGGTTTGTTTTTGGTCTAGCTCTTTGTGGCTTTAGTTTCAATCACTTCCCACAGGAGAGCGCGTTCAGAGAGGGCAGGAGGAGGTCTGAACTTGGGCAGCCACACGAGCTCATGAAGAGGGCTTTGGTTTTCATTGTCTGGTGTCCTGGCTTCCTGGGCCGGGGGAGGGAGGCCAGCTGATACTGCCATTGCTTGCCCTTGAGCACATGGCTGGAACACGGAGGGGCAAAGGTCACAGACAGGCTCCCTCCCAGGGTCTGATGAGTGGATTGATTTGTCTAAGCCCCATTCATGTTCTTGGACATTTATTGACTAGTTACTAGTTTTCTGAAGCAGCTTCGCAAGGGAGACTGGGTTTGGTGAGGGGTGCAGGAGGCAGGCAATGGGATCATTAAAGAAGGTAGATATGGGATCATCTTTATTTTGAGGGTTGCATATTAATTTTCACAAATAGTAGGGAAAGAGTATGGCTAATATGACATGTTAGCCCTATGAATGGACTTAGTCTATTTAATTGCCTAAAGCTGGCTTAAACAATATGTTTTCTGGAGCTGGGCCTGGGGTACAAGTCTATCACCCCAGTTAATTAGGAGGCCGAGGCTGGCTTAACACAAGTTCAAGACCTGCTTGGGCTGCTATGTTCAAGGCCAACCCTGGGCAATTTAGAAAGATGCTATCTCAACATAAAAACATTAAATAAAAAGGTCTGCAGGGTGTAGCGTAGTGGTGGAGCTCTTGCCCATGTGAGAAGCCTGGGGCTCAATCTCCAGCTCTGAAAAAAAAATGACATGAAGAAAATTCAAAGAAACACAATTTGTGAGCAGTAGCATAGGTTACGGAAGAGATGAAAAGGAATCTTGGAGCTGGCATTTGAATTGTAGGGTCTTAGGCCTTCGATAGCTCAGTTGGTAGAATGGAATTAATACGATCCTAAGAGAGTTAATTTGTATGTGTGTGAGGGGGAAGAGGTTCCCTTGAAGGCCAGAAGCAGGTGTTGGATCCCCTGGAACTAGAGTTATAGATGATTGAGCCACCTGATGTGGATGCTAGGATCCGAACTTTCAACCTCTGGGAGGCAGCAGGCATTCTTAACCTCTGAGTCTCCACTTCCCTTCCTGCCCCAAGGTTGCTGGCCAAATGAGTATAAAACTGGAGCTACGGATACTGATACCAGGACCAGTAGAGGTAGGGTTGGTATCAGGGAGCTTATACCCAGCTATACAGAACTCCTTCAAAGAAAGGCTTTGAAAGCAGGAATAAAGGCAGATGGGCCTTCAGTGGTTTCAGACGGCCCCAGGAATGAGATGACGGAGACCTCACATCACTCTCTCCCTGGTGCTCATTGCTGTGAGTGAGTCCAGCGCTCAGTGACTCAACCTCCTTATCACAGAAACTCCTCCTCTGGTCTGCCTTATTGTCCCTTCCTAGAGTGGTCGGCCAACTTCTCCAAATTTCAGCGTTGTAGACAGGAGTTGTCTGAAAGAAGGTCCTTTACTTGTGAAGTCATATATCACCAAGCACACTAAAATAATGCCTTTAACAGAGTTTCAATAAATGAATCAACTTGGCTATTATTGTGCCATGAAGATTTTTTTTTTCTAACTGTAAATGGTATTTTTATGGCCTGTGGGCTGAGGCAGACGTAGGTGTGTTTCAAAGCTCATTTAGATTTCAGCTTTTATGTATTGAAAATTGAAAATTAGCAATCTATTTCAATAACCCAGGACATTAAAATGCTATCTTTTTCTTTATAAAATTTGAAAATCAATCACTGTATCTTTTTTTTTATGGGAGTTGAATGAATTTAAAAATCACCTTTTAGTACAGCGTAAGTTTGACATTTTCGTTATTTTCTGTAGATACGGTACTCATGATAGCTCACTTAGCACTATGGTGATATTACCTTCCATAAGTAATTAAATCCGGTATGAGGAGGTTTCTCACTGGGTCCTAAGCTCCTCCAGGCCATTCTGTATCTTCACACTTAGCACACACACAGTGTATGTTGTGAATACACTGTCGAGTCCCAAGAGCTGTGATTTACAGATAGGGATATGATCCCTTAAATGTAAGGACAAGGTGGGTACTGGAGGGATGGTCCAGGTGACAGAGTGGTTCCTGTGTGGGCACAGTGACCTGAGTCTGACCTCCAGCATGGGTGTGGCAGCCATTGTAGCCCCAGTGCTCAGGAAATGGGTGAGTGTCTAGAGCTCCCCAGCCAAACTAACCTAATCAGTGAGCTCATTTGACTCAGTCACAGCAAGGAAAGGCGCAGTGGCTCCTTGAAAGAAGACAGGAACGTCCAAGCTCTCTTTGTGGAAACGGAGGAGGAGAGCTCTGGCTTCCTCCTTTGCACAGCTGATCTCTGCCCCAGAACTGTGCATTGGCAGCTTGTTTGTGCGCGCCTGTGAGAGTGACTGTGATGAACACGCGTGTTTGTGCGCGTGCATGCATGTGGAGCCTGGAGGTTGATGGCATATCTTCTTTAATCACTTTCTACCTTAGTTTCTGAGGCAGGATTTCCCACTAAATCTGGAGTTTGCAGATTCAGCTAGACTAGTAGTCCAGTAAGCCTTAGGGCCCTGTCTCTGACCCCCAGGCTCTGAGTACATACCCCCATGCAGTACATAGCTTATTTTGTGTGTGCTTGGATCCCAACTCAGATCCTTGAGTCAGTGCAGCCTGGGTTTTACCAAATGAGCACCTGAGAAACCCTAACTCTGTGAGACGTGGATGAGTGGGGAAGGAAAATGGAGAATGTATCTGCATGGTTTGTGGCAGGAAGCAGTGTTCAAAAGTTGAGAAAGTTGGCTGCCTCTGGCCCACAGATGTTTATTCTTATTGTCGTTGTCTTGAGACTGCCTCCTGACACTCAGGCTGTCCTGGGACTCACTAATAACCACGGGTGGCTGACCTTAAGCTTCTGCTTCTCTTGTCTGTCCCTTCCTCAGTGCGTTTTAGAGACTGGTTGTACTTTGCCTTTTAAATTACCCATCAAGGGAATGATTGACTTCTCACAAAGAAATTAATAAAACGCTAAGTTTTTTTAAATCACATTGAATGAATGAAGCTCTAAGAGGAAATCATTCCAATCAATACTTGGGTACTGCAATGGACTGAATAAAAATGGCCCCCTTAGGCTCATAGGGCATGGTATTTGGAGGTGTGGCTGTGTTAGAGCATGTGTGGCTGTGTTGAGGGAGGTATGTCACTGGAGGTGGGTCTTGAGGTTTCAGATGCTCAAGCCATGCCCAGTGTGACTGTCTCTTCCTGCTGATGTGGATGTAGAACTCTTGCTTCCTTCTCCAGCACCATGTCTGCCTGTGTGCCGCCATGCTTCCCACCAAATTGGTAATGGATGAGCCTCTGACACTGTAAGCCAGTCCCAGTTAAATGTCATGGTGTCTCTTCAGAGCAATGGAGCGCTGACTAAGACAGGAGCAAAGTAGATTTGTCTAAACTGTAAGTTGTCTGACGGGGAGAGTTTGAATCAGGTGACACACCCTTTAATCTGTGCAGACCTGAGTCTATACCAATAAAGAGTGACAGGAAGTGTGATAGCCTGAACTCCGTTCAAATTCAAATTTCCTGTGAGTCAGATTTTTCAGGAGTCAGATGAGAAGCAGGCACACGAGTGTGAATGCATGTGTGGAAGATAAGGGACTTTAAAGACAAGGGCTCTGGGCTGGAGAGAGATGACTCGGTGGAAAAAGCGCTTGTCCTGAAAGTGAGAGGAGCTAAGTTTGAATCCCTGGAACCCACATAAAAAAACCCTGGCGGGGGTTGGAGAGCTCAGTGGTTAAGAGCACATGCTACTCTTACAGAGGACCCAAGTTCTGTTCCCAGCACCCATGCTGGGCAGCTCACAACTGTAACTCAAGCTCCAGAGAATGTGGTTCCTCTGGTATCTCTGTAGGCACCTGCACCCATGTGGGCATACCCACACTGAAACATACCCAAGAGCATAATTAAAAATAATAAAAAATAAATCTTTATTTACAAGGCCAGGCTGTGCAGGGAGCTCCCTGTAATTCTGGTACTCAGGAAGGAGAGGTAGGGGGACCCCTGGAGCAAGCTGGCTGCTTAGAAGAGTAAAATCGTCAGGTTCTAGGTTCAGAAAAGAGTCCCCACCTCAATAACTAAGGTCGGGAGCAATTAAGGAAGACTCCAGATATCAACTATGGGCCTTCATATCAAATGCATATGCATGCTGGGAATTTTCCTGTCTGTCTCTGCTTCCTGGTCCACAGGAGTTCAAGTAACCAGCCTCACATGGGGGTTCCTGTAGTCACAGGCTGCTCCCACAGCTGTGTCTTCTGTGCTACGACTGGCTGTGTCCTCAGACTGTAACCCAGGAGCTGTCCTTTCTCCTCTAAGCTGCTTCTACCAAGGTGTGTATAGTAATGAGAAAAGCAGCGAGTTTGGAAACAGGTATGTAGCAGCTGGAGGGATGCCCGAGTGTTGCTCTGCTTCTCTCTTTAAATCAAGCCAAAGCAAGTAAATTTAGTATCAGGAGTGGGAGGTTTCTGCATCATTAAAGGCTTTCCTTTTATTGTCTCTAGCTGTGTGCTTCTAGGAACACACCAGCTGTTTGTGAGCTTCCTACTGTGGGAAGGACACAAGTTTGTGACTCTGGCAATTACTGAAGAGGTCTGAAAAAGAGGAAAAAATTTAAGACAGATTTATCTGGTAATTTATCTAAGTTTTTAATAAAACCAGAGAAGCAATGTTATGAGCCAAAGAGCAGCACTGGGAAAAACAAGCCAAGGGCAGAGGCAGAAATAATTGCTGGAAAAGATGTTTGCCTGCAGCAAATAAGATACCCCTGCCAGCTGCCAGCCAAACCCCTCTTGAATCTGGGCCTCCTTCAGGGTGCACCAGAACCAAGTGTGGGATGCTTCCCTGATAAGAAATGACCTGGTAAGCTATAGCTGTCAGTATGACACAGCCTGGAACCACTGAGGGAAACCCAACTGAGGAGTGTCACTGTCACTGTGACCTGTGGGACATTTTCTTCATTGTTAATTTATGTAGGAGAGCCCAGCCCACTGTGGGTGGCACCATCCCTAGCCAGGTGGGCCTGAGCTGTGTAAAGTGAGCTATGCAGCACGTCAGTAAGCAGTGTTCTTTTGTGGGTCTGGTCTCTGCTCCTTCAAAGATGGACAATCACCTGGAAGTATAAGCCAGATAAACCTTTCCCTCCTGAAGTCACCTTCAATTAGAGTGTTTCATCACAGTAATGGGAAAAAACTTGAGCAGGCTGTTAATGTGTAGCTGTAGTTCTCGGTCCTGGACTGCTCTGGTTTCTTGCTCAGAGTTTACATGACACCCATAGGGTCAACTCTGCTGGGAGTATTTTTCCTATTCTGAAAGGCTATTCATATATAGCCTACCCACAACATTTTTTTTTTTTTTTACTTCCCAGCTTTCACAGAGGTCTTTGAGGTACAGCAGAGAACATTTCCATTCATTACCATGTTGCTGGCTACTCTCTTGTGAGCAAGAATGAAGGGCAGAAATGACACACTCAGATCATTTCTGTGGAAGGTCCGTCTTTCAGTCAGATAGGGGGACTCCAGGTGCCTGAGTGTAGGTTCCACGGAGAAGGCTGTATGTTGGATAGGCTCATGGTGCACCTGTGACAGTCTTCAACCCGTGTTCCTTCCGTTGACACTTTAGAGTGACACCAACCCTGCCTCTGGTGAGACTTTGCCTTCCATGTACCCACTCTATCCCACACTAGTGACATACGAGTATGGAATGGGCTCAGGCCATGATCTCTAGAGCTGGTGTCTTCTGTAAGACAGGTTTCAATGTTGAGCCCAGGCTAGCTTGTAACTCCATCTGCCTCTGCTTCCCAAGTGTTGAGATTAAAGGTGCGCGCACCCATGCCAAGCTAAGGTGATGACTTCTTAGGAATCGATTTTGAGGTAATTTTTTTTGAAAGGAACTATGACAAGATAATCAAGAATGAGGAGATGCTACACTAAAACAAGGATCCTGGAAACCCCAAGGAAAGGTGTGGTGGGACCTCTTCCCCCATGACTGAAACCCACGTCCTTGGAAGATGAGTCCTGGAATCTTTGCTTCCCTTTCCTGCCACATACCCCTAGGACCCCCAGGCATTGAACAGCTCTTCTCCACATCTATAGATTCGCACAGTTTCCCACTGTGCTAGATTCTTATGTTGCCTTGACAAATACCTGGGAAAAATAATCTAATTCCTGGTTTCAACATCTGTCACCTGTTGTCCAGCTAGCTCCTTTGCTTTGGCTCTGAGGTGAGGGAAAGTAGCAGGAGTGTTGGCAGAGGAGGCTGCTCACTTCATGGTATCCAGGAAGCATAAAGAGTGGGGGAACGGAGGGAGATAGACAAATAGCCTGAGTTGGGGGGGGGACATAGCATCCATGAACATGTGTTGGACTTCAAAACTCTTATAGCAGCTCCTAGCTACACTAACCTGTTATGAATCTATTGATGAGGTCAGGGTCCTCAGGATTCAATCATTCTCCCACCCCCAGACCCCACCCCGAAGCCATCAGCTGGCAACCAAGCTTTTAATACATGATAATTCATGGGGTTCATCCAAACTGCAACACTTACACATGGGTTCCACCAATATGGCTACCTTGTCTAAGCTCTCCCTAAGTGTGATGGTTTGAATGAGCAATGTCTCCCACTGGCTTATGTATCCCCCAGTTGGTAGCACTGTCTGGGAAGGTTCTGGAGGTGGAGCCTCACTGGGGGAGGTCCCTTCCTGGTCGAGGGCTTTGAGGCCTCATAGCCTGGCCCCACTTTCTGCTTTTACTACCTGCTTCCTGTGTGCAGGTGAACTGTGATCCACCCTCTTCCTGACTGCCAGGTGAGCCTCATGCTCCTGCAGCTATGCTTTTCCTACTGTGGGCTCCCACCCTCACCCCCCCCCCCACACCTCTGGAACTGTCAGCTAAAATAAACCCTTCTCTCCTCTCAGTTGCCTTTGGAAAGGGTATTTCCAGAAACGTAACTAATACATGGCGCATGAAGCAGGCAAAGGGGCAGAAGCCAGGTAGCCGCACAGCAGGCGAGGCTGCCCAGGGAAAGCAGTTTATGACTCTTAAGCTATTCCGTCTCTAGTGTCTTCATTTCTGTCAAGGAGGAGATGGAGGCGGACATACCCAGATCCCATTGGTGGGATCTCAGTGGGATCCTTAGCTGCTCTCCTGGTTGCTAATCAGGTGTGTGCCTACCTCCAGGTGAGCCTCCATGCCGCTTGGGAGAGAATTTGAACACAGGGAGGCTGTGTGGGTTATGAGTGATTCAGTTTCAAAGGGACAGTTTGGGCTCTGAATTTCCCACCGTTGCGTTTAATGTGATTGCCTTTTATTTTCTGAGGAAAAAAAAAATCCCTGGCAGCCCCATTGTGGGGCTTCTCTGGAGGGCTGTGAGTAGCACAGGCTAGCTGTTGCTTTGGTCAGCTACTTGCCAGGTCATTTGTGATGGGCTGAGTAGAGAGAAACAACAGCTTTCTGATTTGCTTCATGAAAACAGCTTTTATGTGGGGTTTGGCCTTTATTTCGTCTTGGGTCTTAGCTACTGAGTTGTGAATGGTCTAATTGCATTTGAAGTGGTAGAGTTTCATGCCCATGGAGAAATGGCTGCTGTATTCTGATGTCTTCTTTTAGTTTTTAGTGCGTGGGAAATTAACTTGCTTTGTTAATTTGTTCTCTTGTTTTGAGACAATTTTTTTCTTTTTCTTTTCTAGCATCACCTATGCTAGCCATAAACCTTCAGTCTTTCTGCCTCAGCCCTCTGTGTGCTGAGATCACAGGTGTGTGCCATGGTCCATATAAAGATAAATTAAGTGCATTAAGTGCACATATTTTAGATTAATTCCTCTCTCTCTCTCTCTCTTTCTCTCTCTCTCTCTCTCTCTCTCTCTCTCTCTCTCTCTGTGTGTGTGTGTGTGTGTGTGTGCAGACGCTTTCAGAGGCAGAGAGTTGGAGTCACAGGTGGTTGTGATCCCCCTGATGTGGGGTTGCAGGAAAGCTGTCTCTCTAGCACCATGCATCATGAACTTTGCCCCTATAACTCCGAGGTGCTATGTGCCTGACTCTTCCGTTTCCATTCGAACAGGAGAGAAGCTGGTGTCTGTCACCCGCTTACTGGGTTGTTCCTCCTCCATCCATTTGAAGAGGACTGCTGTCCAGTTCTTCATTTTGCTCTTCTTTCCTGAAGAAAAGCAAGTGGTCTGGGAAGGGCCTTGGGGCAGGTAAGTCCCAGTTCTATGCTCACCTGCCGTGGGACCCATTCATTAACTCTGCCTGTGAGATGGGGAAGGTTTTGGATAACATCCTTTCCCATCAATGCTCATTTGAAAGTGAGCAGGTGGACTGGAGGGATGGCCCAGCGGGTGAAGCGTCCACTGTGCACAGGTAAAGCCCTGAATGTAAATCCCAGGACGGACATACAACTGGATGTGATAGCCTGTGAGTTCCTCTAAGGAAATGGGAAACAGCCATGTGAAGCCCATAGGCTGGAAGGCCTGCCATATGGACTGGCTAGCAACAAAAGACCCTGTCTCAGACAAGGTGAGAGGTAAGGAAGGACCTCCATATGCTTTCCACAGGGTCCCTTAGTGGTGATGCCAACCCGGAAGTGGTCCTGCTTCCTGTGTGCACACATGGTCCTGTGAATAAAGCTATGTCTACACTCCACCACAGCCCAGGTCCAGGCGGCCTGATCCAGGCTCTGAGTCCTCTAAGCACACAGCTAGCTGCACAGTAAGCTTTGTCTCTTTGGCCTTGACATATAAACAGCTGCTGACATCCTGTTTCCATACTAGAGAGAACAAACCAGACCTCCAGAAAAAGTCCAGGATGGGGAAACACTGGAAGCATCATCCTGCCTGATCTTACTCTCTGACCAAATCCAAGCAAGGAAACAGTTTAAGTCTTTTCACTAAAGTAATGACAAACACATACTAGCTAAATTTTAAGTGGGTCACTCTGGCACACAGAAAAAAAAATTGTCTTTAGGGGGTCACTCAACTTACCTTCTTTTATTTTTATTACTTATTTGTGTGGGAAGAAGGCATATGCCAAAGCAAACTTTCGGAGGTCAGAGGACCATGTGGGTTTCAGGGATCAGACTCAGCTTGTTGAGCTTTGTGGCTAGAATCTTTACCTGCTGAGCAATCTCACCAACACTTTCTCGGTGTGTGTGTGTGTGTGTGTGTGTGTGTGTGTGTGTGTACAGAGGCAGAGACAGCAGTGGTGGCGGCTGGCAGGTTGACCCCGGTGGCTTCTTCGTCAGTGGCAGATTTGGAGCCTTTTCTTTTAGGTATGGTACCTGCAGGGTCAGGGTTTGTACAGCCCTTGGAGAGGCACGTTCCGGAGACAAGAGAGTAATGCTTCTAGCATGGCAGAATGGAAGGAGGGAGGCACCGGGATCCTGGATCTCTCTCTCTCTCTCTCTCTCTCTCTCTCTCTCTAGGAATGTGTGCTTTGCTTGCATGTCCATACGTGCACCATGTGTGTGCCTGCTGCTTACGGAGGCTGGAACAGGGCATTAGATCTCCTGGAAGTGGAGTTAAAGATGGCTGAGAACTGTCATGTAAGTGCTGGGAGTTGAACTCAGGTCCTCTGGGAGGGCAGCCAGCACTCTGTGAACTGTTGAAGCATCTCTCCTGCCCCTTGGACCTATTCTAATTTGACCTGAAAGCATTGGATAGATGAGTATTGACGCATGCCCCAAACTAGTTGCACCTATAACTCCTAAGAATAATTTAGAAAGAACGTAAGCAAAATCCTTACTTTTCCTTTAAAAAAAAAATCTGTTCTTCAGATTCACCCTGATATCCCCATGATTCCCTCAGGGAAACCATGGCTGAGGCAAAGGGTAAGAAAATTTCAGGGTGGGTTGCTTTTGTATTCACACACAGACTATCAAATTTGGTGCCTATTGCAAAATAGAAAAAAAAACCCATCATGTAGATATTTAATGACATGGAAAAATGTTCTCAATATAGTGCCAAGTGTTAAAAAAAAGTTCATTTCCACAATTTTCAGTGTGATCTCCGATTGCAACATTACGTAGATGTATCTCCGCAGAGAAGAAGGTCTGGAAAGATGTATTCCAACAGAGTAGTCCTGCCTGCTGTTTGACAGAGCAATGGTGCCTTTTATTCCTCAATTCTGCTTATCTGTGCGGTGTGAATGTTTTTATGCCAAACATGCATTGCTTTTGTAATAAGAAAAAAGACAATGTACACTTTTTATTTTTAAAAACCTAGCCAGCAACCCCTTCATTAAATGGGGTGTCACAGCGTCAGTGTCAGGGCTGGAGGGTCATGACTCAGAGGTAGGAAATAAGGCAGGCCAGCAGGTGAGGTGCCAGCAGGAAAGGGCTTATGCTGTGACCTCTGGGGTCAGCCTCTGGGGGCTTAGTGTGGATTCCAACTGGGGAGTGAGAGTGGTCTGGGATGGGCCTTGGGGCAGGTGAGTCCTAGTTTGAACAAAGCCCCTTTGATGTGCCTGGCTCAGGAATGCAAGGATTAGGGAGTGATTAGCATCCATCCAGGAAGAACTTTCATCACCACACTCATAGCTTCTCCCTCCCCCACTGTGGTGATTAGGAGGCCTTTTGTGCATGTGGTTTGTGCACGTGGGCATGTTTGCATGTGTGTGGGAGTGTGCAGAGACCAGAGGCTGATGCTGCTGTCTGCTTCCATTGCTCTCCCTTTATTTAGCAAGAGACTCAAGCAGGGGCTCTTGCTAAATGAGCTGAGATTACGCCCGTCACCTTGCTCTGGGAACGCTGGTCTCTGCTGCTTGAGTGCTGGGGATTCCAGGATTACCACACCCACCAGCTTTCATGTGGGTGCTGGGGATATGAACTATGGTTCTCTTTCCTGCAAACCAAGTGAGTCCCCTGCCCCAGCCTCTGTGATGATTTTTATACTTTTCCTAAGGTTCAGTCTTTGTTCACGTCTACCAGGGTAGGAGACAGCTAACATGTGCCTTTCTGCATCAGGATAGGGCATGGCGAGAGGCACTGAGGTTAGCATATGAAATAAGCCAGTTGGCAGAAGACCAGAAAGCCCTCCCGACCAGGGCTGCAGGTAGGGGCAGAGCGCAGCACAGGCAAGTCTCCCAAGTCTTCCAAGAGACCCCTCCAGTGGCTGCCAGTGGCCTTCCAACCTTTCCAGCTCTCTTTCTTAATCAACTATCTCTTTGCTATCCATCTGCTCCTGGTCCTATTCTTTGTTCCAAAGACAAGAACGTGGGACTCTCAACACATGCCTCCCAGACCCAGATCAGCATTTATAAAATTCACTGTTTTGTGACAAGGACTGACTTAAGTCTAGCATCCCAGCTGGGGTAGACCAGCACTCCCAACACAAGTAGGTGGCTCATCCTGGGTTCCACTGGCCTTACGTGTACTCACTGTGCTTTATCTTCATACTTCAGCAGGATAAGCTGAGGGATGGCTTGGGAGAAGATGAAAGTTCATTTTAAGACCAGCCTTTCTTGATAATTTTTGTTAACAGCTGTACTGTCATGCCAAAGGCTTGAGCTACAGACAACGGGTCAATTTTCCTTCAAATGCATGCCTGGCCTCGGATTGCTTCTGTGATCTTAGAAAATTGAGTTAATTTCTCTGAGCCGCACCTTCAAGCAGCTGCCAAACTGGGATGGCCCTCTGGTGTCTGGAGGCTGTTCAAAGGGTTGGTAGAGTAAGAGCCCTGTTTCCTGGCATTCCTGGGTGGGGTGAGGTAGCCCCGTGGTGTGTGTGTGTGTGTGTGTGTGTGTGTGTGTGTGTGTGTAGGGGCCACTTAGAAGTTTCTTTTGGTAAAACAATTGGTGCCTCTCTTGGGCCCATATGGGCATGATAACTGCTTAAGGAGTTTCTATCAAGAGCTAAAAACTCTTGATACCTACCTATCTCTTTCCCCTTTAAGGCTGAAGGTGCAGACAGGAATTTAGGCATCTTAAGTATAATGGTCTGCTGGTCTGCTGTCATTATTCCAAACCTACAGTCACCTTTGCGTCCAGGCATAGCAAACAGGACTTTTCCAGACACTGCCTGCTCCAGATGAGAGCAGTTAATCATGAGGGTCAGACTGTGCCTGCAGTAGCACCAGCCCTGTCCCCTCAAGCTACAGGGACTGCTTTAGGCCACCTTGCAAAACTAGACCACGGGTAATTATGAACCAGAGCACACAGTAGCCAGGACACAGTGGCCTCTGTCCCTTGGACTCCACTGTAGCTAAGGTCAGTAGCCCAAAGATAGACTTGAGGGCATGCATGCCTTCACCCCCCTCAAAACATATTGCTGAGCCCTCTGTCTGCTTTTCACTAACTCCTTGGTGCACTGTGGCAGGTGGCTAGGCCAGTCCTTTAAGATCTCAGGACCTGGGAAATCTGCCCTAAAACTCTGGTTATATAAGCAGACCCTGCAAGGAGGCAGAAATCGTACCCAAGAGCAGGCCAGACCCCACATTCCACCAATCCAACTGTGGGATGAAATTATTTAAAACCTTATGTTTAAGCTTAGCACGAGCAGGCTTTTATTTTTCTTGTTGTTTTTCACGAAACAATATAGCAGACTGTCCACTTGCATAGCATTTACATTGTATTAGAAATTATTTGTCATGTGAACATGAGTTAATGCCTGTGGGAACTTGGGCCTTGGGTAAGATGTGCGTAGTGTGCCATTTTAGGTAAGAAAGTTGAGCATTCAGGGATTTAGGCATCCTGTGGTGGAAGGGGCTGGGCCACCACAGGACTGTGATTGTGTTATCCACGAGAAGGTGATCATATGGGTATGTCTTCTGAGAATCCCATCTCTACATGAGGAGAGACAGGCTGGCTTCTTCTCTGAAGTGACAAGCTCTTGTTAGGTGCACCTTGAAGAACCAGAGTTTGAGACCCTGGGCACTCGGATCACACCTTGCCTGGATGGCTGAGTTGTTAATATCTTGTCCTGTGTCCAGGTGGCATTGGAGAGAGAGTCAGCCTAAGCCCCTGGAAAGGGGGTGGGTGGAAGTCCGTGTGCCATGGCTGCTGGAAGTCAGGGGAGCTGCAGCCGATAAGAGGAGGTGCCTTCTGTGTGAAGGAGGAGGCTGGGGTGTGGGGAGAGAGTCTTTGAAGAACCTGTGATCATGCCTTCCAACAATGGCTGTGCCACCTTACTGTGACCCCACCTCCCAGGAGCAGGAGGCAGCAGTTTAGAGAGCCCTGCAGGGGAGCTGGAAGGAGGAGGGGTGGAGCGGGACTCTGCGATGGCATCCCAGGCTAGAGTCACCACAGCACGAGGAGCCTAGTTTATGACTGGAAGGTGCTATTGACATGGGAGTATACAATATTCGTATTCACGTGTAAATATGTATAAATAGCAAGGAGGCCACCATTTCCCCCCGGGGACGGAACGAATCAGCTCTACAAAGTAATTTAGAAGGGGAGAAGGAGGGGGTTTTCTATCTGCTCCTTATCCAGGGTTCTCCATATCCATATACATAAGGATGCGCACATGCATACAACTGTCCATCCATCTATCATCTATCTATCTATCTATCTATCTATCTATCTATCTATCTATCTATC